>NW_012139080.1:1098463-1178843 GCF_000956105.1 Propithecus coquereli | reverse complement strand
TAGCAAGGATTTCAAAATTTACTTTGCTGGAGATCCCTCAAATGAAATAAACTTGAATGGGTTATACTTAACTTGACCATCACTGTTCTCTGGCCTTTGAAAAATGCTTACAGGAACATATGTAATACTACTACTGCTACTAATATACTATATGCCCCCAATCATTATTAATTATATATGGTTATAAATCAACTGTAAATGAAGTCATCAGAGTGGATATTACATTATTTCCCAAGGTGTTTTCATTTGTTCTGCTGGGAAAAAAGGAAGTAACCATTAGCTTATAATCACTTTCACTGAGATTTTTAAACATCATGCATTCAAAATCACAAGACATTATAACTATATGATTCATGCCTACATCATCTATTCAATGAGTTGATCTTCATTAAAGTGTTCACGAGCAGTCAAACTAATGCAATCGTCAGCTTGATCATAATACGGGGGGAGTAGAGGGAGAGGGAGGTTAAGCTCATAGCCTTTGATATTCAAATCTATCTAAACACATATCACATGTTTGTGTGTTTATACACATGTGTATTGGTATGTATGTATACAAGTGTGCATGTATATATCCTATTATTATTCTAGTTTTATTCGTCAAGCAAAAAAAATGGAGATTTTAACATTATGCTACTTGCTCATTTTTAAAGTCACTTATACGTTTTTCAAAATATTTTTGTTTCAAGGTATATTTGTTTGTTATGGCTTTGTCTACACAGGCAATTTGGCTTAACCTGATTGTTTAGTCCTTGATGGGTATTTTAACTTTCTAGTATGAACAATGATTAAAAGCAACAAAGCTCAGGCATTAACATCTTGTAAAGGCCAAGAAAAATCATGAAATGTTTTAAGAATCTCCATCTGTGGTACATGGAGTGAACATATGCCGTATAGGAAAGCCTAATGTGCATTAATAGAGTGAAACTGAGAATGTTTGGCCTCTTAGTTAAGCAAAACCAGTCTCAAAAACATTTACAGATTATTTTGATTCTTTACGTTTCCAGAGCTTTTCTTATTGCACTTGAATTTTTCCCTTTCTCCACTTCTTTACATGTTTAATTTCATGCATTAATTGCTTTGGAAGTTCTCAGAAGTAATAACATTAGCCCCATGTTATTCTTATCATTTCCAGATTGCAAAGCCAGAGCTTCCTAAAAACAAATCCTTCACTGATGAGGCCACACATGTGTCTCGCCCCTGATATTTCACTGATGCAAGGACACTGATAAATCAACTTCCCATGTAATTACAGGACTTAAATGTATAACAACCATCAAACAACTGTTTCTGTTTTCTCTCTCTATGCTCTTTTTGGCCCCTCTCTCTTAGGAATTAAAACAGGCAGGTGGGATTTATACATCCTTCACAGCATTTCCAGGTTTTCTTTAGGTACTCAAGCCTCATTCCACACCTGCTCTGCGTTTTCCCCAGTGCCTCCTTCTTCCCTGCGTCAGTCTCACCCTTCCAACTTTATTTGACAAGGCACTCCAGCCCTTAGAGGGAAAAGTGTAATTGTAATCAAACCCTCACTTGATTGTGTCATTAAAATGAAATTTAAAGGAAATACAAGAAAGGGCTATTTTGAAAAAAAAAAATTGGAATCTAAAAAGAAATAAATTAGGAACTTAATTGACTCAAACTAATTCACTGCCTTATGCAAACAGGGCAGGCTTCCTGTCACTCTGCAAGTCTTTCTCTGTGGACTCCTTGCCCCTCAGCTCTGATCCTCTGAGCACAGAAAGAATGACATAATTTAGGTTGAACTAAAGGTCATTTGGAGAGCCTCCAGCTGTCCAGTTAAATAAACTATAAGAGTAAAGGATTCAGGGCTCTGTCCTAAATTTAATTTTCTGTATTGTCACTTCCTTGTAGTTATGGATGTGTAAATTCCTTGATGAGTTTCCCTGGCCTCATCTCCAGCATAGTGAACCCCTCAGACGTCTCATCTGTGCTTTGTTCTCACCCGGCACACTCTTTGTCTGGACTTGGTGGTGATGGATGCATGTGGCATAAAAAAAAACCCTATGAAATCACTCAAACAGAAGGAACAGGAGAGGATTAGAGGAAACCAGCTGGCTAGAATGAAATTGGCAGAGTTCAGCCAATGAAAGTCAACTTGCCAAGATTTAGTCTTCTGTTAGGTCATCTGTTTCCTCCTAACTAAACAACTCTTAGATATTTATAGACATAAATGAATTTTTATTCTCCGCAATCGCCAATAACTTGTCATTTCTGGTATTTGAATGTCAGTCATGGGGAAAAACAAGTACTTGTATATAGAACACTCAGATGTAGTTGCCTACAAGTGGAAAACAAGGAACAGATATATTATTTTTCTATACTGAATGCCAAACCAAAACAGAATTTGTGGAGACTTTATATAGTTGGCAGACATTATACATATTGCTGGACAGCTGCACATTATTTATAAAACTTTCCAAAGTTTAAGTATTTTTGAATATGTACATTTCCAGTCCTCTGACTTCAGGCTTCCAAATTACCTGAATAGTCTATAATCCTTTAGTGACAAGGTGTTTTCTCACCTAATTACAAGCCAGGTCTAAATCTCAAAAACTGAAGCTCAAAGTTCAATACACCTCACCTCCTGAGGCGGTTAGCTTACCTTTCATTTGTTTATTTTTGATTTGGCATATATCTCTGAAACTCATTTTTGCATGATTTTCACAGCAAGTTGCCACGTGATTGCATTGATTTCTAATTTTTCTCTTGAGTTCCAAAAATCAAGGTGACTTTCAGTTTATTATCATCTAGAACTAATTTTTACTTGTTGGGAGGTTGGGAAAACAGTATGGAAAAACTGTTTATGTGAGTATGTGTCTATGTATGATGCGATGATGTGTTTATGTACATGAAGAGACATATATAAAGTCACATGTATGTTTACAGCAAATTTTTTACTTTCGTAAATGTAAGTGTCTTGTTTTTGTCTACTTTTCAATGACTCAAAGGCCCATGATCTACAGTAATTTGTATTTTGCTGAACCATGAATTTTAGTCACATGGGTTACAAGTGTGAGGGGCAAGAGTGACCAGATCAATGGTTGTACCTTACTGCTTCAACCTACGTATAGATGGGACATTTATGTTTTCTTCTGGTCATGGAGGACACAGAAATTTTTGTCAAAAATTATTTTAAATTTTTCTTTAAAGTAAAAATAACTATTATGTGAAACATAAAGAACTCTGTAAAACCTGAAAAGGTTGCTAACCTATGGAGTGTCAATATGGAGAGGAAATGTAATTTTAGGAAAATAAAATTTAAAAAAAAACATCCTTCAGAAATAGCTGATAGCTCATAAAAACATTTCCTTACAAAACATTTAGGATATTGGAATTACTCAAAAGTCTTTATTACATTCTCCTTCAAATTCCAGGGAAGAGGTTACAAACTCTAAAGTTGCTAGGGCCCAGAGAGGTAGTGATACCATCTCTCTGGAGCAAATGGAACTAGGTGAAAGAAACGTTCTGAGAATTGAGGAGCATGGAGCACTTGTGAGTACCTGCTATCTCTAAAAGGGCGACAGGTATTTGTATCCAAACATCAAGGTGAATAGAGGCTAGTGTTGGCTGATTTTCAATTTTTTCAGAAAAGCCATAAATCCAGTTTTCTATGTAAAAATTCCTAATTTGTAAATATCCATTCAAATGACCGAAAAAGGGAGGTTAAAAAAAAATCACAGTAGCTAGCACAAAATCATAGTAGCTAGCACTTTACAACTTCTGGCCTAATGTAATGCCTGCACAAACACATGCACATACACTTAGAGAAAAATGATGAGGGTATTTACAAATCTTCGAGTAGCTGGGAAGATCTTAATCACAGAAGGTAATGAGCTGATGTTTTCACCTCTTACTCACAAAAAGATGTACCATCAAAGGCAGTGCATCAGACTGCCCGTTGCCAGATCAGCATCACCACCATCTCCCTTGAAGATTTCTTCTGTATCATGGAGGAGAAGCAGAACAGTAATTTCCAGAATACCCTCTGTGAATGATAGCATTTGCCAGAGAGAGGCAACTGCACAAAGCTGGGAAGGCAGAAGGGAAAGAGAGGCCATTATTCCCTGGAAGTAGTTCTATCCGGACGTGTGGGATTTGATTCAGTGGAGCTTCTTGGTAAGCTCTCGACAACCATCATTTTGCTGCCACACACTGAAATAGTTGGTGGGAATTTTCCCAGCAATTCTTGAGAATTGTAGCAGCCTCTGGGAAACCCAGAGAACCACATGATTCAGAGCTACAGGCTGAGGAAATCAGTAGTGACTTCACACAATTTTGCCTCCTAAGCTTTTCAAAAGGTCATCTAAGCCTCCCATCCCTTACTCTAAAACCCTTTATAACTGGAATACGGAGGATGGCTTCCATTTTTCTAACCAAACTGTGACTGACATACGCAGCATCTGAAAGACTAGGGATGTGTAAATGGTTTCTCAGGTGAGTTAGAATTGTAGCATTGTAGAGTTAAGATGAATGGAGTTGTTGAAATGGACTTCATTATTAAATGAGTCAAAAAAGTCACTTTGCTTCATAGGTATTTAATCCATGTTTTGCTCAGGTATAGTTTATTCAGTCACATATTTTTATTTGTCTGAACATGTGGTAGTTGAGGCAGGTGAATGCAGGATCAAGGGAAACTGGCTGGGGAATAAAGATTATTCCAGGCTCTGTAGACCTCCACATAGACTATTTCCTTACTTCCTTTTATCTTCTCCCTCCCCCCAGTTTTTGCTTTGGATGATATGAGTGAAAATGAAGTACCAAATGTGGATTAAACTAATTCTAATTGATTGCTCAGAAGAAAACCTGTGTTTTGTTTAGACACTGCTGAAAATCCCCATGATAAACAACTCTCAAGTATGCTTTCAGTTTATGCACACATACACATATGCACACACTCACACACGCATACTCTCATACTGTCTAATGTTCTTAATTATAACATATTCTAACTCAATTTAGTATTTGGTTGTTGTTGTTTCGATCAGTCATTCATTTATTCAACAAATATTTAATGAACACCTACTAGGTGCCACATACCCTTTCTAGGCATTTAGAATATTGGAATAAAACAAAGTCCATGTCTCTATGGAATTTACATTCTAGCAGGGGAAACAGAAGATCAATAAATGCATAAATAAATATGTAATAAGCACCATAAGGAGGTCAAGTGGGATGAAATAGAAGACCAGCCTATAGAAGGTTGGATATCTGAAGAGGGCCTAAATAAAGTGAGAATGGGGAGCGAAACGTGGCCACTTGTTAGATGATGAGGTCCAAGAAGGAGCAGAACCCAAGGTCCCGCAGGCCATAGCAAGGATATCAGACTTCATTCTGAAGGGAGGGGAAGCCGTGGAAGAGGAATGATATGAAGGAGAGGAGTGTGCAGAGGAATGATATGATCTGATTTTCATCTTTAACATGATCAGCTGTGCAGCTATGTGGAGATTTGAGCAGGAAGTCCAGAGTAGAAATTTATGAAATTAAAACTGAAATTATCTTCCTTTCCTGTGTCAGGGTACTAATGTTCCCTGGGCCTCAGTTTCTTCATCTGTAAAATAGGGAAGTTACTAATACTTATGTCAGATGCATGTAGATGGCATTAGATGAGTTGGTACAGGTAGAGGACACGTGAGCCAGCAGGGGTGGGGGCTGTAGTAGCACTACAGCACTAGTAGCAGTGAGTCACCCCAGACAGAGGGCCAAGACCAATTTAGGATTTATCTTCCCAGATTTTTCCCTATACTCATGCAAACTATTAATATCATGCACAGATTATTTTACTCATTTATTTTTTTTCAGAAATGAGATTGTATATGCTTTTCTTCTTTGAATCTTTTACTTTCTTACCCAATGTTACTCATGGACATTCTATTATGTCAGTGCAAGTAAATCTACATAAATTATTTAGCATTGCATAATACCCCACAGTATAGAGGCACTATAATTACTTAGCATTTCCTGTAGGTTTTCTCTGTTTTTTATTTTTCTTTCTTTCTGGCTATGATATACAGCTGTGATCACTGAGTGCCATCAGGTACCATTTGTGCATGAGTTAAAGAGATTCTCAGAGGTGGGACTGATGGCTTAATGGTCATATACATTTTACTTGGATTGTCACTACCAAATTACACTTTAGGAAGACAGCTTTGATTTACAGTCCTATCAGTGTTACACCCCAGGGCCTTTTTTTGCACAACCTCAACTGCCATATTATTTTTAAACTTTTGATAGTCTAAGGTCAAAAATTTACATCTCATTATTATTTTAATTTGCATGATACTAAACAATAGAAATATTAGGCATATTTTCCTGTTTTTATTTGTTCTTTTTTCTTTTTGACTAAATAAGTTATGACTTTTGTGTATTTTTTTCTATTCACTTATTTGGTTCTTTACTAATTTATAAGAGCTCTTTTTATATAAGCAATATTAATTCTTCCTATGTTTTATATACTGTCCATATTTCCTTCTCCGGTGTAATTTGTGGTGACTTTGCCTGATTGATTTCTAAAATCTTTGTGTAGTCAGATATTTTCTCTCTGTTTTTATAACTTCTGGCTTTTTTGTATGTGTTGCTTCAAAAGCAATATTCTTCTAATATTTTACAATTCTGAAGTTTTTATGTGTGGATCATTGATAAATCTGGAATTTATTTTAGACTTGATGGATTGGGGACACAATTATTTCAAATTTTAAAAATGCCCACATATTAACAAAGAATTCTCTTCTAAAGCAGAAATGTGCTCCATTTTCAGATCTGGCTATAAAATCCACTGTGTGATTGTTCATATTCTGTTCTCTGTACCCACTGGGAAGGCCATGGTTTTAATACATCACAGTCAAGATAGAAAGAGCCTGGACGGCTCGGCCATTGCTAGGAAGGAAACCACTAAGAAGAGCTCCACGTACACCACGCTCTGGGAGAAACACATACATCTTTACTTGGTTAAGTCCTGTGATTTGGGGGTTTGTTACTGCAGTATGAAGGACGCTATCCTTACTAATGCAGGCACCCAATCTAAGTAACCACACTATGGTATAGGTTAAACCTGCCATAAGATCCATAAGGAACAGAAAACTATTGGCAGTAATGATGAAAATTAATAATTCCATGAAGGAGTTTAGAGATTTAAAAGCTGGAGACTGAGGGGAGCATATAAAATTGTGAGGCCCAGTGTGAGGGCTATCAGTGATAAAGTGAGAAAATAACAGAAGCATTATTAGGGAAGAAGGTGGAAGCAAGGGTAGGTAAGTAGGGTAGACCCAGACTATTAACTATTATGAAATAGCTAAGTTGAAACAGAGACAGCTAAATCAAGCAAACTATTCCATAAGGTGTTTTCTGTAAGGAACTTCTACTCCTGTCTTGAGGAGGCTTCTCTTTTTCCTGATGATTTATTCTGGGCATTGTATCTGTACACAGTGCCTCTGCCTGAAGTGAGACAGCAGTGGCCCAGGCTGCCCTCCTCTATGGATTGCTGTCCTCCTGGCCTCAGGGGAACCACTTGTCACCTCATAGTGACTATGATATCTACTACTGCAGAGAAGAAAAAAATTCTTAGCTGTTGCAAAACATTTTATAGTGATTTAAGGATCTAGCAGTCTACCGACTCACTGTTATAATGAGCTGTGGGGCTTTTCCCTTGGATTTTGCAGGACGTGCCCTTGAATTATTTATAACAGAGCAGCCACCTGCTTGCGACTATTTTCCATTTTTCCTTTTGTTCAACCGGCCTTGTCAATGATGTTACAGGTACGATGTCACTCCGCACTGCACACTTCAACCCCCGTTAGAGCAGGGCTGACCATGAGCCGCCACATACCTTAAAAGTTCTTTTCCATAATAGTCATGGCCTTTGTCTAAACAGACAGTTTTATAAGCTTCATTATGAAGAACTGTGCTGGTTCGGTTGTTCAACCAGGTGCTGTCAACTCCAGTGCTGAGAAAAGTCTTTCTCTTTCCTTTTTGTCTGGAAAACTGAAATTTATGAATATATATGTTTGTGTTGACAAAAAGCAATTCAGGTAGTGGGAAGGGGAAACCAACCCACTTGCATTCAAAGTATAGCTCTGTGCTGGCAAACAAGCAATGCCTTCGCTCTTTTCTTCCTCCGCTTTAACAAAAAGAAACATTACATGTCTGAGTAGACAACAAGAGGTACCATTAGGATTCAGAAAATTGAAAACCTAGACTGCAACAAAAAAAAAAAAGAGAGAGACAATCACAGGGGAATTCATAATGGTTTCCCACGTTTGAGTGGAATACTTCCGTTTTTTATTCACCTTGCAAACAGTGCTCACAAACAACAGCAAAGAACAAAAGCTGTGATTTATATTTATGGACAGGTATACACACACCCCTGACCTCCTGCTGCCTCCCTTACCCTCCATACCAGAAGCAATTTATGGAGGCTGCTCTAAATAAACATTAAGGAGGCAAGGCCACAAACTGACAGCCAGGAAAATCGATGGTCTCCAGAAACCAGCAAGTAAGATCAATAAAAGAGATTAGGCATCACAAGCTAGTGTGAGGCTGTTACAGGTAAATATGGCTTGCTCGTCTTCTGACAGGGTTCTCGACAACAGGATAAAAACTAATATAAACAGAAGTACACAGCAAGTAGCCAATGGAAGCTGCTCCTCAGTTGCAGAGACTGATGGATGACCCCAGAATGAAAGGGGTTTATATAGAGGCTTTGGGGAGTTTTCATTTGCTTTTCCAGCATCATCTCACATACCTGGGCAGCTACCCACAGGACGTAGGACAGATGTATCGTCTGAAAAATCTCTCTGTTTTTGCTTCTCATAAGTTAGCTTTCTCTGCATTTATTTATTGCTCCTTCCTGGGCACAGGCAAGCCACTACTTAGCCCTTGCCCGTCCCCCTATGCACATAGCACAACACCCCCCCACACACACACACACACAGGCTCACTTTCAACCGTATTTTATTAATAGAATTATTTATACTCAAATGCACAGTGAGCATATATGGGATCTGCTATGATGCAAACTTAACCCCAGTTTTATGCATCTCAAAAGAAAATTTATGCACTCATAACTTAAAACATTGGATCATTAACTTGCAAACCAAAGAATGAAGAATAATTACATTCTTGAGCTTGCAGGTTAATGTCCAAAGCTTGTCAACAAAAGAATGAAGGATAATTACATTCTTGAGCTTGCAGGTTAATGTCCAAAGCTTGTCAACAAAAGAATGAAGGATAATTACATTCTTGAAAGTGGGGACACTAAAAGAGGAAGGACCAAGGCAAAATAGCATTTGCTTGTTTATAAAACTACCCAGTTAGAACTGGAAAATTCAAACCTTGGCTTTGTGGGAATGTTTACTTTAAAAATAAAATCATGCTTTATTTTGCCTGAGGATTTTCATTTTAGAAATGGAGATAAGGCCTCTGTCTGACAAGAATATAATGGCACAACAGATGAGGATGAGGATAGGAAAAGAGAAAGTTCAATTTTCTTGAACACTAAAAGACAATTGGAATTTTAATTGAATGTTAGTCTAGAGACAGGATAAAGTGAAGCTAATGCTCTCAGTTGTAGTAAATTGGGAAAAACACCACATCATTTTTCAGCACTTCCCCTCCTTTGAATCGGGGCTGACCTGGTACTTGACTTTGACCAATGTGATGTGGAAATTGTCAACTGAATTCTGAGCCTAGGTTTCAAGAAGCCTTAATGCTAATAGTCTTCATGCTCCTGAGGAAGAGTAATGTAAGTAAACACAGTGATATGGTTTTAATGTCTCTTACAAAACTCATGTTGAAATTTAATTGCCATTGTGATGATATTAAGAGGTGTGACCTCCAAGAGGTGTTTAATGCTGTTATCACAGGAGTGGGTTAATTATTGCAGGAGTTGGTTCTTAATAAAAGGATAAAGTTCAGCCCCACCCCCTCTCTGTCTTGTTCTCAACCTTCCACCTTCCACCATGGGATGACCCAGCAAAAGGCCCTTGCCAGATACTGGCACCATGCTCTTGGACTTCCCAGCCTCCAGACTGTGAGAAATAAATTTCTTTTCCTTATAAGGTGCCCAGTCTTTAATATTCTGTTACATCATCAGAAAACAAGCTAAGACAGAAAATAGTACTGAAAAGTGGAGCTATTGCTATAACAAATAGCTGAAAATATAGAAGTCACTTTGGAACTAGGTAATTGGTAGAAGCCAGAAGAATTTGGAGGAGCAGACTAGGAAAAGCTTCTATTGCCACAAATGGAGCATTAAAAGAAATTCTTGTGAGGACTCAGAAAAAGAGGAGAGCTATAGATAAAATCTGAGTCTTCTTAGAGATAAATTAAATAATCGTGACCAGCATGTTCATAGAAATATGGGCAGTAAAGGCCTGATAAGGTCTCAGGCAGAAATGAGGAACAAGGTATTAGAAACTGGACTAAAGATCACCCTTGTTGTAAAATTGCAAAGAACTTGGTAAAATTTTGTTTGTGTTTTAGGATTTTGGGAATACAAAACTTAAGAGTAATGAACTAGGATATCTGGTGGAAGAAACATCTAAGTAGCAAAGCATTCAGGCTTCCGCATGGCTACTTTTAAATGCATACAGTGAGATGCAAGAGGTAAGAAATGACTTAAAGATAAAATTTATGATTAAAAGAGAAACAGAATGAAAACATTTTGAAAATTTTCAGCCTGGCTATGTAAAGAATAAAAAATTATGTTCAGGGGAGCAAACAAAGGATGTAGTCAGGTGATGGTTTGTAAAGAAGATTATTACGGATAGAAGGGATCATCAAGGCAATGAGAGAATGACCCCAAAGGTATTTCAGAGATCTTTATGGCTTCATCTCTCATCACAAGCCCAGGGCTCTAGGAAGGTAGAATGGTTACAGGGATAAGCCTGGAGCACCCTCCATAGACTCCCTGCCCAGAGCTGCCTTGGGTGTTCACTCCCTGCATTCAAGCACAACAGTCTTTGGTGACCTTAACCATGGCTCAGATGGGCCCAAGTGTAGCTTGACCCACCACTTCAGAAGTTACATGCTATAAACCTTGGCGATGTCCTTATGGTACTAATTCTGCAGGCATGCAGAATGCAAGAGCTATGGGAACATGACTTTCTCCACCTAGATTTTAAAGGATGTTGCAGACAGGCTGGGGGCCCAGAGAGAAACCAGTCATGGAGCAGAGGGGGAGAGCCACTTCACAGGGTCCCTACCAGGGCTGTGCCAAGCAGAAATGTACAGTTGGAGCTGCCATAGAGTTGGAGGCAATGCCGAGTGGAATTGAAGCCACACAAGACCTCAAAACTATAGAGCTATCAGCTTGTACTTCTGGAAGAGCTTCAGGCATGAGATTCCAACCCATGGGAGCTACTGGGTGGGCTGAGACCAGCAAAGCCATAGAGATGAGGTTGCATGAGGCCTTGGAAGCCTAACCCCATCCCAGTGTGCCCAAAGTTCAGGACATGGAGAAAAAATTGTTTCTTCTTCAGCTTTAAGATTTAACATTATTTTACCTCTTGGGTTTTGGACTTACTTGAAACCAGTTACCATTTCCTTCTTTCCTATTTATCCTTTTTTGAATAGGAATGTCTTTCCTATGCCTGTCCCACCATTGTATTTTTGAAGCACATAACTTGTTCTGATTTCACAGACTCACAGCAGAGAGAAATCTGCCTCAGGATGAATCATGCCTTGAGTCTCACTCATATCTGATTTTGATGAGACTCCAGACTTTGGATTTTTGAGTTGATGCTGAAAGACTTTTGGGGCTACTGGAATGGAATAAATATATGTTGTATGTGAGAAGGACATGAGCTGGGAGGAACAGGGGTAGAATGCTATGGTTTGCATGTCCCCTTCAAAACTAATGTTGAAATTTAATTGCCATTGCGATGGTATTAAGAGGTGAGACCTTTAAGAGGTGATTAGGTTTTAAGGGCTCTGCTCTCATGGGTAGATTAACGCTATTATTTCAGGAGCAGGTTGGTTATCATGTGAGTAGTTTTCTGATAAAAGGGAGGAAGTTTGGCCCCCAACTTCTCTCTGTCTCACTCTTGTCCTCTCTTGCTCTTCCACCTTCTGCCATGGGATGATGCACCATGAAGACCCTTACCAGATGCCGGCACCCTGCTCTTGGACTTTCTAGTCTCCAGAACTGTGAGAAATACATTTCTTTTCTTTATATAAATTACCCAGTCTGTGGTATTCTCTTATAGCAACAGAAAATTAACTAAGACATTCAGGCTCACCAATGAATGCTAAAAGTTATGAGACTCAGTTGCCCATGCCACCTTGGCACCCCATCAGTTAGGTGGGTGACACCATCCTAGAACATCTAGCTGCCCACTAACCCACCAGCTCAGACCAGGAGAATTTCCCAGTCAACCCATTGGACCGTTATCTAAACAAATAGCTGCTGTTTTAAATAACTACATTTGGGGAGAGTTTATCATGCAACAAAAGCTAACGGATTCATCTGTTAAGTAAATGCTGAGTGCACAGTCCTGGGAATGGTGGAGGGGTTCATCCTAAATTTGTCTGCATTTTCTGGATGATCAGAAGTTGCGATGGAGTGTTTTCTGAGGTCTCATTTTTTCTCTTCTTCTCATTTAGGCAGGGCAGAGTAGGAAAAATCCACAGCCTTGCTCTCTTCATACTCTATTGCCAGTGCCTCCCATTGGTCAAACACAGTGGGAAGGCAGAGGACAAAAAACGTTTTGATCTATCTTGGAGATGTCAGTTTCCTGGGTTTTGGCAGAATACAGAGGGGTGAGAAAGAACTCTGGGGTGGCAGTGGAGGCAGGTGTAGGCAAAGGAGAACATCTAACACACTCAAGAGGTGGGGACTTTACTCTCTGGCCCCAAACTTCTTTCCACATGACATTCCTTCCTTAATTTTAAGAAGTATCTTAAATTTCCCTCTTAAAATACACAGGAAAATCTATATCTATGTACTTGCTATTCTCAGTGCCCAAAAGGCTCTTATCTTCTAATCTTCCTGGCCAAGTTTTTATTAATTTTTCAAAGTCAAACTAAAATTTGTCCAGGACTACTTGCTGCAAAGTCTTCTTCATTGTTCTTAGCAAAAGAAATAACCTAAACTTTCTCTTCCTATGACACTGATACTTCCAATCCACAATATAGTTTCTTCTAATTATCAGATTAGTTTTCTTTTTTCTCTGCACATGGTAGGAACCATGTTCTGTTTTCCTGTGTGTACTTTTTGTTTAGCATCTAGTAAGTACTCAATAAATATTTAATAAATGATTATAATATTTTATAGCTTGATAATATAGTAACCATAAAGCCATGTTGTTTCTGTTTGTAGATAAAGACAAATTAGAAAAGAAAATTTTAATATATATACACAGATACATGTATGTCTATACACACACATACATATGTATACATATATAGAGAATATATACACATACATACACAGAGACAGAGAGAAAGAATGAGATTGGGATGAGGAATAATATTTTTCTTGTATGAGCTATGGTAGATTTAATTTTTATTTCCACTACTTATATCCTGGTTCTACAAGAGGATTTTATTCTCTGCTTGTAGCCATGTGGCTTATGTAGCCTTTCAGTGGGAGAGGTATGCCTCCCCCCATCACTGACATCAGACCCGGAACCCCACGGCCCCTGACCAGTGAAATCCAAGCAGAAGCTGCAGTTGGCCAGTGGAAAGCAGGAGCGTTAAAGGGATCATGTGTTTCTGCCCAACCTCTTGCTCTTTTCCCTCTGCCATGAGAACAGCACAACCAGGCAGGGGCTGAGCCTTCATCCTGGACTCCAGAATGAAGAAAACACATTTGATGAACCCAGCAGAACCACTGCTGACCCATGAGGAACATGTAATGTGTATACAGAGTCAGCCTTTGTTGTTATAAGCCACCTATCCTGGAGGATTTTTGTTACCACAGCTGTACTCAGTAAAATATAACACACACACTTATATTTTTTCCCAATTGAATGACAGTTATCAAAACGACATATTTAATAAATGCGTGACAAGGTACAGAGCATTTTGTGGGGTCCCTCCTTTCTGAGCCAATTATGCCCCCTTCTTACATTATCATCCTACGGTGGACAGTTACTAAAAAACACCACACATTTTTAGGCTGTCTTTTGACAGTCAAAAAATGGAGAAGAGCCTTCTCAAAATTCGTAGGCTTCTGAAGGAGTAACCCCTGTAAACACCAGGAAGCCATAAAGCCATTCTAAAATCGCGTTAGTGGCAACACTTTAAAAATGTTGCCATTTCACAATGAGCAATAAAAGGGTGACGATTTCAGGTTGCCCTGAAAGTGGGAAGCATTTATACCTTAGAAAGTTTCTATTTTTAAAGGTAATTAAATATAAACTAAGTGGTGATAAGAAAAAAATCATCACAAGGCTGCACAGAGACTAGCCACAGGGCGCTACGGGGGTAGGAGGGGGATTCCAGTCACCTCTGAGTGCCCTGCTCTAATTTACCTTCAATCTGTAAAAAATCTGAGCTTCAAACATGGAGGTGAACATGGAACTGGGGTGGCCTAAATTGTTACATATTTACGTACCAGTGGGCACACCCTAGTCAGCCTGAGCCTGTCACTTCCAAAAAGAACAGAAGCATTTTGCTCTAATGGGAGGGAGACCGGGTGGGGAGGACTCACATTAGAGCCAAGGAGTAGTCTCTACCTGCTTCTTTGGTATGCCTGATATTTGCAAGGAAATGGAAGTGCTTTTCCATTGTTCAAAAGAGTAACCTGACAACAAGCCTGCATGTCTCACAGAAACTTGTCAAAAAATAAGATCATGGGACACTGGGTGCATCCAATCTGTCATGTTAATGGAAATTCCCCAAAGCCTCACCATTTATTTTTTTCTCTGTGCTTCCAACAAGAAACTCATTTGAAAGAGACGATATGGAGACACATACGCTCTCACAGGGTCTTACTATTTCATTAGAACGTTTTGTGCTAACGTTCCCTTAAATCTTCTCCATAAGTAGGCAAGGTATTTTTCTTTCTTATCAGATGTCTCAAACGTATTGCTGTTGCTGTCATCCCATTGCCATTACCTGCAGCTTATAAGTTATCTACAGCCCTGGTGTTATTCATGCCACCGTGACTGCAGCAGTGGTCTTTTGTCTACCCTACTAGAGGCCCCTAGCTTGCAACTTGTGTTCTAATACCTATGGCTCCCCTATGGGCTATTAGCATATCCAATTTTTGTTACATTTCCAAACATAAGATGGTAGCATACGTCCCTTCATTTTGGGTACAGGAATCAGCGGATGCCATGCCAGGAATGTGTTATAAACTCTTTGGAAAAGATGAACCATCTTCTTTCCTCTGATCCTTCCTGGATTCCGCAAAGGAAACACGAGCATGTGCCAGAACATGGAGCTATGTGGAACTCTCTGGTGTGGAAAGATTCAAGTTACTTTCCTCTCTGTACTCAGTGTGCTTGGTCGGGGTACCCGGGGGTTAAGGGAACCCTTTTTGGCTTCTCTCAGGCCAAATCATTTCCCATCACTCAGAACCAGGCCAGTCTCATCTAACACAGAAGCCACACTCACATTGAAAAATCAGATGCATATTGCTAAGTTCTCTGATCTACCCCAAACTCTCATTTTTAATTTCCTTTATGAGATACGTATGCATAGCCTCGACAAATGTGAACATTGTTATGTAGTCATGCTCTTGTGGATTAAAAGAATTTATATTGGCTCTGAAGGAGATCAGCATCAGCCTGGAAGGCATTGGCAGTCTTTTCACTTTGTATGGAGCTTGGTTTTCATGGCAAGCCAATTTTTATGAAAGATCACAGCCCATTTCGATCTAAGATAAAATCATTATTGAGGAAATTATTAAGTGTATCTTTCTGAAAGTACATTGGCTATGATTTTTGTTGCAGCTGTTTCTGTCATGTCCTTATTCAAAGATCTGATTGGAATTAAATAAAAATGTAATCGAGAGAAAAAATGATTATGTTCTTAATGCAATAAGGAAAGCATAGTATACTCAGAGTCAAAAATAATTTCTAACTTCTGCCATTTACTTGTCATGTGCACTTAGATAAGTCCCTTAACCTCTCATCCTCTCTCCTTGGTCGAAAAAGATGGCAATATCTGTCTTACCTGCCTCACAAGTTGTGAAACACAAAATAAAGAGATGGCATAAAAGAAGCTTGATATCAAATGTAAATAGTTTTTATAGAGTATTAAATACAAGTACTACAATTTTTATGAATCTAGTCATTCAACAAACAGCAGATAAACACTATGCCAGAAATAAAGATAACTACAATACGGTCCTTGTCAATTTGGGCTCACATTCTAGCTTTTAAAAGAAATAAGTGAAAAAAATATTTGAGAAAAATAGAACAGATGGAGATCACCCACGTCCACCACTATTTCCACTAGCTTATGTGCATTAAGAGCTAACACTGTGTTAGGCCCTATGCCAAGCTCTTTGCCTTCACTAGCCCATGTAAGCTTTATAATTCTTTATAAATAGAACAGTATTAATTGTCACCATTCTTCAGAAGAGGATGTCGAAGTCTGAAAAATGGAGGCATTTATTATGACTCTAAAACTTTTGACATAATATCAGAGTAGATGGAGGTTTGGTAGAGGATTGTCATGAGTTTTTTTTAAACATTTCTGGCCCCTATGTGTCATCTAATTGATGAATTACAGCAAGCCATTTGGAAACAGGTTTGGAGCACCAAAAAGAACGAATCTGAGGTGCAGATTTGGACATAATCAGTGTCTACCAAACCTTCAGGTTTTTATGTCCACAGGAGAGTTTGAGCAGAAATAAGAAAAATAAAGACAATCATATCTTGGATGTCCATTCTTCCAAGAAGAATCCAGCTTCCAAAAATCTGGATGTCTGGGCCTATTAGGAGTCAGAGTTGAGTTTCTGTCCTGGTAAAGCCATCGCTTGGAGAAAAATCCGCATATTATCTTTTAAGTGCCTGCAATCAGCCCATCCTTAGATAAGCAAGTCGAAACTGCACTGTAGATCCCTGGGTACTCTGAAGCACAGAATTCCAGAGCGCCATGACATCTGAGCTGTCTTTAATGACTAAGGATTGATTTTAACTAATGATGAGTGTTTGTTTATTTGGAAAAATTACGTATTTTATATTGTTTTCATTTTGTTTTATTTTATATTTATATTTTTAATCATGTCCTCTTACTTATATTTTGCAGAAATTATATAATCCATATGGCTATTTTACTTAGCAAGAAACCTCTTTATAGTGATAGCAATTTTGGCTTGGAGGCAAGACTCCATTAATGATAGCTATGGACCTCCCAAAACCTGTATGCCAGTTTACGCAAGCTAAAAGTACCAAGTCTATGGGTGCACATTCCCCGGCGGGATAACTTTGCAACTTCATTTTTTGTTAAGGGTAGCAAAATCTACTATTGAAACAACATGAGGAGCAATAGAAGCTTGGTGGTTACATCTAGCAACAGAGGTGGCTGATGATATTAGGAACAGCAAAACAATAAAAATTAGCAGATGAAATAACTTTAGAGAGCTCAAGAGTTTTTCAGAAGTATTTATGAATCTGAGTTCACCAGCTAAGATAATGTTTACGCAGTACAGTTCTCTTGGTGGCCCTAGATGAACTCATTTCTCCCCCCTTTCTCGCTTGTAGCTCTCATGAATAACTACACAATATACTAAGAATGCAACATCTTGAGATAAGAGGAAGCAGTCCGGGCTCTGTTAGCCTCCCCTAGAAACAAGATGTCCTTCAGTGCTTTAGCCCAGCACATCATGTTGCTTCTGGATTATAAAACCCAGAGTGGACTGCTTTCTGGGGTCCCTCAGCTGTGGCACAAGTGGGGCACACACAGCTGAAACTCTATCCACCCACGGCAGCTTTCCTGAGTCTTGGGGGACCGGCTTGCAATGAATTGTAGGCTTCTGTTGTTCCTTGTTGTATTTCCGTAAATAATAAACACACTTGTGTTGGCGGGTGTTCTGTTTCACAGGACTCAGACAAGTTGGTAACCAGTGCACAGTGAACCTGTTTCATAATTTACTTGCAATAGTAAAATAAACAGCTATATCTTCTAAAGATGAAAACCAGTATTACTTAGATACATTTCAGAAATTCTAATA
This sequence comes from Propithecus coquereli, assembly GCF_000956105.1. Classification (NCBI taxonomy): domain Eukaryota; kingdom Metazoa; phylum Chordata; class Mammalia; order Primates; family Indriidae; genus Propithecus; species Propithecus coquereli. Next base: position 1,160,698 of record NW_012139080.1, on the reverse strand, counting down.
TATGAAATAGATCTTCTTTTAAAATTTACCTTCTGGTCTTTTTTGTAGTTAGATGTCAGTGTATTGTAGGTCTCAGTGTTACCTGTATTATTGATTATGTGCTATTGATCCTACCTCTCATGTAATCATTCTAAGGTCATAAAACATGATAATAATATTTTACCTCCGTAGTCTGTTCATTTTATTTTTATATTTACATATCAGAAAATGAAATGTGATGGTATCATATAATTCCCAGCTGTTTCTATTATCAGTCTGAACTACACTATATCAAATGTTGGTTCTCCATTGAGAATAATACAGATGGACTTGTTTAGGAGCAGGCACTACATAAATGAGTCACACCAAGTCTTGCTCTTTCTTAATTGTAAATGAATTTTCATTGATATTTGCACATTCAATTCATGAAGAAATGTTTATTGCTGGGCAAAAAATTAATTCATTCACAAATAGTCATTTGCAAGCAGAAATAGTTAAAATCTTATATTTTCTTAAGACATGGATTAGCCATTTGCCACATTATTTTTTTTATTATTATTTTAGCACAGGAAATAGTGAGGCAAAATGACAGTTTTCCATCTGTGATATTTGAGGTGTGAAGGAAATGTGTTGTGCTTTTTTATAACTCATGTAAATGGGATTTTGGGATGCTTTCCAAATGAAGAAAATATTTTTACACAGCTGCAATGCAAGGATATTACCGGAATGGACAGAGAAATAATCTTCTTTTTTAAAGGGTTTGAAATTTGGAATATAAAATATCACCAACAATAATAACTCTTGCAGAGCAATTCACAGTTTCCAAGGTATTTTGCATTCATTATCTCAACTGAGCTTCACAAAACCCTTAGAAGTAGAAAGACAAGTAAAAATATTCTAATTTTTAAAACAAAGTCAGCTATATTTTTTGCCAATTAGGGAACTAATATCTGTTTATTATGTGAAATGTATGAATATTCACAGAAGTTATTTAAAGAAAGTAAATAGTCTTGACATCCCACTAAACAGATAACCAGCATAAATATTTCCATGTATATACATGAAGAATTTTTCTTAGTAATTTCATAACTTATACAGATTATAGCATATATGATTCTTAGAGCACTTTTTTGTATACCATTAGAATATTTTATGCCAATTAGTTAGATATATACATAATGATTTTTAAGTGGCTACTCATTTGATCCTAAATATGTGTTTGAATAAACTTTGTAAAATAAGATTGAGGTTGCTAGAAATCCAACCACAGTGAGGTGAGATGGGTACTCCTTTACTATTACCATTATAAACAGTTGATGTGTGTTGAAAGTATTTTTTAAATATTACCCAGATGTATAGGGTTAAAATCTGGATAAAAAAGCAGTTCTTCCCCTCAAAAAACAATAAAATGGAAGCTAAAAAATTACTGGCTGAATTTTTGAAGTGTGAACAGTCAGTATAGACACTTTTAAACTAAATGTGAATTGAAAGATAATATTTGGCTGGGAAATAAATTACAATTTGGCTATTATTGCTTAATACAATTGCATTCACATTTCCTCATTATAAACAGAAATCCATTTGGCTTGCCAGAACCAACCTCATAATTGATAAAGATAATGGGATTATTTTAAAAGCTGTAGTGCAACCGAGCTTGGTTACTTTCTGTGACCTTTGGATTTCTTAAGAATAATTCAGCCTTGAGCAGGCTACCTTAAAAAAAATTCAAATTGGAGTCTAATCCTGATTGAAAATATCTTAAAATATTTTTTAGTTATCTTTCTCAATTTGTCTAAGGGCTTCAGAATGCTCTGCAGTTATTATCTCATTAATTCTTAGAGGATCCCTGGGCAGCAATTGTAGTAGAGATTTTCCTATTACCATCACTGTTCCCATGAAATGGAGACCCTGGGAGGTTCCACGAATTGCCCAAGGTTATAGACTGAAGCAGAAGAGTAGCTAAACCCAGAATCCAGGTCCCGGGGCTCCCTCTCCATATGGCATTTCCTCTTTGCAATAAATAACATTGCCATTCTGGAGGCTGAATCTTAGATCATGTTTTATGCAGTAGGATTCAAATTAATATGAGTTGCTCAGTGCTTTGATATTTATTTTAGATGGAGGCTGTGTATACTTAAGAAACACATGAAATGCAGCACTCTCAATTCATTTATTTTGCCCTCTTAATGATCTTTGGGGATTGTCCTATAATTGGCATGACTATGAAGATTGGTATTTGTCACTAAGAAGACTGAAATGGCAATATCAGCTCATTCCCAATCCCATCACCCATTATATATAGACATGGGCAGAGTTTAAATAAGTTGAATAAAAGTTCTCTTAAAGTTTGGCAAACTTGGTGACTCATCAGAAAAATCATAGACTGAATAGTGTACTTTCTTCTAAATCAGGTGAAGACAATTTTGAAAACACGCACACTTAAAGAAACAAGCTAGCATTTTCCCCTTGAATTTAGTTCCCTCCTACTCATTTTAAAATCAGCTTGAAGGTTAACACATTTTTATTTAATAGTGGGTTTCCCTCTGCTTCTTGCTGGCATGAAGTCATAATCCCCTGTTTGTGTCATCATAATCATTTCCATAGCAACTAATGGTGATATCAGAGCTCAAGACTGGAGTTTCAAGAGGGAAAGGAACTATAGGGACAGATGATCACTTAAAAATAAAGATTATGTTTTCAAGCAGATGTTCCTAACAGAAAGGAAATGAATGGAAAGATTACCCACATTAAGGGAAAATCATAATTAGAATGTAGATGCTTATTAAGTAATCATTCAGCTGGTGATCTTTTTCTAGAATAAAGAATGGAAATTGAGGGAAATATATCAATGAGAGGATCTTTTATGGACTAATTTATTACTTCATATACAGGAGGCTGTATATTTCCTAAGTAAAGCTGAGGATGTTTGGTGTTTGGTGCACACTATAAAGATCATTGCCAGACACTGCTGAATCTACAGAGAGATCTGAATCGTGCACTTTCATTGAGGTACTTCGAGGAAGGTGTGCCATAAACTATGTTTGTGTTTTAGTGATACAAGCAGTTTAACTCTGGTCATCAGAGTAGAGATTGTCTCACATATTTTATCGTGATCACATTGCCTTGCTGTACAAAGCATGATTTATACTTTTCAGATGTGTTTGATCCTTTCATGTGTTAGTGGACATATATACCTAGTACCGTGTAGTACCAAGATATGTTGGCTCGTGCTCTACACAAACTGAAAGTGTATTTTCTCATTCGTCGCTGTGGTTAAAAGATAGGAAGGGAAAAGATGGTATGGTAGTCAGCTTGTAAGTTGGCTCTCGATGAGCCCTGCTCTTTGGTATTCATAGCCTTATATAATTTCCCTTGGGGTGTGGGCTGAACTTGTTAATTCACTTATAATACGATATGGTAGGAGAGATGGAATATCAATTCTGGGCTAAGTTATTAATATAAAAGGGTTTACTTTCTTCTTGGACACTCCCCCTCGGGTGGTTCAATTTGGGGAAAGCCAGCTGTCATGTCTTCTCAGGGTGACCAGCTGTCCAAGTTTTCCTGGAACTTTTTTGCTTTTGGCACAGAAAATCCAGTATGGAAAATGGTTGGTCACCTTAGCAAAAGGCCCGTGTGAGTGAGCTTGGAATACTCTGAGGTTGCCAGTAGCCAGGTGGGTGAACAAGGAAGAATATCTATTAAAGAAGGGTTGAGCAATCTTTTTCTTTAAAGAGCCAGATAGTAAATATCTTAGGCCTTGCAGGTCATGTGGTCTTTGTTTCAATGATTTAATGGCACGTGGGGTTTATTTTAATTAATATGGCAAGACACATAAACATAAAAATAATTGTCATGAAGGAAGAAGTTTTTATTATAGTCACAGTTCCCTAGAAATAGGAGGCTTGGCATGCCACCCAGGTCTATATAAGGAAGCACAAGGTGAGATGAGTGGGTGGGGGATGGGAGGACTACAGGCAACAGCATTCATTTTGGTTTTTGAGGGAAAGAATGGGCAAGGCAAGGTAAACAGGCTAAGCAGGCTCAGGACTGGATTTTTGGACTAATTTTGGTAGGATCTGGACCAAGGAGCTGTTTCTAGTTGTCTGGTACCTGGCTCTTAGGTGATACAGGGCAAGTGGACAGTGACCCAGAGTGTGAAGGCCCAATAAAAGAAGTCACTAGGAGCATGGGCTTTGGAATGGTTGGTTTCCATATCGAAGGTATGCTTGCAGGCAAATTGTTTACTATCTCTAGGAATTAGCTAACCCTGGAAGGGGCTGTCCTCTCAGGTCAGCAAGGCCCCAGATATGAAAACATCAAGAATATAGAAAATTAGAAAGCATAGTTAATATACACAAGGAATTAATCCTGCTGTTGTAGCATGAAAATAGCTATAGATGATATGCAAACTAATGAGCATGGCTGTATTACAATAAAATATTGTTTGCTGACTCCTATTTAAAACCTGCCAACAGCCACTTGACTCGAGTAAGTTTGGAGGTAGGCCCTTTCCCAGTTGAGTCTTCAGATGAGATGACAGCTCTAGCCACAGCTTATTTACACCCTCATGAAAGACCTTGAGCCAGAACCACCTAGCTAAGCTATGCCCAGATTCCTGATCCATAGAAACTATGAGATAATAAATATTTGTTTTTTTAAGACACAATATTTTAGGGCATTTGCTATGCAGCAATAGATAACTATTAATAATATACATGGGTTGAATGGAAATATTACAGAATATAAAGGAAATGAAATCAGCAAGATAGTGAAAAGAAGGTCTTCAGCTCATAAGCCCCCACAGTAATAATAATTTTGCAGTCATCTATGGGCACAAGTGCCTTTCTAGGAGCTTTGGGATTCAGATAGGAAGTTGTGAAATCCTAGTGGAGCCTAAGACCTAGGAGGGCTGTTTTGAGAGGGTAGACCCATGCCCAGGTGGCAGACTTGTCAACTATGGTCTAAGCCCAAGCCTTGGAAGTGGTGCTATATCCCTGTGAACTTATGTACAGCCCCATTTGATCTTGATCCTGCTACCAGAACCATCCACCAAGGGACTCATGAGAAGTCATGCCCATTTGTGCCTTGGAGGACAAACCTTCTGATCTTGGTTTGAAAGTAGGGCCTAAGATGGCCCTATAACTAAGCTCCAACCCCTGTCAGTGGTGGTCTGAGAGCAGTCCTGCCCACACGGGGACCCAGAGGGAGACACACCTATCAGAGTTCCCAGAGCAAGCCTGCTAATATTGGTCCCACAGCAGATTCCAATGTGGCCCTTTACTTCAGCTCCAGCCCCTGTCAGCTATAGACTGAGACCAGTCCTGCCTGCCCGGAGACTCAGAGGCAGACACAACTGTCTATGCAAGTCTCCTGATATCTCTCCCACTGAGGACCTTGAAATGGCCCTGTAACTTGACTTAGCCTCTCTCAGCTACAATCTGAGAGCAGTCTTGCCTGCCCAGGATCCTGGAGAGAGATGCACTCCATCTGTGTCTCCAGAGGCAAACCTGTAGACTTTAGTCTGGGCTGTGAACCCTGAAGCAACCCTGTGACTTTGTCCCAGCCCCTTTCAGCTGCAGTTGGGGGCCAGTACTGCCTTTCCAGAGACCTACCCAGTGAAAGCACACCTAGAGACCTGGAAGAAGCCACACCCATTTGTGCACCTTGTAACAGGCCTGTAATGTGCAGACCCTTAAGTGGACCCTCATCCCACTATTAGCCCTACTGACTAAGGCCCTGGAGGCAGTCCAGTATAGCTAGGGACCAGACAGGATCCACACAGGCTTGAGCCCCTGATAATAGGCCCATGAACCACAGACCACATTGTGGACTCAGCAGCAGCCACATGACCTGGCTCCAGCTTCACTTTACTATAATCCTGGAGGAAATCCTGTCAGCCTGGGGACCCAACAGGAGGTCTTTACCTGCCAAAAACAATCTATAAAGATTGGACATAGTGTTTGTTCCTTCAAATGCATAGACATCAATGCAAGGCCACACAGATTCAAGCAAACATGACATCACCAAAGGAAATTAATAAAACTGTAGTAACCAAACCCAAGGAAATAAAGATCTATGGATTGTCTCAAAAATAATTCAAAAAATCATCTTAAAGCATCTCAATGAGATACAAGTAAACACAGGTAGACAACTAAACAAAATTAGGAAAACTGTGTGTGCGTGAAATGAGAAATTTAATAAAGAATAAGAAATTATAGCAATGACCCAAACAACAATCACAGAGCGAAAAAATATCATGACAGAAATGAGAAATTCACTAGAAAGTATCAATAGCAGACTCAATTATGCAGAAGAAAGAATTAGCAAACTTAAAGACAGGCCATTTGAAATTAACTAGTTAGACAAACAAAAAGAAAAAAAGAATGAAAAAGAATGAATAAAGCATAAGAGACCTATGGGATATCAAGTGTACTAATTTAAGAATTATAGGAGTTTCAGGGGGATAAAAGAGAAAAAAGAGGCAGAAAACTTAAATCAAGAAATACTAGCTGAAAACTTCCCAAATCTTGGGAGGAATGTGGACATCCAGACTCATTGCCAAAGGAAATAAGGTCAGTATTTCAGGTATCTGCACCCCCATGTTCACTGCAGTATTATTCACAATATGCAAGATTTGGAAACAATCTAAATGTCCATCAATGGATGAATGGAAAAAGAAAATGTGATCTATCCTCTTTGGAATGTTACTGAGCCCTAAAAAAGAGGGCAATCCTGGCATTTGCAACAACATGGATAAACCTAGAGGAAATTATGCTAAGTGAAATAAGCCAAACACAGAAAGACAAATACCATATGATCTTATGGAATCTGAAAAAGTTGCATTCATGGAAGCAGAGTAGAATGGTGGTTTCTAGGGGCTAAGGGCTGGGGAAAGTAGAGAGATGTTGGTCAAAATGTACAAACTTTTATTTATAAAATGAATAAGCTCTGAGAATCTAATGCACAGCATGGTGACCATAGTTAATAGTACTCTATTGTTTACTTGAATTTTGATAAGAGAGCAGATTTTAGGTGTCGTCACCACCCCTCCATACACAAACCCCCAAACACAAAAAATGGTAGCTATGAGTGATGACAGATGTGTTAATCTGACTCTGGTAATCTTTGCACAATATATATGTACATCAAATCATGTTGTACATCTTGAATACATATAATTTTTATTTTTCAATTAAATATTTTAAAATAAAAAAAATCACAGTATCTTAGAAAGGATCTTGAGTTTTTATTCATCACACTTTTGTACTTTGTGTACCATACTGGAGCCTCTTCTACAAAATCTTTGATAAGTCATCATTCAGACTGCATCAACCTATCTTCTAGAAATTCCTTAGCTCTCTGGAAGCCCATTTCATTTCTGAATAATTCTGACTATTTAGAAAAGCATCTCTTGAGGGTGGGGTAGGGGAGCAAAGCTTTTCCTCTTAAAATCATGTGTCACTGTCCCACCTCCAATTCTGTGGCTTGGCTGTCTAATCCAGGGATTTTCAGATGTGGTTTGTGGACTGGTATCCCTAACATACTTGACTTCTAGAGTAGACTATTTTCTTAACAATGCCTACCTCTATATAATCAAATTATTTTCAATAATAATAATATGATAATCAGTAACCATTATTTTTAAATATTCTTTGTTTTTAAACAAATAATCTTAAAAGAATAAATTTTCATTTTAGAGATATTACTCAAATAGGGTAAGTGTACCCTATTTAAAATTTGCACTCACCAAACAGAAATAGTATATGCCACAGTTTGCAATCTGTATCAGTCACTGTTTTATATTTTAAACACAGATAAATCTCTAAGTGGTCATCTAGAATGACAAAACTGCTGTAACGCAAGTTCTATTTCTACATCTTTACAGTCATTCTGCTAACATTGCTCATTTCAAACCTGTTAAACCACAAGAACACGTAGTACCACAGAGTTTGGTGTCATGGGCTATACCCAATGTAAGCCTGAATAGTTCAGAACCATTAGAAACTTACTCCGGAAACTGATTCCTGAAACTAAGTCTAAATGTATTGGAAGCTGGGAGTTTTCCAAATTAATTTCCATGCAGAATACAATGTTTATTGAAATATAAGCAATAAAAATGTGCTAATCTAAAGCTTGCACATATATTATTAAAACACAAGGGGAAATGCAGCAATTATTTTGAACTCAGATTAACAAAACCTTTTTGGTGGAGGAGTATTTTTCATTGACATTGTTAGAATTTCCAGTACATGGTGATAATAACAAGCAGATCAGTTATTACTTGTTTTTATTTTTATTTCTAAATCATTTTCAGACAATACACTTCCTTTACCTGCACCGAAGGCAGACTTCCCTCACTGCCCACCCTAGGAGTGTGGAAGGTCCACTTTTTACAGCTGGAAAAAGCGAAACTTCTCTGGTTAAAACTTGAGCAAAGGACTATATATCACCTGTTGTATGCATGGGGGTCACGGGTGGGGGAAATCAAGACCTACCTAAGGCATTTCAGCAGAAACACCAGGGCTCCACAGAAGAACTTTACAAACAAAAGTTATACCTACCTAGAAACTCCTCATTTGAATGTGTGATAGTTATAGGTGAGGGAGCCTTGAAATAAATGTACAGCACCAAAAGTCACCCTCGAAAATTTCTAAACTGTCAATAATTTAAAACTCCTATGCTTGAAGAAAGACTGAAGAATCTTTCTATTTTCTCTTTCTATTCTATATAGAAATATAGAAATTATTAATAATATTACAACATTGTTGTAACATGAAAAGTTGTGCAAATAGTCTGTAGTCCAAAATGTAGGCTAAAAAGTATCATAGAGGTATGATCCAGATAGTTAACTAATAAAATCATTGTTCTTTTTCCCTGGACTTTAGGATGTTTCTAGTATTTGTCAACTTTTTAAACAGCTATAATTGCTAAATGAATATTAATTTACATATCTAATTTTCTTTTCTTAAAAAGCATACCCAAATTTTATAAGCTTTAAGCCTCACAAAATCTGGGCCACCTCTGCTGAAAAATATCAATTTGGTCCAATTCTGTCTCTCTTTTCCTCCTCCTCCTTCTTCTCCTCCTGCTCCTCCTCCTCCTCCTCCTCCTCCTCCTCCTTCTGCTCCTTTCTTTCTTCTTCTTCCCCCTTCTCTTCCTCCAGCTCCTCCTCCACTTCCTTTATTTAACAAATAAGAAAATGGAAACACAAGGAGGTTTAATCTCTCTTCTATCTACATAAATGTCCTTAAAATAGATGATGGCCACTTTCACATCTCACCAAAATGTTCTCTTTTCTTTGACTGAACTTCCTTAGAGAGGCTTTTTCAGACTTTAGTCCAATGCCAGCAATATAACAGGGATCATACTTCCCTACTGAATAAATGGATTACTACCTTCTTTAATTTTTTTGCATATAATTTGTTTTCCAGATCTTTAATGTGTAAATCATTCCATTTTCCCTTTTCTGAGCACATCCCAGTTTGCTGATATCCCTCTTAAATCGTAACACCCAAAACTTGTTCTGTTCAATATTCACTAATTAAAATACTCAACATGTTCCTTCCCCTAGGCTGATTCCAATAACCACCCCACATCATTCTCTCTGCATCCCACTAAAAAAGTGGTCAGAGGCTTAATTGGAAACTATGAGAGGTGTGACGTGGATACGGATACTTAAAACCATATCATTTATTAAGGAATGTTTAAAAAGGCAACAGCGGTCTCAATTCCAATGTTAGAATTGTCTGGTAAAGTCAACAACAGAGTAACATTTAAAGAAACCTAGAAAGAATAATAAGAAATGATCCAGTATTTTATTTTATATCTCAAGTCTCTCCCTTTTTAGTACCCTTAGGTACCAAAGTCAGAGTTGGCCCACTGCACAATTGCTCATGACTTGAACCACCCTAAGTGACAGTAGCCTTCGAGGAGAAAGGCTGGACCCAGAAATTTGAACTCTAGTCTTGTGCAGTTACTTGTTTCTGAATGAGGTGCCCTGGGCAGAGGACTTTTGGAAAACCACAAGCTTTTTTAGTCACTCTAAAACTTCTGTACCCTTTCCCTTGCCATTACCAGGAGAGATCTTGGACAATTGCTCTATCTGTAGCTAGAAGGGCTTCTATCTTTTCATTCTTGCCTTAAAATTTGGCTTTGTCCTATTTAAAAATTTCATAGGATTCATCTGTGTGTGACATGAAGAAATCAGGTATAGGCATTGCCTATATCCCATATCCAATACACGGGGTTTAGCCTGGGGAATGGGGACACAGAACTACAGAGTATGCAGTGACATTCCTAAACTCAAGTTCTCCTTCAAGGTAGAGGTGGCCTTTATGGTGCCCATCTAGGAATTCTTTAGATGTCAGTTATGGGTCTCCTACTGACAATGTCAAGTATCCGAAGGTGGACATAAGCAAAACTGTGCAATGCAAAGATTACTCGTGAGATCCTCCACTCTGTTTTTTGCAAACCCTTCCCCAAACATCCCTCTGGCTATTGGCCTGCGCTCTGTTGTTTTTGCATGGTTTTCTGGAAAACTCTCCACATGCCCGTTTCATTTTCCCAGTTTCTTTGCAGGTTGTATGTTCTCCACCTCTTTTCCAGCAACCACCACCCACCAAGTAATTGATCTTCAGTGTCTCTTTAACTCATCCATGTCTGCCTGTAATAAAGATGCAATGTGGATGTGGTTAAGAAAATAAACCTATTCTACAACATTTGGACAGTCATATTGGAGCAAGGAACTGGGGATTTCCCAGTGAGAATGGACCTGAGAGTGGTAGCTTTTTAGCTTTTATTTTTCATGTAGACCCATTGTGAGAAATTCATTTTGTTGTGTTGTGACACATTCATACATCCACACACACACATAAAGCAAATACAAAGATTTCACAGAACTATTTATTATAGAAGACACACTGTACTGTTTTCTATTGTATTCTACTTGTTTGCCAAAGCTGGGAAACAAAATTCGCACTAATTGTATGTAATTATTAGCTGCTATCGGTTACACACACTCTTTGAAAACCACTGCCATAGAGGAGACCTCAGCAGCGCCCTCTGTCCTGGGCCCCAGTAGCGAATGCACCTTTTAGAAATTGGGTGTAGCTGTGGGTGGACACGGCATAGGAGATTTGAGGGTTTAAAGAAACAGGGAGTGCATTTGCCTCCCACCTTCGTAGAGCAGGCTGCTCTTGATTTGGGTCCTCTCCTGTATTCTCAGTAACAATGTGATAACGCCATATGTACTGTTTGTACTTTTCTGGCCTGGTTTTTCAAATATGAGTAACAAGGAAAATGAATAGCACTAATGTCATTTTGTTAAATATGTCTATTATGGAGATGCTATGGTTTGGTGCTAATGGGGTTTTTTGGTCCTTTTGAGTTCCTGATGTTGCATGCTACAGTGATTTATGGAAGGCCAGAGCGTTTTGCCTCAACGAAAGTCTGTCACGTTAAACACCCACCCGCTCCCTGCCTATTTTGTACCACAACCCACATTAATTTTCCTGTGACTCAATCCATGTATTCAATCCATCATGAGTCTTACCTCCAAAATATATCACATATATTAATATATAGATATGTACATATATGTCTTTATATCTGTGTAGAGACAGGATGCTATCTCCCCAGTTCCCACCCGTTTTCAAGCCGTCACTATCTCTTGTCTAGGCACTGAAACGGCTTCCTATTGGTTTCCCTGCTCCCAGGATTGCTCTCCTACAGTCCATTGTTCATCCCATAGTCAAGATGTTAACTTAAAATGGAAATTAGGCAAAGTCATGTCCCTGCTTAAAAAAGGAAATGTAAAGAAATACGGCATATGGGTGTATGTGTGTGCATATATGTGTATGTATGAAAACAGCTCTGTCTCAACTAGCTGTCTTCTTTAAGAACTCCACTTGAAATGTGCAGCTTTCCAGCTGTTATAATTGATTTTTAATTGTGGTAATTCTGCATGGATGCAAAAACATGGATGGTAAAAAAAAAAAAATGGAAACAAATAACTCAGTTGTCCAGCTGAACTCTCTGTCTCTCTCTCTCACACACACACACACACACACACATGCACACACACATCCAGACATTAATTAGCAGCTTCTAAATCCTAAACCTGGCCATGGCTTGCAGTGCCCAGCTGATCTGCCTGCCTCCTGCCAGTTCTCAGGCCTCAGCTTCTACTCTCCCTCTCATCATGCTTCAGCTGAGCTTGGCACCTTTTCATTCTCCAAACCAGTTCCCCTGCATGACCAGCACATTTTCATTTTCCATGTCTCAGCTTAAAGGCACCTTAAGGAAGTCTTTCCTAAAGCAGCAATTCTACACCAAAATTGGATATTTCCTTTATCACGTTCATGACAATGTGAAGCAACCTTGTTTGTTTATTTCTTTGTTTATTTATTGTTTGTTTCCCTCCCTTGGAATATATATCTTAGGAGATATATATATTCAATATATATCTATTGAATTCCAGCACTTAGAACAGTCTTGTTACATAGTAGGCCCTCAAAAAATATATGAAAATTAAGACTTGCTTTAGCATAAGTGCTGTGTTCAAATGAAGGACAGTGGTATTTAAGCAATTTTTCTATGCTAATAAAATAACAAAATCCCACTGTTCTCTGTACTTTTCACCACTGAAAGTTATTTTCAGAACATGTAAAAATGCAATTTACTAATACATTGATTATTCATAAATGTTGATTTCTCAAATAATGGTGCTAAAACATAGATTAGAGAAATTATGCATTATATTTTCTCTAGCACAAACTAGTGCTGATTTAAGATACCTAGTCTGCCCACACTGAAGTTCATAGATCATTATTTTTTCAGGGCAGATGGTAACAGACAAAAGAACTCCATTTGACTTGTCAATATTCTTACAATTTTTCTTTGTGAGCAATCTCCATATCAATAATTATAAAAGACTGTTAAACAAGTGTATAGTTGAATCTCTGTCTTCCTCTTTTCTGACAGGGATACTTGTTGAGGACTTTTCAAGGATACTTTATAGCAGCCCTAAGTTCACAGATACCAGCACAGCTGGGATACAAAACTTACAAGCTTATTTCAGAACTGTAGAACTCCTAAAAATTCTTTACATGCTTAAATAAAACTAGTATATTGCTGGATATTTATAACTATTCAAAAGAATTCTTTTCAATTTCTTTAGGAACCTCTATACTGTTTTCCACAATGGCTGCACCAATCTATATTCCCAGCAACAGCGTATTAGGGTTCCCTTTTCTCCACACCCTCACCACCACTTGTTGTCTCTTACCTTTTTGATCATAACCATCTTAACAGGTTCGAGGTGATATCTTATTGTCATTTTAATTTGCATTTGTTTGATGATTAGTGGCGTTGAGCACATTTTAACATAGTCAGTCATTTTTATGTCTTCTTTGGAGAAATGTCAGTTTAGGTCCTTTTTTGATAAATTATTTGTTTCTGTGCTGTTGAGTTGTAAGAGTTCTTTAAAAGTTTTGGATATTAACTTTTTATCAGAGATGTGGTTTGCAAATATTTCTTCCCAATCTGTAGGTTCTGTTTTCATTTCCTTGATTGCTTCCTTTGCTGTGCAGAAGCTTTTTAGTTTCATGTAGTCCCATGTAATTATTTTTGCTTCTATCATCTGAGCTTTTGGTATGATATCCAAAAAATCATTGCAAAGGGCAATGTCAAGGAGCTTTTCCTCAGGTTTTCTTCTAGGAATTTTATAGTTTCAGGTCTTAAGTTTAGGTCTTTGATTTTTTTTTTTTTCTGTATGGTGTAAGATAAGAGTCAAACATAAATTTTACATAAATTTATATAGATGTCATTCTTTTGCATGTAGAAATCCAGTTCTCCTAGCACAAGTTATTGACAAGATTATCCTTTCCCAATTGTGTCCTCTTGGTGCCCTTGTTGAAAATTAGTTGGCCATGTATGTTTGTATTTATTTCTGGGCTCTCTGTTTCATTGTTCTATGTTTCTGTTTTTATGCCAGTATCATACTATTTTGATTATTATTGCTTTGTAATATAATTTTAAATCAGAAAGAATGATGCCTCCAACTTTGTTTTTCTCTCTCAGTATTGCTTTGGCTATTCAGTTTTTTTGTGCTTCCATATGAATTTTAGAATTGCTTCTTTTGTTTCTGTGAATAATGCCATTGAAATTTTGATAGCAATTGTCTTGCATCTACATACAGTTTATCCTTGAACAATGCAGGGGTTGGGGGGGTCAAACCCCTATGCAGTTGAAAATCCATGTATAATTTTTGACTCCCTAAAACATAACTACTAATAGCCTAATGTTGAGGGGAAGCCTTACTAATTATGTAAACAGTTGGCACACACTTTGCATGTTATATGCTATATTTTTACAATAAAATAAGCTAGAGAAAAGAAAATATTATTGAGGAACTCATAAGGAAGACACATATATTTACCATTTATTAAGTGGAAGTGGATCATAACAAAGGTCTTCACCGTTATTGTATTCACATTGAGGAGGCTGAGGAGGAAGAGAAAGAAGAAGGGTTGGCCTATTTGTCTCTGGGTGGCAAAGGTGGAAGAGGTGGAGGAGCTGAAAGGGGAGGCAAGAGAGGCAAGCACACTTGGTGTATGTAACTTTTGTTGAAAACAATCTGCCTATAAGTAGACCTGCACGGTTCAAACCCGTGTTGTTCAAGGGTTAACTACATTGCTTTGGGTATTATGGACATTTTCACCATATGACCCAAAAATCCCTCTTCTGGGTATATACCCATAGGAGATGAAATTATCATCTCATAAAGATACCTGCAGTCACATGTTCATTGAAGCATTATTCACAATATTACTCAGTCTTAAAAAAGGAGATCCTGCCATGCCATTTGTCACAACATGGATGGACCTTTAGGACATTATGCTATGTGAAATAAATCAGACACAGCAAGAAGTATATTGCATGATCTCACTTATATGTGGAATTTACTTTAAAAAAGGTCAAATATGGAGAGATAGAGAATTTAACAGTGGTTATCAAGGACAGGGTAGAAGGAGAAAATGGGGAGATGTAGGTCAAAGGATACAAAGTAGCAGATATGTGGGAGATTTAAAGTACATCATAAGGACTTAATAACTTTTTATTAACTTTTAATAATAGTTAATAAAATTGCATTGTGTTAGGGATTTTTATTAAATAAATATATTTTAGCTGCTCTTGTCACAAAAATGTAACTACGTGAGATGATAGATATGTCAGGTTGCCTCACTATAGTAATCATTTTACTATTTGTATCCCATAATATGTTGTAAACCTCAAATATACACAATAAAATTGATTTTAAAAAAGACAATAAACAGACTGGAGCATCCCCACAAAAACACAACAAAACAAGAGCATTCTTTTCAGTTCAAGATGAGTTTTCCGTAAGAAGGCAATCCTCACTTGATTGGAAAGAGAGCACAATACACACCTTCATGAAATCTACCATTGAAAGCTCTTCATCAGTTAATCATTTCCTTATAAGTACATCCCTGAATTTATTGAAACATTTGACCTTTTCAGGCAATTGGCCAAATCACTTATACTCTCAGCAAACTCCTTCGGTTATTCTTTCTCATCACCATCTCATTTCCACTCATCATTGTTGATGGTGGAAAAATTTTTCCACTGGAAAACTTTTTGTCACCTTTAGAATGTCTTTGCCTCCCAACATTAACACTATCAGCAGCTGACTTCTAATGAGCACTTACTAAGTGTTAGTCTTTGTGCTTATCGATCTTTATTTATTATTTCATTTAATTATCCCTCAAAACTTTGGAAACAGCTACAATTATTATGCTCATGTGAGGCCCAGAGAACTTAACTAGGTTTCCCTAGGTCATGCGGTTGGCATTCAACCCAGCTACGTGAATCATGCCCTGTGCTCTTAGCCAATCCATTCCCATATTTCCACTGCGTGGAGACAGCGAGGGTGTGTTCCTGTTTCCAGGAGCAGCTCCTTCTCATCGTCCTCCCACTTCCTGGCTGCTGTGTTCTCAGTGTCTCTCACAAACAGAGGCACCGTGTTCTTACTCATTGTGACATACTCAGAACTACAAAAAGACAGACATTCATCTCTCCAGTGTCTCTACTAGCTGTGTATTTTCTCCCGGCTTTCCCGTGAGCAGAAGAGGTGGGAAACCCCTGCTCCACTTCTGGGTCTCTCTCTCTCCTTTCTTATTCTTCGGGAAGTGGGAAAAGATAGGCATGACAAGTGCTTTTATAAGCCCTGATAAGGAAAAACCACTCAATGTCATGGAAAAAAAATGCCACCTTGCCACTTAAATCACTTCCTTTCCATCACTCTTGTAAGACTGTGTTGTCTCCCAGGAAGGAGGGGAGTGGAATAATGTTTAAATGAGAAGGCTTCACACCTTTTCTCAATCTCACAGCTCAAGACAACTCCAAGGTCAATTTTCTTCCAGGCTTAACTTAATAACTACTTGGAATAAGGAGAGAAGAGAAGAACAATCTATTTTCTTCCACTCAGATAAGCAAGTGTGCAGGTTCATGACTGATTTAACATTTTGTATTTGGGTGCTGCTCTCAGCATAAAGGGGATAGAAATGACTACAAATTTATGTAAGGACATAAATAGAGATGACATTTTAAGGTATGATGAGTAAAAAACCTTCAGCTTTTGACCAAAGTCATTTTTTAATGAAATATTGACTAATAGTTCTTTACTAAAATAAGTAAAAATGCATTTAAGGAGACACGAAACCAGGCTTTGTCCAGCTTAAGCCATCCGGCTCCACAAGTATATTCTTCCCACAAAGAAGTGTTTATCACAGGTTTGCAGTTACACAGTTTGGCAACTTATTAAGAATTGTATTTGTTTTTCCTCTTTTCTATTATCCTATATTTTTGACAAACTTTCTTTTTCAGTCATACAGTTTTAGACTCCTATTTTCCAACTGTTTCTCATAAATAAATACAGAACAATTCCCACATAAATGTAATGCGTTACAGTTTCAAAGTCTTCAAAATACAAAAAACAAATGAACAACATAAAGTAAAAATACTGTAAGATTGCCTACAAACGTCTCAAGTAAACCACTTCACTGTGAGTTTAGACAGGCGGGAATCTTCCATTCACACACACACACACACACACACACACACACATACTTGTGTGTGATATATATGTAAATATGTTAAGTATATATATAATATATATATAATATATATTTTTATGTTTTATCGTTTGCTGCACTTTCTTATAAGATGGCAATAAATTCAAGGTGGATTAAGAAGTTTTCCGTGTCAACCCCGGAGGACAGCTGATTATAGATCTGACCTTTTGAGAGTCTGTGTATTTCCCACTTAATCAGTGCTGGAATGAGCTTCTGCTAAGTGGGATATATAAGATTCCTATGGGAAAAGTGAAGCCATTTAAAAAATAATGAGTCTCCCTTCTGTCCCCTCTCCCTTTCCATTTTGAGCTCTATTAGGGCCATGATAACAGTTTTCATCTAGGCTACAGAAAAGCATAGCATAAGCATATACTGTCTGCACTATGCAGGGACAGAGTAGGCTAGGAAAGGTTTTGGGGGGCTCAGAATGTAAGTCACACTTTACAATGGGATCAAAAACGCTTTACTTGCCCTTTTACTGACGGGGAAAAGAAGTGTTTGGCTGCAAAGGGTCCTGTGGGGCTTTTAAGCTCCTGGACCTCAGATTTTGACAGTGTAATCGGATCTCTGTTGCCTGTGCAATCACATGGCGTTGGAATCATCTCCGTTTTGTCTTATTACACTAACACACTTGATAGTTTAGATATAATTTCACAAATTCTCCAGTTGGGTCACGGGTGCATTTCTCAGAAGCCACAACATGAGAGAGAGAGAGTGTGTGTGTGTGTGTGTGTGTGTGTGCACGTGTATGTGCACGTGTGTGTGTTACACGCCCCCAATCCCATCCCTTAATATCTCTCATTTTCTTTCTCAACCTTCTGTGAAACTGAACAGCATAATAGATGTAATTAGACCTTCAGTAATAGGACCGAATGGAGCAGGCAATGAGACTCCTTCTAGGGAAGCAATCAGTGCATTAGGTCCCCAGGATTGAAACTGCTTTTAACAAGGTTTGGGGCTTAGGGAATGTCAGTCTAGGCTTCTCTTGCTTCCCCAGGAGGAAGCTCTATGCAGAATGCAAATCTCCATTTACCATTCCTACAAAAGGGAGGAAAAGAACATTAGTTGCTTTATTACACACATAATGAAGCAAACTGAGCTGTTAATATTTTTTTCTCAGCAGTAAATCAAGTGTTCACAAATGCTCTGAAGTATAAATATATATTTCATCAAAATTTAAGACTCATTTTCTATGTTTTCATCACTAACTTTTGGAAAAAGATAATACCATATTCTGTCAAACAAAGGCAGCCTTTATGTTTTCAAAAGCATGCTGAACTGTTTCTATAAGGGAGCAAGATTTAGTCAAATAATATTCCTGGTACATACATTTAAATAGTTAATTCTAAGAGCTGTAGATATATTTGTAGACAGAATGCCACCTAACTAGTGCTATTCTATTCCACAATATACTGAAGTAAACCCTTATGAAGGAAAGTTTATATCCTATTTATGGAGTATAATGTAGTTTTGAAAAGCCCGAAATGCCAGGCTAGTGTAAAGAATAAAGTTTTCATAAGCATTGTTAAAACTTAAGCTTTCTCATATAAAATATGTTTGATACAACGTACATTGGCTGATAAAATAAATGTCAATTATTATATTGAAAATTCTTTTAACGAATAGATTAGGTTAGATTTGGCTGTGTTTTGGCTAGTCTATTGGTGAAAACTTCCAACACATACAGCTAAAATAACCAAAGTTATTTGAACAGCACAGATGAAACTTACAAACAGGAAAATAGTGAAAAAGCCCAACATTACAGACCACATATTATATGATTCTAGAATAGGCACATCTATGGAAACTGGAAATAGATTAGTGGGTTGCCTAGGGTTTGAGGGCAGGGAGGACTCTGGGGGGCGATGGCTAAAGGGTGCAGAATTTTTTTGTGATAATGAAAATGTTCTATAATTGATTGCAGTGATGGTTACTCATTTCTGACTATACTAAAAACTACCGAATCATACACTCTAAATGGGTGAATTGTATCGTATGTCAATTATATCTCAATGAAACTGTTAACGAAGTAGTTACCTGAGTTATTAGAAGGGTCCTGGCAAATCAGAAAAATTTAATACTTTAATACTTGATTCAACTCTTTGGGTTCATATTCCTGTTCTTTCATTTAAGCCATCCAAATTAACAAAAAAATGAGGGCTGGTTTTCATTAATGACATGAATTTAGCTGTGACATTGTTAGGGCTGATTCTAAGTGTTTATTTTTTTAACAAGTATGTAACGAAGAGCTTGTTATACTAAAGATTCTGGGATGACCTCAGTGCATATGTAGGCAAAGGTTATGATCAAATGCAGATATTGAGAACAGAGCAAGAAGTTTGCATATCGTATTAAGGAAAAGTCAAGGTAACTTAGGAGGGATATTTAGCTTAGGTTTGTAGGGAATAGATTCCTAGATGTGTAGCATCCAAGGTAAATTCCAAGGGACAAAGCATAAACCAGGCAAAGAAAGAATGGCAAGGGAAGTATTCAAGCAGTAAGAATATCAGATATTAAGATAGAAGACAATGCAGAAGATGGCTCTGGTGGAACTACGCAAAGTTCAATATAACTTGATCCTAGAAGGCAAGAAAGAATGCAGTCAAAGGGAAGAACTGAAAGATAAACAAAAGATAGATGATAAAGGTTCTTATGAGGCAGGGAAAGAAGTTTGGAAATGGAAAAACAGTGAAAGGTTTTAAGCAGTGCAATAATGTGATACATTTTGTATTACTACTCAGCTACAAGAAACAATGGTGATACAGCACCTCCTGTGTTTTCCTGGATAGAGCTGGAATCCATCCTACTAAGTGAAGTATCCCAAGAATGGAAAAGCAAGCACTGCAAGTACTCACCATCAAATTGGTTTTAACTGATCAAGACCTAAGTGCACATATAGGAATAACATTGATTGGGTGTCGGGCAGATGGGAGGAGGAAGGAGGAGATGGATATATACATACATGATGTGTTTATAATGATAGTGATGCTCACTGTCTGCGGGAGGGACATGCTTTGAGCTCTTACTGGCAATATACGTAACCTAAACATTTGTGCCCCCATAATATGCTGAAGTAAATAAATAAATAAATAAAGGATCACTCTGTCAACATTTTGAGTAGCAGACTGGAAGACCCCTAGGAGGAGGTAGGAGGCAACAGCTGGAAAGTTATTGCAAAATCCAGGTAGAAGTGATTACGATCTCTGCTAAAAAATGACGATACAATTAAAAAGAGAAGTAAACTAATTTGAAAGTAATTTAGAACAGTGAATCTTTGGGCTGGGCTTGATTGAGCAGAGAGTGGTTATGAAGAGAGAGGGAGGTTTTAGGGACAACTCCCACATTTAAACTTATGCCCTCACATTTTCTAAATGAATAGACTTCATTTTTTAGAACAGTTTTAGTTTTAGGGAAAAATTGAGCAGGTAAGACAAAGAGCTCCCATATGCTCCTGTAGTTTTCTCTATTATTATGATGTTACATCAGTATGGTGCATTGTTACAATTAATGAAAAAGTATTGATTTGTTATTATTATTGTCAATTAAAGTACATAATTTATATTAAGAGTCACTCTTCTTGTATAGTTCCTTAACTGTTTAAAAATACAGAATGTCATGTATATAATATTACAGTTTCATATAGAACAGTTTCATTGCCCTAAGAATTTCTCTGGCCTCTATTCTATTCCCATTAATCTATTTGTCTATTCTTTACCACTCTGTGCCTATTATCATAGCTGTATAACAAACTCTGAAGTTGGATAGTGTCATCTAGTCCTCTGACTTTATTCTTCTTCATTAGCATTATATTGTTTACTTTGAATCTTTTGTGTTTCCATATAAACTTTAAAATCAGTTTGTTGATAGCCACAAAATAACCTGTTGAGATTTTGATTGTGATTGTGTTAAATCAATAGATGAAGTTGGGAAGAACTAACATCTTAACTAAATTGAGTCTTTCCATTCATGGAATATAATAATCATGGACTATCTCTCCATTTATTTAGATTTTCTATGATTTTTTTCATCAGAGTTTTGCAATTTTCCTTACATAGACCCTATGCATATTTTATTAGATTTTTATCAAATTATTTTATTATTTCTAGTGCTAATGTAAATGACATTGTGCTTTTTAGTTTCAAATTCTAATTGTTCATTGCTGGTATAAGCAATTGATTATTATACACTAATCTTGTATCCTGCAACCTTGCTATAAATGTGTATTAGTTCTAGAGTTTGTTGTTGTTGTTGCTGTGTTGTTATTGTTGATTCTATGGGATATCTACATAGAAAATCATGTCATTTGTGAACAAAGACATTTAATTTGTTCCTTCTTAATTTATATACCTTTATTTTCTTTGCTTGACTTATTGCGTTAGCTAGGATTTTTAATAGAATGTTGAATAGAAGTGTTGAGAAAGGAATTCCTGCTCTCATTTCAGATCTTGGGGGGAAAGAATATAGTTTTACACCATTAAGTTTTCTATTAGCTGTAGGTCTTTTGCAGATATATTTTGTCAAGTTGAAAAAACTCCATTCCAAGTTTTCTGAGATATTTTATCATAAATGAATTTTGAATTTGGTCAAATGCTTTTTCTGCATCTATTGATATTAATATGATGTTTCTTCTTTAGCTTGTTGGTGTGATGGAATGAGTTACTCCATTTTCAAATGTTGAGCCAGGCTTGCAAACTTGGGATAAATCCTACCTGACTGTGGGATATAATTACTTGTATACATTGTTGGATTCACATTGTCAATATTGTGTTGAGATTTGCACATGAAAATAAGTTCATGAGAGCTATTGGCCTGTAGATTTCCTTTCTTGTAATGTCTTTATCTGGTTTTGGTGACCTTATTGTTTAACCTAGAAATGTAGAGTACAACAACAAATATATGGAGGAAAGAAGTATGCGTGTGTGTGTCTGCATATGATATCTTACTGATTTTCTCTATTTGTTTCCCCTTGATATGAGCTGCCTGCAATTGGATCCTTTTTCCTAATTTTCCATCTTCTTTTCCTGAAGTTAAAAAGAAAGAGCTACTGATACTTGAGGCTCCCAAATCCTAATACTCCCCATAGATAAGCATTTTCAGAGAATTTCATTTTCCCAAAACAGATCTGAAAAAATAGAGATAGCTTTTGAACTACAATTCTATCCATGGATATTCATTATCTCTCACACATACACACACACACCACTTACACAGACACATGTATGGATTTCTCCTAATAAAATTGCTTGTGCTCACAAACAAGGTGTCTTGGGATTGCTCTCTCCTAATCTTTGACTAACTCACCAACAGGACTTGCTGCATATTTCATGAATCCTCCATTACCTATAAGCAACTCCTTTACCTCTGTCTGGCTGGACAGATAATGTTAATTACAAAGGTTAAAGGTATAAAAAGATGACATTGGATCATTAGAGACAAACAATGTGTTTTGGCTGCCATATTTGTCTTTTATCTTTTTACTTTATCTCTACATAAATAAATTCAGAAAGCTGAAGTATTTTTGTCCTGAAATTGCCTCAAACCAGTCATCTCAGTAGAATGTTGATGCCAAGCAATAGGAACTGCAAAACGCAAGGTATACAATAAAGAATGAAAATCGTTTTGCCTCTATGAATGAAATATTATGGCACCAAATTACGTGTGATAGCAAAACATAAGTGCATACCATTAGACTTCCCTTCGGTCAAGGTCGTCAAAGATTGGTGGGGGAGCCGACACTGCAGAGCACATAGTTTATGTCCTGGACCCCATTTTTAATCAGATTTTAAAAACTGTAGAGAATCGCAGAAATAAATCAAATCCAACACACACAAATAAATCACAACTCATAAAACATGCACGGTACTAAAAAGAAAACAACATTCACTGGGAGGAACAAAAAGCAAACAGAAAAGATCCACATAAACCTCTTATAAAAGCAAATGATTAGTATTAACATCTCCATTCAAATCACATGAAAACTTAACAATGCTGTCTCTTTTATGCCCATTATGTACATTGTCATTGTATTTGGTTATTGTTCATGTAGCTTGGAAAGATTTCAATCACAGCCAATTGTTATAGCCTCTAAAATGTGAAGAGGTGACTGGAGTAAGAAGGAACTTACATAATCTCAGTGCTTTTTCCAGAGAGCTTTAAGAGTGAAAGTGACCATCAAGAGGGTTAGAAAGCCTAGACGAATAAAGTGGGACAATAACAGCTCTGGGCATTATCTATTACATTTTCTTTTAAAGGATTTTTTCCCCTTTCTACTTTCTCTCTCTCTTATTTTCATTAACCTGGTAGAATTTCAACAGAAATAGTTAAACTTATTCTTTTTCTTTTCACACACACTGGTTCATAGTTTATTATTGAAGCACTGATTTATAATCCTAGACTGATATAACTGAACACATTAACACAGAGAAAAATATCACTTATGGCTTTTAAAAAGTATAGGAAGATTTCCTTTTAAATGAATTCAAGAAAAACAATAGTGTCTGTTAATTAACCCCACTCCCTATTTCTTCTAGTGGAAAGATAATATATGTGCTCCCAGATACAGAACCAACTATCAACTGAGGAAAATCCCAGAATTCCAATTCCAAATTCCAGGGACTAAGATAATGATTGGTTCAGCTGAGGCAGGTGCCAGCTCTAGCTTGGACTACAAGGATGCTATTATCCAGTAGGAATATGGGCTCAAGGACTCTCCACTGTGTAGACATCGCTGGGGTTATACATATATGTGAGCTTGATATTGAAGGGGTTGGTATGGAGAGTCATGGTTCTGGGTATCAAAGAAGTTGCAATAGTGTGAAGAGATCCCAAAGTATATATACTCTAACTTGAAATAGCAGTTTTCTCACTAAAGTCCATCCTACAAAAGAATTTAAATGATAGCATGAAACCTTTGGTAAATCATTTATTCTGCTCTTTTTTTATCTACCAACACAGGGAAATAACAACACATTTACAGTTATTTTCTACTTATTTTCTCTCTATATATTCTCTTATCCTTAGAAAATAATCGAATGTCATCTCCTTACCAGAACTGCCAACTTGCATAGATCCACTCACAAAGTATAGTCTCACTGCTAGTTAAATAGGAATGAAAGTTCTCAGAGGACATTGAAGATATCCCAGTATGGTACCAAAGAAATGCAGAAAAGAGAATCATTAAGAAAATGTTTATAAAGTTAAGCAGTAAAAGTCCCGGTTTAAATTTTTGACTAAGGGCACATTATTTAGAGGTTCTTAATACTATTTTAATTGCATGTTTGAAAATATAATAAGCATTTACTAAGAATTTAGAAGACACATTCAATTTTTAAAAACATGTTTAACTTTTGGCTTCCTCTTAAAATGTGGAAAGGGAATCATTCCCACCCTTATAAACAATAACAACAAAAAAATGTTTAATAATCTGCAAAATTACAACTTCTACTGAAACCATTCAAAAGCTAGGGTCATAAAGCAAGCAACTAACTTTAAATTCAAGGAAAGAGAGGAGCCCACAGGGAAAGATGGAAGATGGGAGTCAAGCACTTGGTTAGATGGGGTAGATGTCAGACGCTGGACGCCATGGAAGCTGGTAAGAATTCAGCTAAAAAAATTTAAGGAATTTCTAAAAGCTGAACATGGGCTTGCATGAAAGTACAGAATATTAGGAGAATTTGTACCAGCACACAGGCCTCTCTTCATGGACCTCACCAGTGGCTCACAAGCAAGATTGGGAGAAGGTGAGAGATGTTCCTGAGATAATGTTCCTCTTGCTCCATGCTTCGAAGAGGGAACAGCAGTCAGTGTGGGAAAGGCACAAAGCTCCTTCTGGATCCTCCTCCTGCATCTCCCCTACAGAACAAAAGCCATAAAGGCAGCAAACCCCGCCACCCTCAGGGAACGGGTGAAAAGTCATGTAGCTGAGGAAAGGAAACAAGATTAAAACCCTTCTGTGTTGAGAAAAGGGCACTAAAATGTACTAGGCCTGGAAAGTAAAGCCCTGCTTGTTTGGAGAGATGCAAGATTACTGACATGACCCCATTAATGAGACAGAAGGACACAGTGTTTGCCTAAGGCTGAACTAGAACCACAAAGAACATGCTTTGCTGCCCCCAACCCCAATATCAGGCTAACAAGTGTTTACTAATAACTAATAGCATGATACTGCTGAGAGGATGTCAAGAGCAAGGAGAAAGACCCTCTCGGAGGTACAGGTACAAAGAGAAGGCCTAAAATTGAGAGAGGAAATAATGAAAAACAAACAAACAAAAAAAAAACCATGGCCTTTTCCAGTCATGAATATTCATCACCTCAGTTTCCACTCTCTTACAACAAATGTTCCATGTTCCACTTTCTACTATGAGACATATAAAAGAATTAAAAAAAAAAATTACCCACAATGTCAAGAGACAAAGCAATACACACAACTAGATATTCAGATACGACCCCAGTGTTTGAACTACCAAACAAGGAATTTAAAATACCTAAGATTAATGTGTTAAGGAATCTGGCTGCAAAGGGAGAACAGCAAGCATGAACAGATGGGACATTTCAGAGGATATATAAAATCTACAAGATAGAAAGTAATGGAAATAATTGAAATGACTCACACAGTAACAGATAGAGAATGCCATCAATAGTTTCACTGATAGATTTGACCAATCCAAAGAAATAATTAGTGAATTTGGAGATATGTCAATCAACATTACCCACACTGAAACACAAAGAATAAAAAAGGTGAACAGTAAAAACCAGAATGGAGCATTCAAGAACTGTGGGACAGTACCAAATGTTCTAACACTCTTGTAACTATAATTGTAAAAGCAGAGAGATAGAATGGAGAAGAAGAAATATTTAAAATGATAATGGTTGAGAATTTTTCAAATTAATCAGAGGCACTATGCATAGTCCCCAAACCTCAGAGAAAATCAAGCAAAATAATTACCAAAACACACACACATATACACACACAAACTCATAGACATATGCATATACACACATACATATACACACATCAGTATTAATACCAGAAAAAGTAGACTTAAAAACAAGAAATATTTCTATGAATAGAGATATTAAATAATGATAAAAGGTTCAACTCACCAAGAAGGCATAACAATTCTAAATGTGTATATACCTACACCAGAATTTTAACATACATAAAGTAAAAATTATTAGAACTAGAAAAAAAGAAAAAGAGAAATCTGCAATTATTGTTGAAGACTTCAAGACTTACCTCATTATTGAATAAAAACAAATACACAGAAAATAAATAAAATAGAGGGTCTGAACATGTATCAACCAAATTGGCTTATTTGCCCTAATAGAAAACTTTCCCCCAAACAGTAGAATACATATTCTTTACAGTTGACATTCACCAAAATAGACCATGTGCTGGGCCATAAAACAAATCTTAACAAATTTAAAAGTATTAAAATTATACAAAGTCAAAGTTATGATCCACTAACCATTGAATATCTCTTTGGCTATCCCTAGAGACTTTTTGACACCCTGAGATGATAAATTGCCTATGTCATGAGCTTTAGAAAAATTGTCAGGCTATAAAAGATACTGAATTAATAATGTCAATGATTACTTTATACTGGAAGTAAAGATTATCATTTTAGGACCCACACCTACTATCGTGTGCATTGCAGAGTGAGACCAAGATAAATTAATGTTTGTTTCTGCTACAAGCATTCTCTGTTAAGAAATGCAGACTTCCCCTACATACCTGGATGTAGAATGGGTATACCAATGTTCTACTGTATACTTGTTGGTAACCCTTTGGTTCCTCAAACTATAACATCCACACTGTACAAATGATTTGTCCTTGGTTTTTCATAGCCTGGCTATGCACACTGCAGATAATAACCCGGACCTGGGACACCATTGCCCACAGTGCAGAATCCACCTGTCAATGCGGGAGCTATGGGCTATGTTTTGACCATGATGCCACCCACACTCATTCAGGTTTTTCAACACCACAGCCATGTCTAACCTAGCTGCCACCACAGTTCCATTTCTACCCTGACAGCAAACTTCCTTAATGTGACGAAACAGCTCCCGTTGGTTATTCTAAATCCACGGGGGACTTGCAGGCTACAGAAGGTAATGTATATGCTAACCGTATGCCTTGTTGTTAGGTCACTTGAAGTAATGTCCCTAACTTCAGATTTTGCCTCTTAAAGTACCTGTCAGACGATTATAGAAGAGGTGACTTAGAGCTACATGTGGGGTTGAAGCCTTTGGGATTGTTACATCCCTAGTAGGATAAGACAGCTGCCTCTTCTCTCTTCATTGTCCAACTGTATTCACACATTCCTATGACTTCCCAATCAACAAGCCTTTATGTCTTAGGGCACTAAATTTGGTGCAAGATTATTACAAATCTAGTAAAGTCCACAAGCTCACCATCAACCAACTCCATGACAGCCTAGTGGACCACCAGATGATCTCAGCCCAGCTGACAAATATATTCATGAAAGAGGACACCTCAGCCCACCCAACTGATACAACCCAGATGATGACTTTGTCCCCATTGCTAACTTCAAGTTTACTGCTAGTGACCAATTTTGTTTTTGCTTTGCTTTGTATTCTGTTAACCTCATTCTTTTCCTCCAACTCTCCTCCTATAGTCCTGCCCCTCTACCCCACCTCTCCAGGCTATGGTACTCAGAGCAAATTAAAGCTCATCTCTGATTCATTCCTGAAGTCACTGGAGCAACCATCACCTTAGCTTCCTGTTTAGAGCATTTTCCTACCCCATCCCCAATATGTAACATATTCACCACACCACAAAAATGCAATGACACCATGACTCTATGCTCAATATTGCTAAAAAAGATTGTCAATACTTACAAAATGTTATTTATGGTATGAATAGCACCAAACTCAGATCCACAGTGATTCATTATTTAGCTGCATGTTCTCAGGAGCTGCTAATGAAATATCTGAAGCTCTGTTTTGGGTCTAGCATTACCCTCTATCTACTCTGTTCTACCAATCCAGGGTAAAGACTGGCACACTCAACTTCTGCAACCATCCTAAGTTTCCGTTTCCTTTCCAGATTTTATCATGGCATCCACACTTCATTATTGTCCTACCTGGTTACCACCATCCCACCACTCACGAACAATTCCATACCTTCCCTGCCGGGAACCACTTCCACTCCCTTCATACTTCCGGTAGCTGCATATCCCAACTGACCCCACACAGCTTTCTGTACAGGACTCTCTGCTCTATTCCCATCTCTGCTTATTTTTTTTTCCTTCTCCAAAGTTCAGTTCATTCCTTTGTAGCAAGCAACCTCCAGTCTTAAAGAGTGTCTCCCATGGTATGTATTTACCACTTGTGGAGCATATGGTCCAGGTCCTTTGCTGCACCGACTGGTAGGGTGGCCACCAGTGCTTAGATGAGTCACCAGCTCTCATTACTCATTTCCAGCCAACCTCATAGAAGGATTTACCTTGGCCAACCCTGCCCTTCCTGTATACCATTCCACGAAACTAACCAGATCCCAAAATATCTATTTAAATTGCTCACCTTTCCTCTCCTGATTTGCTTTACGATTTCTAAGAAAAGGCCCTGCTTTGCTCATACCAACAACCCTACTGGCACCTCATAAATAGGGTTTTTGTCTCACTTCAGCCAAGATTCTTGATCCCCAAGGGCTCTGATTTTACTTTAATAACACTCTCCAGTCCTTTCATTCTTATACTCCAGGACTTCCATCTAATATCATATGTACTATATGCTCCCTGGAGGTGGAGGAAGAAATGTTTCCTTCTGGGCCCTCTGTTCCACATTTCTTTTTCAACCTTATTAAGCACAAAAGGGCTATTATACAGCACATGTGCTTGCCCTACTTACAGGCTTGGGGGTTACTGACACTGCTCTAGGCACTCATAACCCAATCAGCAAACATATGTCATTATTAATGATCAGGAAATGGTATAGACTGAATATTTGTATCCCTCCTCTCAAAAAAAAATTCATATGTTGAAATCTTATCCTCAATGTGATGGCCTTTAGAGGTGAGGCCTTTGGGAGATGATTAGGTCATGAGAGTGGCGCCTTTATGAATGGGATCAGTGACCTTGTAGCTACATGTGGATAGATACTATGGGCAAAATCACTGAAATAATCTAACAAATCAAACAAGGTAATTTTGTTCATAATATTACTTGATATTTTTTTTTTTTTTTTTTTTAGAAAATGCCCCCTGAAATCCTCTGACCCTTTTTCCTGAATCTCAACAACTGCTTGAGATGATTGGATTCAAATTTTTGTCCAAGGTCTCCTCGTTTTCATTTTAGTTTTCTACATGGACATATAGTCTTAAAATTCATGCCTGAACACATTGAAATTCAATTGAATGAGACATGGCACATTTTCAGCATCAATCAAGCATTGGATGAATTATAGTAAGGGGTTTGATTTGGTTTTTTATTTTTCATCAATGACAGTTTTGAAGCCCCACACCTCTCCTTTCTTCTTTTGTCCCATATCTGAGCAAACTGATTTAAAAAAAAAGCTTATTAATCTTCTTTCTTAGTGCTCATGAGGAATTCAAGCCATGAAATCTATAGCCCATAGCCAGAAACCCTCATCCCGGACCCATTTCTTAGCCAGAGTCAAAATCAAAGCCAGCACCCACAACTCCCTCTCTATTCTTGCCATTCCAGATCAGATTACTCCTGTTCTGCTCTTCCAAGAATTTGTTTTGTGGTGGTAACATTTCTCTCAAAGTCTCATGGTGTGTGTGCATCCACCTGCTCCAATATCAAACCCAATAACTCAGAGAGATTCTATCTGTCTCTGTAGGGTGGCTAAATACAAGGTATATTATTGGATCTTAATAGAATTAAAGTAAAAATCAATTACATAGAATATTGGGAGAACTCTCCAAATACTTGGAAAATAAACACTATATTTCTCAACAATCCATGTTTCAAAACTGCTCTGTTTCACAGAGCAGTTATAAAATATTTTGAGTTTAATGAAAATGAAAAGACAACATCAAAAACTTGAGGATGTAGCCTAAGTGGTCCTTGGAGGGAGGTTTATACCATTAAAGGTTTATATCAGAAAGGAAAACAGACCTCACATGAATTATCTAAACTTCCTCCTTAAGAAACTAAAAATAGAAGAACAAACTAAATCAAAATCAAATAGAAGAAAGGATAATAAAAATGAGAACAGAAATCAATGACATTTAGAACAGAAAAAAAAGAAAAGAAAAGAAAATGAATCAATCTAAAGGCTGATTCTTTGGAAAGTTCAATAAAGTTCATAAATTTCTAGTTGGAGTGAGCAAGAAAAAAAGAGAAAACTCAAAATACAAACAATAAAAATTAATAAAGAAACATCACTACAGATCCTACAGATATTTAAAGGACAGGAGAATACTGTGAGCAACTCATAGTCCATAAATTCAACAACCTAAATGAAATGGACACATTTTTTAAAATGAAACTACCTAAACTCACTTAAGGTAAAATTCACATAATACCCAACAATCTATACTGTTATTGTAGAGATTTCAAAGGAAAGTATTAGATAATGAAACAGAGAGAAATCCCTTATTCATAACAGTTTTTACTCCTTTGATGTTACTTCGTAGTAAGCTAACTACATATTTCTAAATACAACTGTTAAGTCAGAATGGTAATATTGAGAAACTCACATTGACTTTTATTTAATAAAACTTATATATCCCTTACATACCCTTTTAAAAAACTATCTCTCTATACCCCAGTAAAGTAAGAAAAACTAGAATATAATTATTGCTATAAGCTACATATAGTTTTCCCCTTGGACATTCTGTTTTCGTTTTGTTTCCAAACCTGATTTTTTTAAAAGTAATTTAATACCTTTTAAAAACTAGAAGCCTATTGAATCTCTTTACTGTCACAGAAGTTTAAATAATCCCACCTGATTTGTCTAGATATTGACTTCATTTGCATTCTGTTTGCCTGAAAGATTAAAAATAATAATTCTTAATTTTTGGAGCAAAATTTTCGTTAGATGATGAAAATTTTATTTTTTAATTTCAATATGGCTGAAGTTTTGTTTTTACAGTTTTATTTTTGCCTATAAAAATTATTTTTATTCATTGAATGGTGCTTTTGCCTGGTCTTCTAGGATAATCTTCTCTTATCCTAGAAAAAAATGAGAAATTAATGTTGAATGAGAAATTTTCTGCAGCATATATTCTGATATTCACTGATTCCATTGTATTTCAAAATCCTCATATTATATATCTGAGTAATTAACAGAAGCCTCTCATTGAGGATTCTTTCTTCAATGAAAACTATTTAAAATTCTGAGCATACAGTACGGGTAAAATATTCATGTAATAAACTTACACTGGATCAAGGGAAATAACACCACGGCTGACCATGACTGAATCTTGTTTTGCTTTGCATTTTTTTTAATTTTTGTTTTTAAATCCAGAAAATTTCTTCAAGAGCTGTTAGAATCATTTACTATTTAAATGACAGGCTATTACACAGTTATGAATTAATTCTAGGTTTTGGTATTTTGCATTGAAAGTTATATTGGTATTGAGACCTAGGACATATTCCAAACAGGTCATGAAGTCTAATTAACCTTTTATCATATTCAACTACTTTAAGTACATGAACTTGACTCTGTCCTCTAAATATAACAATACAATTTTGGCATCTCATTAATAAACATGACAGCATTTATTAACACTGCCATGTAACTAAAGTAAAACTTCATCAATTCAAATCTCAAGGAACTGGAAGTAATCAAGCCAGAACTAAACAGGAACAAATTATCTGGCATCATATTTTAGTGGCAGGAGAGCTGAGCAGCTAAACTACTTGCAACTTGCTGTTTCTGTCAAACAATCTTGATTACTTGTCAGTGTGGAAGAAGTCGGTAGGGTATGGAATAAAAGATTAATTTGCTGGCCCACATAACCTTTCCTTTCTTCTTACAGACAAATAGTCAAGGTCATTAATTGTAGTTTTGTAAATCAATTTCTATGAATTCATGACTCACAGAATCACATACTTTAAATTACAAATATAATAGCATTTGAGGTTACTCATGCCAAAACATTCTATACCAGATTATTTATTTTTATTCATTTATTTATTTATTTTTGAGACAGAGTCTCACTCTGTCACCAGGGCTTGAGTGCAGTGGCATCATCATAGCTCACTGCAACCTCAAACTCCTGGGCTCAAGTGATCTTCCTGCCTCAGTTTCCCTGTAGCAGGGACTATAAGAACATGCCACCACACCAGGCTAATTTTTTCTATTTTTAGTAGAGTCGGAGTCTTGCTTTTGATCGGGCTGGTCTCAAACTCCTGACCTCAAGTGATCCTCTTGCCTTGCCTCCCAGAGGGCTAGGATTACAGGCGTGAGCCACTGCACCTGGCCTATTTTTATTTTTATCTTGCAACATCTTCATTAAATACTTGATGGACTTAAATAGTATACATTTTTGTTAGTCTTACACTAATATTCTAAGATCAAATATTTATTCATTTTCTCTTCATGTGTTCATTCATGAAATAGTCTTCCTTTCCTCCTTCCTTCCTCCCTTTCTTCCTTTATAAATCAGATATGTTAAAAATTTGTTGGTGCAAAGTAATACTAAGACATACGTCACCCTTTTCTTTTTTGTGTAATTAGGTATCTTCACTTGAAAAGCTAATACATGATTTTATCATCTGTATTGATGGTGGACATTAACACAAAGTATTTAGGCAACAGTAATTAAAGAAAAGCAGTTAGTATTTATTTAATACACTGTATACACATCATCACATTTAAATCTCACAACAATCCTTTAAAGAAGGTACATTCATCTCCATTTTATACAACTATAAGGTTCACAGAAAACTCTCACAGCTAGAATTAAATGCCAGAATTTTCACCCAGTTCCTTTAGAATCCAAAGTCAGAGCTCTTAATACACACAATACTGTTATATATAGGTAGGGACAATGTGAAAATAATGACATATCCTTTCTCCAACCTGGATATTCATTTATTCATGTTCTTATCCAATGTACTTTCTTTTTATTATGGAATCAAAATTACTTCTTCCTTCCTTTGTGCTGCCTGCCTTCCCTTTTTCCTTCCTTCCTTCCTTCTTGTATTAACCATGTCTTTTATTTTATGTATTCTGATTTTTTGATATCTGAGGCTTTGCTGATTCTGGAGGAAGTCAGCTCATTCCAAGATTAGCCAGTTCCTAGAGACAGTACACAACTCACCCATGAGTATGACTATGATATACAAACCAATCAATCCGTAGCCTATACCCCAAAAGATGTCTTTTATTGGGCCCTTACACTCCAAGTCACTATCCACTATTCCCTTATCAACCCAGAGCCAGGTACCAGATGAGGAGAGCTCCTGCAACCCTGACCCTGCAGAAATTATACAATCTAGCCAATCGTAAGCCTGCTTACCTTGCTTCCCCTTTTCCTTCCTGGGGAAACCACAGTAAAAGCTCTTGTCTCCAGATTTTCCCTCTCTGTCTGCCTCCTCTGTGTGCTGGCCTAAGTGGCCCACTGTGGTGTGAAATGACCCCTCCACCTGGGATCTGTAACTATAACAATCTTTTCAATGGCAGTTATCTTTTGATCCGTTGACCTTATCATACCCAAATAATAATAAAATCTATTAAAACTCTTTCTCTTCTTTCTTCCTTGTTTTCTCTCTTTCTTTCTTTCTCTCCTTTGTGTGTAGAAATATGTAGAAACCAGTTGCTATTTAAATAAACTATTATCAAATCAGCAAAGTGTCTTGGCTGTACTATATAAATAAATTTTAGCAAAATGAGTACTATGAATTTTGGATGGACATATGTTCTTTCATATTTAATAGTCTTGAGTGTGAAGAAACACTTCTAAAATCTGCCTTGAATTATCTAAACTTTAGATGAGTGGGTCAGTCTTTAAATATCAGTCATGTTTTTAGAAATAAGGGAAAATTATTCACAAGAGCCCTTAAACAACAGCATATGTTCTTTCCTCCTTATTAACTATAAACAAATACCAGGTTTAAATGTAAACTTTGTCTGGCTGCTAAGATAAAACATGAGTACAAATTTTTGAAATTGTACCAACCTCACTTTACCCTCAATTTAGAAAATGTAATGATCAAAATTTGCTAAAATTGAAGAACCAAACGTAAATTAACATTAAAAAATCCTTTCCTCATCACCTTAAAAAAAGCCATTTCTAAATTAGGGTTTTCTCCTTACCAATTGCAAAGAATATTTGAAAACTCTTTATTTGAATTGCATACTTTTTAAAAGGTATGTTTTAGCTTTTTGATTTTTTTTGTTTTATTTTGTTGATTTTTCTCTTTCCACTTAAGTTAGTCCAATTCAGTTTTATTTTTGACTTTGTCTTCAATATTGTCCTCACTTATACCATCGTTTATTTTTAAATTCCTCAATTTCTTATTTTCCTTGTTTGCTTGTGGTCTTTTTACCCACCTCTTCCTTTTCTCATGGAGCAGACACTCTCAAACACACTCATTCTCCATTTTGTTCATTTGTGAAAATTTTTCTGGGCACTTATCATCTGCCAGTAATAATGGGGTTCCAGAGGACACAAAGATTACAAATACCATCTCTGTTTTGGAGGATGTGAAAAGAAGAATGAAAAATCTACAATTAATTAAGGCAAAATGTAAAAATTGTTGTGATAAAAGTAAACAAGTGCTATGTAAATGAACAGTGGACAGCCCACCAAACTCAGAGGAATGGGATAAAGAAGATTTTCACAGAGGTATGGCTTTTAGAGTGGAGCATTGTAGGACAAATGGAAATATTCCAAGGAGACAAAGGGGAGAACACCTGTGACAAAGTTACTAGAATCCTCCAATCTAGCATTATGAAATGCTAAAGGATGCAAAGCAATGATAGTGTAATAGAAGGTAAGCTCAGAAAGGCTAGAATGCTGGCAATATTAAATTTGCTTTCTTCCCAGGTCTCTTAGTTAACCTTCTCTGACCTGTCCTGTACCCCAAAAAACTGCCTCTTTGCACTGCTTCTCTGTACTTCCTTACTCTCTTGGCTGGTATTTGGGTTCAATCAATGGTTGTCATTGGCAGGAGATAGGAGGGGGGAAGGAAAGAATAGAGGTGCATTACTTCCTCACTCCCTTCCTACTTCCATGCAGATGCTTTGGTAGGAGCTGTGCTAGCTTCCCCCAGAAGATCCCTCCTCCATGTTCCCAAGTCTTACTGGGCTCCCATAGCTTCTCTCCTCCCATAGCTCTTTGACCCTAGGAGTGGAGACGACTTTCCACTATTTCTTCTTCTAGGGGCCTATTCAAATCCCAGCTGCACCTTTTCAGTATTTCCAATGAACAATTCTCATTTTAGCCATCTGTGTTAAATTTTACTTCTTGTAAGTACTTTTACTGACGTGGCAAGCAAAAGTTTAATTATGAATAGCCTTTAAAATATCAGTTATTCTTAAAAACCTTGTCTTAACCAGATTCAATATAATCTTGGCTTTCAGTGTCTATTTGCATAAACAAAAAATAAACGACAAACCAGGAGAAGTAATGATGAGAAGTATGAAAAAAAAAAAAAATCTCTGAATGCCAAATAGGATTTCTGGGTCAAGACTGGTTGTAAACAAAGGTTAAAGGGAGGTTGACTTAGAGAACTAAATACGAAGTCTAGTAGAAACGTGCACAGAGACACAAGATGGCTGGATCTCTAGGTTGGAGAGTATGGACAACCGAGAAACAAAGACAGCGAACACCATAAGCAGGGACTTCCTGAGAGAAATTATTCTAACTGTGCCTTTTTCTCTTCTCTAGTTGACCTTGGGATAATACTTGCCTATCCTGTTCATGTGGAAAGGCAAGAAACAACAAAGCCAGTCAGAATCAGCTGAAAACAAAGGATTAACTTCAGGAGATGACTGAAGACTAGCTGAGATAAAATGTATATGTATGTATATATATGTGTGTGTGTGTATATATACATATATATAACTAAAAGCGGGTGTTGGTGCCCCAGATACCTCCTCAAATTCCATTTCATGAACTCCATTTCCTGGAGGAAAATAGGTAATAGGGTAAGGGTGGTGGGGAAAATTAACAGGATGGAGCAAGCAGCCAAGATTGTAACATCGCAAACTACACTTCCTGAGATGTGTCCCCAGTTTGCTCCCTAAACTCACCTGCAAGAACATGTGAGGATCCTGGGCTCTTGCCTGGCCCCAAATTCATATCCCAGCCAAGGTAACCATAACTAATGATAATTTATAACAAATTAAAAATAAAGATAACTAATGATAACTAAAAATCCCAAGGGTATATGAGTCTGTCTGTGTGTATATTTATATAAGGAAACATCTGTGAGATTCAAGCATTATGAAAGAAAAAAGAACAAACTAAAGAATATACACCAGAGATAACAGAATTAATGGGTCAGACAAACTAATAATGTAACTTAAGTATAATGATTACCTCTACATAGATAAGAGAGGATATTGAAAATATAAAACAAAACAAAACAAAAAGTAGAGATATTAAAAAGAGAACCAAGTAGAGTGCTACTGAATATAAAAAAATGTATATAATTATTGAAATAAAAAAGTCAGTGGAGATATTGAACAGAAGAATGTTGCCAGCTAGAAAATGCACTAAGTGATAAATCATGGCAAAAGAATCCTTCCAAACACATTCAGGATAAAATGATGAAAGTAATGAGTGAAAAAAAAAGGTAAATAGGAATGAAGTAGCTGTTTTCATACCTATATAAAGGACCTGCTAGAAGGAGTAAAACAAGAGAATAAAATTTTAAAAGGCAAAGATATTTGAAAAATAATAGCAGAGAATTGTTTAGAATTAAAGAAAGTTTAGACTTCCAATTGAAAGAGATTATAAAGTGCCAACAGGGTAAGTTAAAATACACACACACACACACACACACACAGAGAGAGAGAGAGAGAGAGAGAGAAAGAAATACAGAGATAAATATGGTTCAGTAAAATTAGAAAACATCAAATATAAGTAGAAAAGTAAGTATCCAGGAAGCAAAAGCATTTTACATACAAAAAGAGCATAGTAGATGGAAAAAGGATGGAAGAATATTTGCAAACTGCTAACAATAAATAAAAAAGAACATTAAACCTACAATCATATTCTCAGTTATACAATCATTTAAAAGAAAAGTGAAATAACTATATCATCAATTATATACTCATATAAGCACGAGTAATGAAATTATTGAAATAAAGAACAACTCTCCACTTTAAAGTACTTTTGGAGGAACTGCACCCACAAAAGTTGAAATAAATCTTTGAGGTTACTTATTCATACTTAGTATAGTTTAGATAACAAATAGTAAATGTATGATTCTATAAATAAGCAATGACTTAAAACAGTATATCCACAAAAGTTTGGAACTAGAACTCCAAATGAAGGAAAGATCAGAATGAACTGAAAACAAACCAAGTCATTTTCAGGTTTGAAAGAAAGGCACATATTTTAGCAAGTTTTAGAAATTAACAAGGGAAAATACATGAGTCTTACTATGAGAGGTGTAATTACTAATAGAATATAAATGGGACATATTTGTCAGACCAGCAAAATAGCATTTAGTTCAAGCAAATAGAAAGTAAGAAAGAAGAAACAGAAAAATCATACTAAATATGATGCATTATATAAGATAGTAGAAATAAGTTCTAACATAAAATAATGACAATGAACTTATATTAATTTAATTCATCAATAAAGAAGGCTCTCAGATTAGATAAAAACAAAGTTCAGGAATAAATTGTCTACAAAAGAAAAATTTAAATCAAAGAGATAAACAAAGATTGAAAATAAAGGATGGGAAAAGATGTTGGGCAAAATAGACTCAAATAAAACAATATTAGAATTTTACATTGACAAAAAAGAGATGAAAGCAGAAAAAATTGGCAACAAATTTATAAGACATCAATAGAAAAGTTTATAATGACAATCATATTTCATAGTTACCTGACTATGCAATCTCAGAGAGAGAGAATTTTCTTATACTTCAGAGAAAATACACAGTATTTTCTAGCACACGATATCTTCACAAAGTCATTAAGAGAATAATTCTTAGAGAAAATATAAAAATTTCCAAAGATTCAATGTTACAAAGACTCTGTTCTTTTTCTA
Source organism: Propithecus coquereli (assembly GCF_000956105.1). Taxonomy (NCBI): domain Eukaryota; kingdom Metazoa; phylum Chordata; class Mammalia; order Primates; family Indriidae; genus Propithecus; species Propithecus coquereli. Next base: position 1,122,400 of record NW_012139080.1, on the reverse strand, counting down.
TAATGCTATGAAGTTAGAAAGTGAAAACAAAAATATAACTACAAAAATCCATGTATATAGAAACTAAAATGTATATTAAATAGCCCTTGCATTAAAGAAAATTCATCATCTTCTATAAGGGAGCAGTTAAAGCAGTCCTTGAAAGGATATTTAACAAGAATACATTGATGGAAATTATATAAACTATATATCACGCAGGTATAAACTTAGGAAAATATTCATAAAACATTGTAGATAATATTTTTAAGCTCCAGTAAAGGACATAAAATGAAAACAAAATTAAATTGATTAATAGCCCTTGTTCATGGATGAGAAACATACTGTTGGAAAAATGTCAATTCTCTCCAAAGTAATCCATAAATTCAGTGAAATTCCAATAAAATACTACAATAATGGAGCGGAGTCTCTCAAACAAGTATGTTGAAGAGACCTGGTTTCATGAACTTGAAAATAGCCAGATTATTTACCTCCAGGGAAGATGTCTAAGATACAATACTATGTGAAGATCAAAGGTTATGGCATTACGTATAGCAAAAAGGGGTAAGAAAAATAACACAATAAGATCTAAGACAAAATGTGATCAATTAATACACAAAAAACACTATATTTTTTCAAAGCTATATGTATATGTAACTCTAATAAGTATATTTAAGAGTGATATACAAGATGAGGCAAGGAGGTGAAAAATAAAAGAAATAGGAAAGATAAAAGGACTTAACTGGAATAATAAAATAATCTTTTTTATAAAGATAGATTTGTGTAGACTGGTAATGGTAGGTTGGCATATACAAAGAGAAAAATCAATCTGTGCACCAAAGTTATAATAATAACAATAAAAAGGTAAACATTTCATCCTTTGACAATAAATTGAACATTCACATATGCTTAAAAATCCATGGTTTCCATGCAAAGTCACCCCTGAGAGTTCCCAAGAGGAGGGTATGTAGCAATCACAGAGATTGTGCCGCCCTGCTCTGTTACTGCTGCTTGCTCAGAAGATACCCCTGCAGAGAGCAGGTGAACACTGAATGTCCACTCCAGTCAATGCTGCTACAGGACTGGGGCACGAGGAGCTCATCTAGAGCCCAGTCTTCTTCACATCAGTCCAACCTCAGCAAAAGTCTCCCTGTTCCAATTTTGCTCCAGGTTTGGCCATTAGGATTAGAAGATTGTCTTTCTTTGTTCTCCGTAATGTTTTGTGATTCTCCTATATTGATTTTTGATTACTTTTATTTGAATCTGGACCTAATTGAGAGTCATGGCTTAGAGGCAGCCAGTTTTTGCTTCCAAAGATTTTATTAAATTAAAAAAAAAGAAGAAGAAAGTCTTGCCAAAGTGAATTGCTGAGAAACACAAGTTTTGTCTAATAAATTTACTTTTAAAATAACCTTTTCAATAAGGTTTTTGCTTCATTCCTCATGAAAATCAAAAAGAAAAAAAGGATATCTTTCTATTTTTCTCAAATTTTAAAACACTCTTTGGGGAAATATTTTGAGGGTATCTCATGTAGTAAAAGCAGTTACTTAGGAAAGCCTACTAATGTATGAAGATATAAATATTATCATACATAGAGTTCACTGAGTACAAGAACAAAGAACTAATGTGTGTTTATTCTGTTTTAGTATTGACAGAATACTAAAGCATATGGAAAAATATTTTACAAGGAATATCAAATTTGCAATAATAAAATTTGACATTGAGATTAAAAATGATTAAGAACTTTTAAAATTAAAATATATCTTGGGACCATGGTTCCAAAACTTGACTTTATGTATGATACAATTAGGATCTCTTAAAAAAAAAAAAATACTGTTTTGTAGACCCTAGCTAGACCAACTTACAGGGATAGCAGGCACGAAATATTTTAAAGGTATCTCATTTGCAACATTTTATTATGAAAATCATTAAACATAGAGAAAAGTTGAAAAACAATTTTATGGCAAATACACACATAGCCATCACCTAGATTCTACAGTTAACATTGTAGTATACATACCTTATCAGACATCCATCTCTCTTAGACATCCATCTTATCTTTTTATGCATTACAAAGTAAGTTTCAGACATTGGTATACTTCTTTCTCCTAAATACTTCACCATGCATATAATTAACTAGAGTTCAATATTTGTGGGTTTTTTTTTTTCTTTGGAGAGGAGTTCTTGCTCTGTCACCTAGACTAGAGTGTGGTGGCATGATCATAGCTCACTGCAGCCTCAAATTCCTGAGCTCAAGGAATCTTCCTTCCTCAGCCTCCTGAGTAGTTGGGACTAAAGGCACATGCCACCATGCTCTGCTAATGCTTTTCATTTTTTAGAGACAATGTCTCTCTATGTTGCCCAGGCTGGTCTCAAACTCCTGGCCTGAAGTGATGCTCCTAATCCTCCCACCTCAGCCTCTTGAGTTGCTGGGATCATAAATGTGAGTCACCGTGTGCAGTTTAGAGAACAATATTTGGTTATCTTTCTTTTTTATCTTTTCCGTTAAAATTAATATACAATACAATATGCAAGTCTTAGGTGTACTATTCAATGAGTTTTGGCAAAGATAATCAAAAGTAATGAATATTGTCACCATTCCAGAGGTGCTGGTAGTTTATAATTCAATGTTCTGTTGAAATAGTCTGTTCACACAGATCCATTTCAGGCACAGAAACAAAATCACACATATCTTAATGAATGGTATAGAATGACTCTCCCAAAATTCATGTTTACTACCATATAGAAATGATTGTCGGAATTCAGCTGTCTTTTAAGGCAGATCACAAATGTAACTTCATCCTAATAGCTTGCCCAAAATTCTCTCATCAGAAACTTTCCATTCTATGCAACTACAAATAGATATATGCAGAGATAATCCCATAGATAGATACATAGATGCATTGTACCTTTCATTGACTTATCTTGCCTTGCAATCTAACTTGTATTTTTGCTTACTTATCTTAATCCATTACTCCCTGAATACAGGAAGATTATGTCACAAAACACAGTTCATTGTCTATACTAGGACCTTAAAACATAAGGGTTGAGTTGTTTGAAATTAAAAGTTAGGAGTGGGGACCCATTCGTTCCATGGGTCTTTCAATGTCCTTGGTAAATGTTTGATTCTAATGGATATTACTTCATTTGCCTTATGAATAACTCAATTAGGATCCTTGTTGACAACAAATACATTGTTTCTTATTGATCCATTATAAAACAAATAGAAATTGCATTTAGGGGAGGTGGGTTCATTCTTAATTTCAGTAACTTTTCTGGAAAACTTTTACTCACTTAATAAAATGTTATATGGACCATATGTAAAGTGTTGCTTGTTGTAGTGCTTTGAGTTTTAGCCATAGGTTAATATTCTCAAGAAGCCCAAAACAGTTGTGTGAGAAATCTAGCTCCCATGTAAAAGGTGTAAACCAACCTCGGGCTCCTGTTTCCAGTGTTCTGCCCTTGGCTTCTGACCTGGGGAGCTGCTAGAGGGACTAGGATGTGCAATATTATAATGAGTCAGTTTTCTCTATACCACTATGTAATTCCTAGTGGCTACAATTGGATTTGCCCAATAATATATGTGGAAAAGCAAATATACCTCCTCAAGTATAGAAATTTGGTAATTAAACATTGCTGGACTCCATATCATAGCTCATCTGTGGATAAACAGAGGCTTTCATTCAACAAAGCCATCAATTCAGAAGCTGTCGAAAACACTATATTGATGTTAAGAAGAAAAATGCCCTCAAAGGAAATTGAGTAAAATATATTTGTTAAAATTTAAGAGTAGATAAATAGGCTTGACTATAATCAACTGTGAATTATTTGGGGATATCTTCATATGAATGATTCTAAAAAAATAAACTGTGTTGTGAATAAACAATAAAAGTGCTTTTTTAAAGTTATATAGATGAGAAATCTATCTGTTATATTCCATTTTTGAATCTGGCTCAATGTTCCCATCATATTATATAATATTTCATATTCTGAAATTTTTTAATATTCATCTCTGGCAACAAAAAGGAGAGGACAGCATGGTAAGCATTCCTTTTTGAAGGTTGTACTGAGCAAAATGTTCCAAAATAAGCTATAAGTGAATTAGCTCAAGGGTGGAAAATACAATTTAAATAATAAATCAGAAACGTATCAGAAATTAGATTCTTATGTTTTAGGGTAGCTTTGAAAACTTATTTCTGCCCAAGCCTGTTAATGTTGGCAATGTTATTGTTCAATCATATTTAAGTTAAACTGCAAATTACTTACCGAGTATATATTTGATTTACATGCATTCCATATTCGTCAATTCTCTGATAAAATTAATTGCTAACATGTTTTATTGATAACCATGCTAGTAGATGAATCAGCCTAACCACTTTAATAGCTTAACCTCTGATTAAAATTCCTATAATCAATCTTTGACATAGAAATATTCCTTAATTAAATATTTCAAATAATGAGATGATAGGACCAGATAATTGATAAAGCTTTAGTTACTATTTGCAACATAATAAAAGTTTATAAGACATAGCCTGTGTTCTGCATTTTATTGAAATTCTTTGAAATGTTTCAAAAAATGTTTTTAATGCAAAGCTAAATATATGCTTGCTAGTAACTATGACTTCTCACTTGCAAAAGGGGATAACTAAATGTTAAAAATATAATGCCTATGTATCTGCCTAAATACCCGTAGGCTAGCTGTACAAATCATTCCAAAGCTGGTCGTTTTATACCATGTGTATTCTTAAAACATATCATCCCTTGGTAATTTTAGCACAAATTTCCTTCAAAGGGATTAAAGTATTATTCGTTGTACTTATGTTTTACGGGGTTTCAAAATGTTTTCAAGGCTTTCCTTTCGTTTGTTTTTAAGAAAGAGATATCATGAATGGAGGCTTTGGCAGAAAGATAACTCTCCATTTCTAAAAATGTACCAAATCAGATGCGTTTTAGGAAATGGCTACTAGGAAATTTACAAAAGGGAGATAGTTCTTTCACTGTTCAACTTATTATCAAATAAAAGTGTTGCCCCATTGGTAAACAAATACTATCCTTTATAACAAGATTGTAAAGCATAGGCAATTAGACACTTAATAGATTCTAAAATTGTGAATACGCGAGGTAAGAGTTTAAAAGCAATTGTGGAAAATACATATAAGTATAGAAAAATAGCTAGATGTCCATACTAGCCAATCTCAACAGAGTATTGCTCTAACAGTGCTAAGGAGTAGTTTAAGAAGGCCCTTTCTCTATGGGAGGGTTAAAGTAAAACCCAGCAGAAGACAATGTTTGAAGGTGAAATCTCCATGTGTGTAAGCACCAGAAGTCTGTTAAGGCCCATCTTGGCTGTTAGTAAAGTTTCTGCCAGGTGACCTTGTTGAGCTGGGTTAGGTAGAGGGAGAGGGAAGAAGAGCCCCTTTGCCCAGAATATACCATATCCACATAAACCGTAAAAGAGTGCAAAGTAATTGTCTTCAATCAATCCTAGATGGTTAATGATTCATTAAAAGGGATTAGCCTTTATCCCTTCCTCACAAAAACGTTATGGAAAATCAATGTGATTTGCGATTCATGCATTGTCCTCTGGAATTTTTAATACATGTTTTACATCTCTAAGTAATATCTCTTGATAGCCACTCTTTCCATGCATGGTTTTGATTGTAGTCCCTGCAACTTAAAGTTAGAAAATTCTGGCTCATGAGATAAATATTTATAATCGAAGGCTACTAAATGTATTGCTGTGGCATCACAGTCATATTCCTGAATTGGAACCATATACACTCCACGACCTGTACCGGATATATTCTCACTTTTCCATTTTTCGTCTGAGTTCTACATCTGCTATAGCTTGAACAGATGTGTATTTAAGGTTATCCACGAGCTTAAGGAAAGCCAAAGATCTTCTGCGTTAAGTTGATATTCTTCAAGGCTGCTTGTGAGGCAGGACATATGTTAGCGGGCAGCTGTTTTTTTGTGGCCAAATTTGAAGCACTTTCTTCAAACTGGTGTGTTCTACCATATGGAGATATGGTTTCCAGCCAAAACATTTAATTAGCAGTGAATCGAGATGACCCTGTCTTCGTTTGTGCCACATGCAAGTGCTGAACACGGTGACAAGTGAAGACAAGTGTACTTGCAAACTAGACCAGGTCCCTGCCCCTTCCCATCTGGTCATGCTAACACCCAATCTTATTTTTACCATCCTCTCTCAGCTCCATTTTATTGCACTCCATATGGAGACAAGCAATAGATAGAGGGGAAAATACATATATTTGGGAACAAATAACACAATTTGGTTGGCAATACTTGCCTCTTATAGAACTAACCTGAGGCAACTCACCAGAAACCAGAAAACAGGGAAATAAGAAAACCATAGTCTTGCTTTCATAAGTACAAATGTTTTAAGGCTATTTTTATTAATTCTTTTTTTTTAAGGTTGCATCTATTAGCACTGAAAATTCCATTGAGTTATAAAGCAATATGAAGGAAAAGAAGGAGGAATATATCCAAAACCTGTGATACGATTGCCCATTTCTTGACATTGTTCTAGTTTTCGAAGCATAGTCGAAAACGTGATAAATAAGAAATGCAGAAGTTACGGAACATCAAAAAGAACAAAACATTCATTATGATAAGAAGATAATTTTATGGAAGAAATGCCTAAAGTAGTATATATATATATATATAAAACTATCAGCATAGGTTACATATTTTCACAAAAAAGAAGAGATCACCTAAAACAGCTCATACCAAAGGCAGAACATGCCTCAGTAATGAATCCCATGATGTTTCCATGAACAAAATGAACCAGAGAGAACAAACATTCCCTAGTAAAGAAAGAAAAATAGTTCCAAAAAGAAACGTGTCCTCAAATTAGCAATATCGCCTTTTCTATAATGTAAAGGTAACAGAATTATCAATCAGATGTACATTGATATACTTCACATTTTGTTAACCTCTTTGCTTCCTTGCTCCATGCTTTGAAAACATAATTTTGGACATTGTTATGATCAAAGAAAATTTATTGAACCTTAAAAACTCTTTTTTACATCTGAATGTAAACTTTCCCTAAATTTGTCATGCTCCAGGAGAGGATAACAAGTGTTCAGTGTTTGAAACAAAGAATCAAAAGGTCTTACACCAATCCCATCTGTTTAATATTTAAAAGCAGCGGAAAGTTGATTTCTTTGGTGCCATCATAATCTAATTAAAAGGTATTTAGAGCTGTCAATTGTTTTTAATTATAGAATGAAAAATAATCAGTTTGCTTGTCTCGCTTTTCTATTTTCACTTTAATGAGCTATGCAACAGTGTAACCCAAGAAAATTACGATAGTTTTTTTGAGGTTTTTTTTTTTGTACTTGAAAGCAAATAATCTTTAAAGATGGATTTCATAAAAAAATCATTGTGGTTAAGCAAATATTAATTACATGAAAATACACTCATGGATTTTATAAAAGGCACATTTAAAAGCAGTGTTCAGAAATGTCTGTCTGCTTCAATCACTCTATTCAGGGAGTGAGACTGGTGTTCCTCTCAGTGGGAGCTGCCATCATAATGACACTTCGCAGCAGGAACCCAGTTGGATGATGCAAACTAAGATGGAAAAGAATGTCTTTATGTTCAGAAAGCATTCCAAATCAGAAAGGTTCCAAGCTGCAGTGAAACAGTCCCATGATTTATCTTCAGAAGCAAGCACTTTGTTAACTGAACAAGTTCTAACCAGATGTTAATTGAGCATAAAATCACAAAACTTGGCTAGCACCATGGCAGATTGTAAATCCACTGGGTGGAGGATAGGTTGACCTCTGTGTCCTACATTGCATCTAGCACAATTTGGGGTGGTCTATAAATACTGATTAAATGCAACCGGGAAATATTTCGAGTTCAAAAATTACTTCTGAAAAGAAAATGCCACATGTAGGCATATTGTCTCACTAGTATTTTATTAGTAGTAACTGTTACAGTATTCTTCCATTTACAAAATGTATTAAAATGTATTAATACATTTAATCCTTGCTCTGACACCACACCTTGAGAACTATTTTCCTTAAGAAACTGAGAAAGCAAGCTTTTCCCAAAAAACTCTTCTATGAAGTTACAGAGTGATTATGTGAACCATATTCTTTACTCAGAAATCTCTTGAGGAAAATCTTTCTGAGGTTGTCCTAATACACTTTAACCTAATTTGATCAATACATTCATATATACTCAGTTGAATTGGGCCAACATTAATATCAAGTAATCCATTAGCATTATATTTATTTGATCCTTGGAACAGTATTAGATACTTCTAAAGATTATAGAAGGCCTACATCATTTTCATATCTATATGAACATATAAGGCCAGGTCAGTGAAAAAGATCCTTTTGATACCCTTATTGAACTTTGTTCATCCTATTTGCTTTTTACCTCTTATCACACATGTCAAGTAAGTATTTAACACTCCCGTCTCCATTTTGTTATCTTCCACTCTCTTTCCAACCACCTCCCGAATTTGCAGTTTTTACCATCATCATTCTATTGAAATGGCTCCCTCAAGAATTATCAGTGACCTTCAAAGTTCATTCAAGCATTTTGTCTTGGTCCTCATCTCTCTTGACCTTCCTACGTCTTTTAGTGTTCTTGTTGATTTTTTTCTCTCTTGTCACTATTTTCTTTGACGAATCCTCTATCTTTGTTCCCTATGACCCTGCCCTCTGCATCATGCTCTTGTATCTTTGCATCCACAATTGTAAACTCTCTACTGATGGTGACAGGATGTTTCTTCTGAAACACATAACCAGCCTCAATCTCAATAGAATAGAATCAAACTTGCCCTCTAGGCTGAAGACCAGCTTTCCTCTGACTTACCAATGTCTAACAATGGGATTATCATCATCTAAATCATCTGTAATTGAAAACTCTTTTTACCCTCTATTTGCCAAGATCCATGAGTTCTTTCTTCACAATGGCTATCTTCTCTTATACCATATTTCCATTATTTTCCTTCATTCAGGACAGCATGATGTAAACAAGGAACTTGTATATTTCATATTCTGTACATTTGCATTTAGGGCTGACTTCATAGCTTCCTCAGTCTGGAATGTCTTATTCCCACGTACACTGGATTAGGGAATTATCTTGAAAGAACCAGAAGAAATGTTAATTTTTGCATGTGGTCTTACCTTATTTTGTGAGTCAGAAATGCTTCCCTGCCCAATAAAATCTTTTAACACTTGGTTGATACCATTTACATATCATGGATTTTCTTCCTTTCTTGGATGATGTATTGATATAAATATGCATCTGTGTATCTATCTCTCATATTATCTCTGTCTAGGTCTGTCTATCTATCTGTCTGTATGTCTCTGAATCATTTTATCATTCTATCTACATCTTTCTTTCATTAAAATGCTGGCTTAAAATATTATATACTTCTTAAAATTTGGAGTAAAATTTCCATTCATCTTTATTCTGACACAGCTAGCAGCACTTGCATATAATAAGTTTCTAAATTGATGCATAAATATTTGAATAAAAGATGACCAAATTGCATCAGGATCAGGAGAAAAAAATTTGTAAAGAACATCAAGGAAGGCAGAATTAAAGGACATAGGAACACAAAAGCTTACTAAGGAGATTTTGAAATTGAGGTCAGAAAATCTAGAATAATTCACCTCTTAAAGATAAGTATCAATAATAAGTCTAGAGTTCAGTGAGCCTATGGATGAACAGAGAAGCATAGCCGGAAATATAAGTCACTGGAGGTATCCAACAATCAAATAGGAAACATGGACAGGGTTGAGTCCAAGAATTACGAATGAAAAAAAAGACACAGAATGATATCAAAGTCAGCCAACGAGCCAATTCTCTGCACCACTACCATATATATTAATAGATCCAAAGTTTTCCTCTGTGATTCCCCTCTTGCCTTGTGTTCTTATATCTTAACACTGTCAAAATCCATGAAATTTCAGAAAGCAAGATTTTCTTCCTGGCACCTGTTTTCATATTTTTTTATTAGCAGGAACTGAGTTGATAACATGATATATGCAGGGCTGCACTCTAATGGGAATCTGTGAAGTCATAGCTACATGTAAGGGATAGAAGGGGCTGAGGACACTGTGGCTATAACCCAGAAAAAGGAATCAAAGGACACATTATATAAAAATTTAAATAAATTTAGCCACTGAATTATTTTAAAAAATAGATGAGCATCTACCATACACAAGGAACTTAGCTGGATTCTATGGTGCTAGACAAGTTAAGCATGAACCCTGCTCTCATGGGACATGCAGTGTGTTAAGGATACTGATCATAAACGGGTACACAAAAATGTATGTCTATAAATGCTGATGAGTGCAGTAGAAGAAAACGTGCATGCTGAAACATCAGCTAGTTAGCTGAGCTGTGTTATTGATTGATTAGAGAAGACCTCTTCGACAAGGTGATAAAATTTGAGTTTTGATAAGGTATGAAAAGCTAACTATTTGACACAGAGAAAGGAGTATTCTACTTAGAAGAAATAGCACATACAAAGGTGGGAAAAATTCTTTATTCAAGGAATCTACACAAAGCAACTCATTTGCAGGATGGTGAGCCAGGGGTATAGTGATTGGAGATGAGGTTGGGCAGATAGGGAACATCTGGGTATCTGATGCAGATTGACAATCACAGAAACAATTAGAATGTGCAATAAAAGCCAAAATATAACTTACGATTACATACCAAAATGATGTGAAGCTGACCTTTTGGGAAATTAACTTGAGATAGTTGTAGGAGTTTTCAGACAGAGTCTTTAATTGAATCCATTACCTGACCTATAAACTCTGACTGTATAATAGTGGATGAAAATATTGTATTTTTGATTTGGATAATGGTTTACACTTTCCAAAACAAAACTTATGCTCACCTCATCCACCTCCAAAGCTTTCAAATTGGTCTAATTTAGTGGCCTTGCTCTGTCACTTTTTTTACTCCAAATTTCTCTCTCTGAGAATGACATTCATGTGGCATCTTTGCTTCTGAAACAAATTCAGAATTCAGGGTCACAGAGATGTCACTATTAACAGCACGCTCTACCTCAGATAGAAATTCTGACTATCTGTTGGGTTAATTGCTTCCAAAAGAGAGACAGACAAATGAGATGCTCCAGTAATATTGAGTAGCTGTATATTTATTTTTTTGTGGAGTGTGTTCAGCTTCTCCTTTTGGAGTTTCTTTCCTCAGAGAACAAGAAATGCATTCCCTCTTTGAGACCACGGGACAGAGTGAGGCACAGAGGCCAAATGCAGGGATTGGAATCCCACCGACCTGCAAACTCCTCAGTCCTCCTCTCTCGGGGACATCATACTAATAATTAGCACAATGTTTTTCTTTTCCCCTTTTGCACTCCTGGAATCTGCCTGGAAGGAAGTCTTGAGCACTCTAGATCTTTGATATTCTTTGATGGCTTGCTGAGCAATTGGCAAGCCTGGTCTTTTGGACAAAAGTTCTCCTCTTCTGAGGGATTATTTTTCATTCTGAATTGAGAGCTAGTGTCAAGCACAGTAAGTGTTCAGGAAAAATTATGCTTAAAATTCCAAAAGCCTATTCACGCTACATCCTTCAGAAAGAGCATAAATTCAAAAATTTCATCAAAGATTATAAATCAAATGAGGTCCTCAAGTCAAATTGTTATACAGCAGCCAACTATTAAGGTTCTTGTTTTAAAACTCTTCCCTGTGTCAGAAATTCTCCCAAGAAAGAAATCGTTTACAGTGCATTAACTTTGGAGAAACGGCATCTGTTCTGGGTTATAGTCTTATGTTCTTTCAGTCTTTAATGATAAAATTAAATAGGATTTTATTCACCTCATATATATATATATATATGTATGTATTTTTTTTTTTGCATTTTGCACTGAGTGTATACACGTGCACACACACCCACATTAGGGCCCCATTTCAGTCCTAAATTGGTAGGCAAGCATGTCGTCTAGATTGAGTCATCAAACACAACAGTGGAACCACAGGAAATATAATTAATTAAGGATTTTTTTTGTTTGGCTGAAAAATATTAATTTTCTCATTAGTGGGATGGAATAAGATCATGATGAGGAAAAATGCATGGTACCAGTCCCTATGTCTACCTGAGGCTGTCTGGGGCACAAGGACCAGGATGCACTGCTGTGGTACCTAAGAAATAGTGTGTAGGACACAGAATTAGGAAGAAGGTGTCCGCCCCTTTCAGCGTGGTCACAGGGTGGTGCAGCCTGCAGACAAGGCTCTGCAGCTGCTCTGTTCTGTAGGTGCTCCACCAATTTCCCAGGGCCCACCTCAAATGTCTCTGTCATCATGGATGGCTCCCTGCAGGAAGACTGTATCTCCCTTCCTGAGGTCATAAATTTTCTCCTGCAGCACATTTCTGAGGTTCATTTCATATTTTCTGAGGGTCCTCAGGGGTGTGCACCTCAGTGGCCCACTCATCGCAGCATAAGCTGTACCTCATACTCGTGCTCACTTCTTACACTCATGTAGCCCTTCCTGGTACCCTTTGCCTTCCTTCCCGATCTCACTTCTCCACTTCCTTATTATGCTTTCTGAGATCAGTTCCCAGATAAACTCCCTGCATCCCTATTTCCATACTTTTTGATGGATCTTTTAGAGGAATCCAAAATAAAAGTTAATTACCTCAAGGTAACTCTTTGAGACCATCAGAAGGCAGTCCCTGGCACATGGGCAGGTCGCCGTAGCAACAGCAGTGGTGAGCAGTGGGTATCAGTGGAGATTCACTGGTGTGGAACAAAAATGCTTGAACAACTAAGGGCCATATATGAAACTGTTTTTAGTTAGTTTCAGGAATGCTAGGGAGGGAAATTAAGAGGAAGCAAAGCCCACCTATGTTATGCAGTCAGAGTACCTCTCAGTGAAAATAATGTATTATTGTCAAAATAAAAGGACCATAAGAGCAGGGGATTTTGTTTAGTGCTATATATTTAAACACCTAAAACAGTATCTGGCACAGAAAAAGTTTCCAATAAATATCTGTTGAGTTAGTGAGTAAGTGTGACTGCCTTAGGAGCCGAAGAGAGATGAAGACTGGTTAAACTGAAATACCGTAAACAAAGATCTGTACATTTACATATGCACAAACTCAATACGTTATCTATATGTATATGCACAAACTCCCACACAGACGTTGTGGCATGCAGCAACTCAACCTTCAGTTTTAAGTGGTATTTAAATATAATATATTTTAGGCCTGTGACTTCTTTGCACTTTTCAGACTGAGTCAATCTAGAATCTAGACCTATTTATCTACTATAATATAATAGAGTTCCTAATAGATGTCAGGCACATTATATGCATTTCTATTATTTAATTTGCAAGTCTTTCTTTAATGATTTTTAGATTTTATGTCACGTATTGTATGACAAAGGCCCACCACACAAGATGTTTTAATAATGTTGCATTTTTTTTCTAGTATATTCTGCTTTTGCTTTTTACCTTTGCATTTTTTTTTAATCTAGCTAGAGTATTTCGTGTTGTAGGGAGTGAGGCACTGATCCTCCTCTTCTAAGAAGTATATGGCCCATTCCAACAATGCTTTGTGAATAATTCATCCTTTACTACTGATTTCAAAGACCACCTTTTCACTGATTATAAAAAACCCTCATTTATATTTGAGTCTATTTCCAAGCAATCTATTTTGTTCCATTGAGTTTTACAATTTGCTGTAAAATAATCTGTATTGTTTTTTTAGATTCCATAATTTGGCAAACCATTATCATGTTGCTTCAGTTTTTTCAAATTGATTCTCAAGATCTCATGAGACTGAAGACAAAATGTTCTAGATTACAGCTGACAGAAGGAAGGATAACAACTGTTATTGGCATCTGTCCTAAAACATTAATGTGAGCCTAACAGAAGTTCCCAAATCTCATTACTGCTTTTCTTATACATAGGAAATAATTCCACCCAGCCCATAAGGTCCTTGAAAATTTTAAGGCATGCTGTTGAATGGCATCATCTAATTTAATCTCTCTGTGTATTCCACAACTCTGGTTTTTAAGCTCCTTGCTCCCAAAGCATTTGCAATTATGAGATCCTTTCAGCCATTGCCTAAAATCTTCATCATGTATTAGCTGGGAAGTATGAAATCAGATTTCCTTTCAGTACATCAATTAAGTCCTCTTTTTTTCTGGTAAATTACTAAAATAAAACAAACATATAAAATTACATTTCCCCACTTTTTCATCAAATACAGAAAGGTTTATTTATGATAATCATCTTGATAATAGCATTTTTGTAGTAATTGCATTGCAAATTATATACATGAAATATTCCTGTATTCAAATATTTTTGTTAGAGTGTATATAAACTCTGTTGGAGGCAAGTAATAAATATCCCTTACAAATGAGAGATGTATTCATCTACCTAGGGCATGTGAAGTCTGTAAATTTACCAATAGTATTTGTGCTTCAACACTATAGTTACACACACACATGCAATGTTAATATAAAAGTGCACACATACATAATTTGTCTTTTCCTCCATCTCTTCTTATTGAACAAGAACTAAGGCCTTAAATGACCTTGAAACGATGGAATATTACTCAATCATAAGAAATGACAGTGATCTAGCACCTCTTATATTTTCCTGGATTAAACTTAAGCCCATTATCCAAAGTGAGGCACCAGAGGATCGGAAGAATGGGCTCCACTTTTACTCGCCATCAAATTGGTACTAACTGATGAACACTAGGGTGATCACATGGCAGTAATACTCTCCAGGGATTAGGGGGATGGGGGTGTAAACCTGCAACTAAAGGACACGGGGAGCATTGTAGGGGGGAAGGGCATGCCTCTAACCCTTGCTTGGGTGAGGCAAAGACATAAAGTATAACCTTAATGTTTGTACTCTCATAATATCCTGAAATTAAAAAAAAAAAAATGACCTTGAAATCTATCCCTATTGCCATCAGAGTTTCAAAATTTGCTAACAAGTTTCTTCTTTGCTACTTTTCCTCTTTCTGTCATCCTGCCTCATCTCCTTGACCCTCCCTGGACAAAATCTCAGCTCTGGAGAAAGATGTGAAAGCTTCTGTATGTTTGATAAAATTATGGTGTAAAAATGTAAAGACGTAAACAAGACTGTAGATGTCTCTGAGATGTAACATTTCTAATGAATTATGGAGCTCAGACACTTTTTTTTCCCTCCTTGCCTGGTGTACCTTTAGCAGCTGACTACTTTTATGTAGAGTGAATAGAGAACTCAAATTTCAGCTGCTCCCGACAGCTGCTTTGTGTACCACTGGGTCAAAGGCATATGGACGAACAAACAAAGAAATGTATAACTCCGTCTGACCATGAGAAGTCCAGCTCAGAAAAATAAGCGGTAGCTTCAATTTAGAATAGTGAGAGCATGAGGACCTGCAGACCTTATAACCCCTGCTATCCCTATCGCCATCAGTTCCGTTTTGTTAGTCATATGCTATCTTCCAAAGAGAGTCATATTTCCTCTGAGTTAGAAAGATCATTTCATTGTCACGCTTGTTCAGTCCTCCCTGGAGCAGGAAGTGGTATAATATGTGTGCCCAAGCTTTAATATACTATTTTAGTTTTTTCCTTTTACGATTTCAACCTTGACCTCTGACTTCAGAGCCCACGATTTTAACCATTAGCGCATCTCTAGATCTTAAACCAGAAGCTACACATCCAATACTCACATAGAATGACCTTGGTGAAATACATATGCTGCCATATTTGCAATTATTTTTGTTTGACATGGTATAACTGCAGCCAGTATCAAATCAGAACCCATAAACCAATAAATTGTTTTGTTACTTGGCTGTTAGCAGAATGCTAAGAATGCTAAGGCACATCTCTAGCAAAACCAACCCGAAACTGAAGTTGCATTTAAAACAAGTTCTCTCAGTTGGCAGGGGTTGGGGGGAAGGCACCAGATATATTAATGCCCTTTTTGGAAGATGAGTTCATCCTATCTAATATGCATTGGAAATAATCTACTCATTTGATGAGAGGTTTGCGAGGCATGAATAAAGGGCCAGGCTGCTTGTCTACAGCAGCAATTAACAGAATCACACAAAGCCCATTTCAGTGGCCTATTTTCTCAGGCCAGCCATCAGTGTAATTATCCACATTAGAGGAATTTTCTGAGCTGGAGGAGAGGTTCACAAGTCAAAGGGACCTGAAGTTCACTCTGGGGAATTTAAGTAACTGTTTGGTTTTAATAATTCCTCATCAAATAATCTCTGAGGTATCAAAAGAAATTATTCCCTCTGCTCTTGATAAGGAATTGTCATTTTTGTGCTGCGCTGGCATCAACACAATGGTGCTATCATGAAGTCACTCCTGGATTTTGAGGCAGCCTCTCTGAGGGGAATGCACAAATCACCTTCTTTTTTTTATTCATGGGATGATGTCTGTATGATCAAGTGAGTAAAAAATTAGCAATAAGAAAATACCGAATGATTTTCTTAAAGAAGAAAACAACATAGATCCCATTCATGATAATGAAAGATACATTATTTGGCTACAGCTTCCCATATTCACCTTTAAAAGATTCTTGACTTAGAATTATGCCTTTGGATCAATAAAGAAATAAGAAATAACAGACTCAAACAAAAATTTAGATATTTAGGCAAAAGAGGGAGAAAGAGGCAGAAAATTTTCAGCTTTTACTTGGGCTCTAAAGTGCCATGGAGACTAGCTAAGACTGAGGGGCTGAGAACAGCATTCCACACGGTAGGTGGCAGAGATCTAAGAAGGCAGAGAGCCGACTGCAGTGATGATGTGTGGGAGAAAAACCCTGCTTCCGACAAGGACATTTAAACCAAATGTTGCCAGAGACAATTCTAGGGGACATGTAAATCACATTCTTAATAAAGGAGGAATGATTTTGTCCAAGTTATGAGAATGGACGTGTGCCAAACAGTGAGGTTCTTTGCACACATTTTTTATCAAGAGATATATACCAAACAGGTAAACACACGGATTGGCAGGTGTGGAAAGGCAGTGTTAGAAAGGCAAACCTCTTCTTCTCATCTTTAGGGCTGCTCTCTAACTATGAAATTCATTGGTGCCTAATAATATATTATACATAGTTAAGGTGAAAAAGTATATCTCATTCACAAAAATAATGAATATATATGTATATATGTATGTATACACACATATCACATGGCCTCATATGCAGTATTTATATAAAAATACACCATCCATGATATACATCTTTCTATTTATCTGATTTCATATAGGAGTCATTTTTAAAAGATAGAGAGTACCAGAAGATAGTAGCTAAGATTTATACGCATTCATATGTGTATGTATATGTGCAACTGTCCTGTTGCTATCACATCCCTCCTTTAACATAATTATAGTGGCTCAGCATCAGTGAACACTGAAACTGCCCTTATTAAACTAGTAAGAGAGACCAATCTTTTCTTAGATTAGGTGGTTAGATTTAGATGGGCTTTTTCCCAGGTATTTGAGATCAGCAATAGAAAAGCCTAACAGGGAGAAAAGATTTTTTCATTGTTCCTATTATATGTATAATAGAATGAAATATACTTGCGGCCAATTTCAACAGAGTTTGATTGGTATTTATGTAGGAGACGCTGGCATGAAACCTGTCTGCTAACAATGCGCTAAGTGAGGTCTCAGCCCAACGGTTTAAAGTCCTTGAAGTCCTGCAAAAATCTGATTCCCAGAGTGACAGCACTTATATTTATTACGGAGAAAGCACAACCCCCATTCCCCACCACACTCCCACACCAACTGCATTTCAAGCATCACCAAGTTTCACAGCATGAGAATTAACCAAAAGATGGAGAAAGAGTTGCTCAAATCTTTTTTTCCCCTCTTCATATTAGCCCAAAGGTGCCCTTTGGATAAGTGGTGATGAGGGCAAGGAAGACAACAATGGATACCCACATATTGCTAGAATTACGCTGGTCAGCACAGCTGAGACACAGAGAATAATGTAAGCTCTTAGACATAGTAAGGGGCTTATTTTGAGAAGCAAATTGATCTCCTCTTTGATTACCAATGGCAATTTAAGGCGAAAGATAATAAAATTCAGTCACAGGCAAGGGAGTAACAATTGTGTACCTCTAGAGAGCTGATTTTTTTTTTCAAAATGCCATTCCCAACCCTGTTGTAAGTACTCAACAACTAACCTATATGACAGTCATGTTTACAATGAAAAGAATTCATGGAGAAACATAGAACCTCTACATGCCAGGTGGCATATTCCTGACTTCCAAAGCTCCTCTACATCAGCGATCCCCAACCTTTTTGGCACCAGGGACTGTTTTCATGGAAGACAGTTTTTCCACAGACCAGGGAGGAGGGATGGTTTCAAGATGATTCAAGAGCATTACATTTATTGTCCACTTCATTTCTATTATCCTTACATTGTATTACATAATGAGATAATTATAAACTCACATAGGTTGGGGACCCCTACTCTACATGACTGAACCCTCAAATAGATTTTTTTGTTGTTACTGTTCCCATAGTCAGATTTCCCCAATGTTACATGAAACCTAATGTAATCTTTTTGTTTCTTTCACTAACATTCTCTGTTTTAGTTGGCCATTAATATCTCTCTGATACACACACATACCCATCCCTGCGTTCAGAAGTAATTAGAATACCCTCTGATCATTTTGGCTTTCCTGATGCCCCAAACTGCGGGACTGATTCAATGATGATAATCATTATTGGAAAGAGAGGTGCAACGAGCACACCAACCTTGTTGGAGTTCAACTAGGTATCACAGTGTCAATGAGCAAGTTTCAATCTTACAATGTTTTTTCAGATCTATCAAAATAAGGTTGCTTTGGGAAAACATACTATGACTAAGCATGTATGTTGGAAGGATGCGACTGTTTTTCTTCAATTTGATATTTAGCAGTGATACTGAGCAGGGCCACGTGATTTGCCAAACGAAAGAATCAAGCCTATAATGACATATTTATTGTATAATTGCATCATGTGAGGCCTCTTGGAAGATATACTATATGTATCCGAAGGAACCAATAATACAGCTGTGGTGAAATAGACTAACAGAGAATGATTGGTTCAAAGAGTAATAGAAGTAGGAAAGCAAGAGAACACCTGGACCAAACCTTATATATCATAATATGAAAAGACAGTGGTCAACAATGTTTTCTGAGCTGGTGCACAACACGAAATAATAGGGAAAACAGGAGACAATGTTAGATTGTGGGGCATTAACTATACACGGGGCTCTGATAGCAAAGAGACTTGTGCAGTATGGCGAAATAGAAAAGACTTTGTGGAAAATGAGAAACTTAAGCCAGTTGGGCATTCAAAAGACCAAGATTTAGGATGGCCAAATGAGTGATTTAAGGAATTCTGGGTGGGAGGAGAGTAGTATGAGCAAATGCCTAACAGTGGGAATGACCGTGACTGTACCAGAAACAGAGAAATGTGGCGTGGCTGCAGAGCCATGTCAAGATGCTAAGTCTAAGTAAACTAGCACAGTAACTAACTCTTAGGTGCCTTAAAAGTCAGAAGACAGATAACTCTTTGAAGCAATAATTTGAATGGCTATGCAAGCGCAGACAACTCTCCCATAAGGAGCTTTCATTTCCCTGCAGGTTTGTCATTGCCTCGCTAAATGAATGGAAAGCAGGTGCCAGCAAACAGGAGTGCGAGCAGGGGAAGGACAGAAACTACTTCAGAGGACAAGAGAGGCCACTGAAAGTGGACGGGCTTGTTGCTGATGGCTGAGACGACACCCACATTGACTTTCAAGGTTAGCTGCTGGTCGCACTCAATTTATCAAAGAGGTTTTTCTTTATGGAAAACCTGTAGATTTTCAAGTTACATAGAGACTTAAGACCCCAAACTTTGTTCCTGAGGGTCCAGGCTATATTATTTGGTATATGAACAATGGTAGTACTAGCATATATGCAAAAATGAACTTCAATGAGTAGCAGTGACCGAAAAACCTCCCGTCTTATCATATTTAACCATCTTCACTTAAAAATGTCACAGCTAAAGGGGATGCATTAATCTTTATAAGAGGTATTAAGATAGAAGAATTATCCTTATGCTTAAACTTTATTTTCCCAATTAGTAGTTTTCTTAACTAGAAGGTATAGTTTTAATCATAGAGTAATCACTTACAAGGAACTAATCTTAGTGATCTCCAGTAAATGTGTTTGGACAGCCTTGTATTCCTTATCAGGAAGTTATCACTGTCACATGCTGCCACCTCTGATCAAAGCCCAAGTTGTTTTTAACTGGACACAGAAAATTAAATAATACTTTTTCTAATTGTTATTCCTTTATGTGCCTATAGACTGATTTATATCTGAAACAGTAATACACAAGTCTGAAATTCAGTCAAATCTTTCTTTTGTGTAATGATTTGACTTCCTAGACATCTTCTATTGCAAAAATGAAACAAATGAAAATGTTTCACCTCTCACCATTACAAGTCTCAAATTATATGCGTCAAAATGTGAGAAGTAGGTAACTGCATTGGAGAAAGGCAATTGCCTTTCCTTACCTGCATTTTTTATTTTTTTAACAATGACTATGCATATTTGAGTGATAAAAGGGGGGAATGCAAATCATAGTATCAATTTTAAAACAAAAGCATGTCTTAGGAAGAATCTGGAATTAAACAGTTTACATTACGGATGTTAATAAAATTCCTGACAAAATTCATAAGTATATTCTTGTCTAAATAATTTCTAGGAAATTAGAAATAGTATGCATGGTCAAATCAATCCTCAATAATTTCTGAGACTCCGCTGAATGTATCAAATAGGAAAAACAAAGATTATTCAGTTCAGAAGACTTAAACAAAGGATGGCAAATCCTGGCACTCGCATGCTGATTCATGTCTCTCCCGCCCATAGAACACACATTCCAAAGAACCCTAAGCGCAGATCTCTGGACATTATTAGCACTTATTAGGATTTTGTGTGTGTGTGGGATGAAAGATATTTGTAATCCTCGATTTGAACCAATTACTGTACCACAGGGAATATCAGATTCAAATACTGACTTCTCATTATACCGTCTTGAAAACTAACGTCAAAATATTCCACAGAGTATCTGGCAAGAGTTACCACTAGTCTGAGCAAACTGTGAGGCTCCTTCCACCTTCAAAATCTGTTATTTCTGCATTGTTTGTTTGATTTAAATGTTCAGGGGCTGGTAAGAATAATTAGCATGACTGTCACACCTGTATACCTGCCCTGCCCAGATGGCAGTTTGCTCTCTTAACACTTTACATAGTTTGTTTTATTTCAGCAGTCCCCAACCTTTTTGGCACCAGGGACTGGTTTCATGGAGGACAATTTGTCCATGGATGGGGCTGGGGGACAGAACTTGGGAGCTGGGGGCCTCAATTTTATTTCATAGAACAATCCTACTGAAATCTTTAAAAACTTGATTCAGTAAATTGCTACAAACTTTCTAGGTGGTGACAGAGAGAAATGGATAGATATGACAGACATTTAGGATACAGTACCAATAGCATAGCCCCGAGGTAGGTGATAAAAGAAGTAATATCATCCTAAATTTCTGGATAATCAAACTGAAAGCATCATAGTGCCATTTGCTGAAATAGAGAATGCTTCTGAAGGCTAGGGGTGTGTGTGTGGGTGTGTGTATGCGTAGGGGGACACACATAAGTTCATTTTGGACTGGTTTAGAGTGATTTACCTTTGAATCATTGAAAATCTGATGTCAGGTGGGCAGTTACATATTCAGAAAAGAGCCCCGGCCTAGAGAGAGGAACATGAGTAATCAGCGTATAGGTAGTAATTGAAGGCATAGGTTTGAGTTAGAGTTCATGAAAAGAGGCTAGGTAACAAGAGGAAAAGGACTGAAACTGAGCCCTAAGGAACTCCAACATTTAATGGCTAGTTAGAAGAAGATAACTTTTCATGTAGAACAGAGAGTTTATCGTTATGGGCCTGGAAGGAAAACCAGGAGTACATTTTCTGGATGATAAGGGAAGAAAGGGGTTCAACAAATAAAGAGAAGAAGCAAATAAAAAGATTTAAAAAAAAAGTGGAAATAGCAAAACACAAATCAGTGGTAACATTCCCATCAGCTATCTCAGTGGAATTCAGAAGAGAGAGAGAGGGCAGAAAAGAGAGATGGGACGAGATCATGCCAGTCAATAACTAGACAGAGATGGACTGGGGGTTCATGTGAGAATTTTCAGTTTTTGCTTGGTATTTATTTTTAATGGAGAATTTAAGCATGCTTTAAAAATCACCGAGATGGATATATTTAAGAGAGAAAGTCCGAACATTCAATTGAGAAAGGGGATAAGTAAGAAAAGGTGGGATGTGGGAGGAATTGGACGTCCGCATAGGCAGGGTCTTTGACAGGTAAAGCTGCAACTCCTCTGCTAACTAGGACAGTAGGATGGTAAGAGGGGGACGTATTTGATTGGGGTAAAACCAAGAGTTCCTGCCTATGGCATCTATTTAAAATATATGTGTGTGTGTGTGTGTGTGTGTGTGTGTGTGTGTGTGTGTGTAAATGAACATATACAAATAAAGGGACAAATAAAAGAATGTCTGTTGCAGTGTTATTTATAAAAAGCAAAAAATTTGAAAGTATGCAATAATCACAGAATGATTAAATAAAATACGGTTACCAGTCATGTTGAACAGCTGTACAGCTATCAATAGTCATATTTTATAAATAATGTCACTAAAAATCACTATGGCAATATTTACTGAAATAAGATCTAAAACAATAATATTTCAGTGTGTCTCTGTGTAGAGACTGTAGAGTTTTACATCAAACAATACTCATCACCTAAGGACATGAGAGGGTGGGTAATTCTTAATTTTGTCCTTGTATTTTTCACTTTTTAGGCAATTAATATATTTTTCCTTTCGAATCAAGAACATATGTATCTTAAAAATTAAACTGGTATCTGAGTCTTGAATATGCAATAAATAAATCCAGTCTCATTTAAGTTTAGATAAATATG
The DNA here is from genome assembly GCF_000956105.1 of Propithecus coquereli. Lineage (NCBI taxonomy): Eukaryota > Metazoa > Chordata > Mammalia > Primates > Indriidae > Propithecus > Propithecus coquereli. The sequence continues at coordinate 1,099,439 of NW_012139080.1, read as the reverse complement.
AAGAAAAACAAACTAAAAGTTGGAAGGGGCTCAGCAAATGTAATTTAATTTTTTTCCCAAGGAGTCGTTGTCCAGTTGATCCTTAAGGTTCTTTTCAGCTCTGATTCTCTCATCCCTGGCATGGTTAAGGTACAGCTGTTGCTAAACACTAATTAATGCTCACTTACATCTAAAATGATCGTTTCAGATTTCATTTCTACATGTTCATGGTAAAACAACTTTCTGATCTGACTCAACTTTCTTGGGCAAATAAGATCACATCTACCGTCTTGGCTGTCATTATTGGGCTTAGGACAATCAAACCCTCCGATACCACTATTCTGTTTGAAAATGTAAGTATCACTATCTTTTTATTTATGTAGACTTTCTTAGTACCTGTGTTATTCAGCTCAAGCTCTGAGCTTCTTCAAGTCTCTGCATTTTAACTCCATTTACCCTCTCTGAGAACAGAAGGTTCAGAGAGCGAGAGTATTTGTAGGAAAAAAAGGAGGAGCAGAGGAGTAATTATTAATGATACAAGAAATTGTAGATAAAATTAGTGACAAGCACCTTGCGGTTTTCTCAGAAACTGCATACATTTTATTACCTAATTAAGGTATCATCTGGGTAAGAGAATGACAGCAATATCTCATTTTACTATTAAGAGAATAAATTTACATCGGTATAAACATTACAATGGTAATCTGAAGAAAAATAATATAGCTTAAGAGAAAACCTCTACAGCTGGCATACAGAAGTTCTAAATTCAAAATTTCTAAATTTGCAAATAAGTAATAGTGTGGTAATAAACATTTAACATGCAGAGGCCTTTTTTGTATCTTCCATAAAATGGAAATAATAATCCCCGTTATACTTATTTTGCATTGCTCCCTAGCACTATTGTAATGTTAAATAGTACATGCGAAAATAAATGATGGAGGAGGAATTATGAAACTAATGTATTATACTCTGTGTGAATCAATCTCTCTGTCACTTT
>NW_012139080.1:1089119-1097755 GCF_000956105.1 Propithecus coquereli | reverse complement strand
ATTAATTTGCCTGTTTCTTATTTTCTGGAAAATTTACAATAACATATGTGACTATACTTGTGGCTCACTCTTTTTTCATTTCCATTGGACAGCACTGGTAAAATATATAACTTTTGTTAGAAAGTTAGAAAATATTAACAAAATATAAAGAAGAAGAAAATGATCACTTATAATATCATTACCTAAAACACATGCTTTGAGCGTTTCAATTCATTTTCTGATGGTTATTTTTCTATGCATATCTTATCAGAATCAGGACTGCATTAAATGTAGATAGATAGATGATATAGCTATAGATAGAAATCCATCGACAGCATCTTTCTTTACTTCCTTCTGAGGATTTTCATGGCGTTGGGCTACACACTTTGACCTCTTTCCTCTTCTTTCTGATGAGCATAAAGCTTTGAATAAAAATTAAGTGACTTCAGGACACAAAATCACCTAGAAAATGTGTACTGTGAAATAAGCATTTGAGTGCAAGGATTCCATCAGAATATGTCTAAAGTGAGTCTCGTTTCAGCGGGTTCTGGTGACCTTGGGGGACAGGTGGAGAGGAAGGCAATCCAGGCTTTAACATAAACAGGCACAACCAGGAAGAATTCTTCTCAATCGGATGTTGCCTTTAGGCTAAAAAAGGAAACCTCATATAAGCCAGACCCCAGCTTGCTGCTGCCATTTATTTAACGAAGTTTTAGGAAAGCAGAAACTTCACTACAGCCGGTGATTTATTGCCCAGGGGAATTTGAGGAAACTCCCACATGTCAGCTATTCATTTTCTTGTTCTGAACATCCCAAATCATCTCAGCAGGAGAGGATATGTGTTCCTGACCTTGGCTTGCTTTCTCTGGTTTTCGTTTTCATTTGCTAAATAGGTCACAGCACATTGTTTATTCTGGCCGGAGCTCCAGCAACACTGTGGGATTCCCTCTCCCCAGCATTGCCCTCTGCCTGCCTCTTCCTTCAACCCTCACCCCCTGGGACTTGCACAAGCACTCAAGCAACTTAAATTGTGCTTGGGTCCACACGAACAACCAGTTCAGCTGTTTCAACCAAATGGATGGCCTAGGATTCTATTCAGCCCAGTAGGCTGGCAAATAAATAGAAAATAGTCATATTTGAAGTCTGCCGTGGCAAAAATGGAATAACTAGCTTGATTGAGTGGATTTTCACTTTCTAACTAAGTATGCACATGTTTTAAGTGGCCGTAGTGCTTGTTCTTTCTAGCCTTACATATTTATGGCTTCTGCCTTCTTCTCCCAACTTTTTCAATTTTTCTGTCCCTGTTACACATCCCCTTCCCCACCCCCAGGGCCAGTAACTGTATCAAAATAGTAATGCTATTTTGCTTTCTTAATGTCTTGGATCAAAAAATCACAAATCACTTTGTGGGTGATTGAATCTCACACCCCATCCTGTGAGACAAGAAAAGAATAAAAGAGAAATACATCCTAAAACTTAAAATAATCTCAAAGAAAAATATAAAAAAGGGGCAGGCATTTTAAAACTCTATTTCTGAATCATTTCTATTCAAGTTGCCTTTTTTCTTATTAAGACTGATTTCATTTTTCCGATCTCTTTTGCACAACTGAATTTTCTCCTGCTTTTTCTGCCTCTTCTCAACATTTTATACACTGCCATTTTATCTGCTCTCCTAGTGTATCAATGACGCTTCTTTTAAAGAAAAAGTTTAAGATTTGCATTTGCAATATATATTTTTAACATGGAAACAAAATAAGTGGCTTTGAATTCAGGTTTAAATTATCACTTTCAACTTAAAGAACAAAGAGTAGAAGGCCAATAGTGGGGAAGTAGTCAGGAAAAGTGCTGTAAATAAGACGAGGTTTGTTATGTAGATTAAAGCCAGTGCCTTCTCCATCAAAAAAAGAGAGTTAATAATCCTTGTCTCCCTGGTACAGAAAGGGACACATCCTTACAAATGGACAATTCCTTTATTGATATACGTTACCGAACCGTAACATCTCTGTTTTCAGAGTTCTCTTGTGTCTGCAGTTTCTCAAAGTAATCAACTCAAAATAGCCCTTATGCCAAAGAGACATATTTCAGGGTGGCATATTCTGCTCTCCTACATGCCTTGTAAAAGAGTATCCTTAACTCTCTCTATCACCCAATACATTGCTATTATTACTTTGAAGAGTCATCTCTAAGATTAATAGCAATTAAAAAAGATTTTATTTTACCTTCATTTATTTTATTTATTTTTGTAGAGACAGGGTCTTGCTCTGTCACCACCTTCAATCCTTTTCTTTATGTACATCATAGTTTCTGACCTATGTTGTTTTTCTTCTTCCTGAAGTACTTCTTTCAAAATTTCTCACAGAGCAGATCTGCTGGCAGATCTCAGTTTTTGTTTCAGAAAGTCTTCATTTCTCCATTTTTGAAGAATAATTTCTCTGGATATAAAATTTAAGGTTGGTGGTTTCTTTCTTCCAAAACTTTAAATATTTCACTCCATTTTATTCTTCACTGCAAGTTGTCTGACAAGCAGTCTCCTATAGTTTTTATCCTTGTTCTTGTATGTGTAAAGTGCTTTGTTTTTTTTCCTACCTCAGGCTTTCAAGATTATCTCCTTGTCTTTAGTTTTTGACAATTTGTATATGATACGCCTAGGTGTGGGGTACTTTTGTGTTTTTTTGTTTGTTTTTGTATTTATCCTCCTTGGTGTTCTCTAAACTATGATTTAGTATCTTTTGTTAATCTTCGATTTGGTGTCTTTCCTTAATTTTGGAAAATTTTCAGCCATTATTATTCAAATATTCCTTTTGTTCCTTTCTCTCTTTCTTCTGAAGGAAATTAAAAGTATCTTTACCCCAAAATATAACATTTTGGCATTCTGGACTGACTGGAGGAGCCTTAAGTTCTCTCTGACCTACCCTATCCCACCACAACTGATTCCCCCAAATCAGTGAAGTTTCTTTATCTACCTGAGATTCTGACCAAGTAGGAGAACATTGATTGTTCTTTTCTTTTTCTCCTAGTAAGACCAGGACTACACCTGAACAGACTCTTTAAGAAGATAGTGTCCAATCTCTCAGACCCATTTAAATCCATTCCCCATCCATTCATCCTCCCTAGTATCCTCTATTGCCCTTCTACAGAATTCCTCTTTAACCCCTCCCATAACTCATTTCATCTGAAAGGCATATAAGCTTCTCAACCCCCATGTGGAGTTGAATCTTCATTTTGGGGGGGGTTTTCGTGCATATGCCTTATATAAATTTGATAACCTTTGTCTTATTATTCTGCTTTATTGTGAGTTGATTTTTCAGTAAACCTTCCAAGGGTGAAAGGAGAAGTTTTGCCTTCGCCCCCACACTTCTAATTCTGGTATTTATTGATGAGTATTGTAGAGACAAAAGGAATTTTCCTTCTACCTTTTGAAGGTTCAATAATTTGAGTCTCTGAAATAAACTGACAGTAGACAGAGTATCAGGAGAAAAGGCATACAAATTTATTACGTGCATATGCACAGGGGCCCCACAAAATGTCAGACTGAAAGAAAGACTAGATGACTAAAGTTTTTATGCTCTATGGAAAAGAGTAGGAGCTAGGGGGCTTCTGGAGAGTTATGTCAACAACCTATGGGTTGGTGAGGGGAGGAACTACTACACTATAAACTAAGATTGTCTTATTATGCAGATACATTCTCTCAGCCCTCAGAAGAATAGATGGTAGCTGATGGTGATCTCTAGGCAAAGTATGGGCGTGATCTTTCCAAGATTTGTCTTTAGGCTAACATAGGAGCCTCAGATCAAGCCTCTGCTTACATCCGATATTTAGTTCACTGATGTAGATAGATGTAAATTTCTTCTAAAAAAACTACAACTTTTTAGAGTTATTCCTGTGTCTGTCTACAATTTCTCTAAATAACCATTTTGAAATATGCCAAAGAAGTATATTCTGGAGTGGCATATTTTGGTCTCTCACAGTATACATGTTACAGTAATATTATATTTCGGTTTTGGATATATCTATTGATATAACTTCAAACTCACAGATTCTTTCCTTGGCTATTTTGAGTCTAATGAGGATCCCACCAAAAATATTCATTCTTTGTTTCTGTTACCATGTTTTTTGTTTTTATCTAGCATTTCCTTTGCTTCTTTCTTAGAGTTTCCATCTCTCTGCTTACATTATCCATCTGTTGTTGCATGTTGTCTGCTTTTTCCCTTAGAGCCCTTACCACATTAATCATAGTTATTTTAAATTGCCTCTCTGATAATTCCAATATTGGTGTCATTTCAGAGTCTGTTTCTGATCCTTCCTTTGTGTACTCATTCTGTTGCTTTGTTTGGTTTTGTTTTGTTTTTGCCTTTTGGCAAACTTGCAATTCTTTAACTGAAAGCTGGACATATTGTATCAGGTAATAGAAGTTGAGCAAAATAAGCCTTTAGAGTAAAGATTTATATTTTCTTACTAGAAGTTGGGCGGTGTTTAATGTTTGCTGTAGTTGTAGGGGCCAGAGGCTTCAACTCTAGTGCTTGCTTTTATCTTCCCTGTTACAAACTTTGGACTTCCTCAGAGAGAGTTTGTCTTGGAGCTCTTTGAGCCATAATCCAATGCTAATATATGGGAACCCTGTTGGTGTAGTGTTAAGGTGTGGGGGAGAAAGAGTATTCTATAACCCTATAATTATAGCTCAGTCTTCGAGTGGGCCTGTATCTCTGGGCTGAAACTTTCACAAGTGTGTTTCCAGCAATATAAGCTTTTCGTCACCTACTGCCCCTTACTTCTTTTCCTGGCTGCAGTGTTTCTAATCCATTTGCTTAAAGCTCTAACCCCTGTTGACTATGTCCCACTCCCCTTAGGTAAAATAGGAAGGAGAGAGGGGGCTGGAGCAGGAGGAAGGCCCTTATTCTAGCTGTGTTAGGCTCTGACAAAGTCTTTCTCCTGCAGAGTGGGCTTTATTATGGGAAACTCTCTGGGTGTATTTCACAATGGTTACACTTCTCCTCTACTGCCAGAGCCATGAGTGGAACTTCCTCTGGTCTTCACTGTGAGAACCTGATGATATTCTTAAAGGTAAAGCCCACAAAAGTATGGGGCCCCCTAAGACTGCAGCAGCTATCAGAGTTTTTCACTCTCCTGCTAGTCCACACTCAGGCTCCAGTAATTTGTCAAAATTACCATTTAAGTATACCTACAACTTATGGTTGTATCTGCTTTTCCTCTGGGTAAGGAGATCTTATCTCTGCTGTGATTCTGCGTTTACCTGTCTCTCCAGATTCCGGGATGTGGCAGTTTATCCTTCAATCTCAGATCTCTGATGGGTCCAAGAAAAGTCACTGATTTTCAGTTTGTCAAGCATTATCTTAGGAAGATGGAGTGATAACTTCCAAGTTCTTTTGTATGTCAGAGTTGAAACTGGAAGTCTCTCCATAATTGAATTTTTATTTCTTATTTGTAATAAGTTCATCCATAAAAGTATACTCCATAGTGTTTGATCACAGATGAGTTTGGGAATTATCACCCAGTAATGTCCATCACCTGTCAGATGTCTCTTCTAAACTATATATTCATTTATTCTTTTCCCCATTGAAGAAATATTTATTGTGGGTCTATAGAAATAAGATATCCCTGGGTCCTTGCTCTTTGGTATATTCATAAAATGTTCTGAAACTAAGCTTCCAAATCTAGCCACAGAACAGGTCTACATTAAGTTTCATCGCTAAGAGTTTTTTTTAAAATAACAATAAGACAATGTCTTAATAGTTGTCAATTAAAGTCAAAGAATACATTAGAGAATGATGGTATTTTGATCTTCCTTTTCACAGTATAGGTAATGGGCCATCATAGACTTTGGTGAGAAGCTTATCATGCTCAGGTATTGGAGTAGTGGAAGAAAATCCTATTAAACCTTGAATCATCACTGGAAACATGGATTTAGCTGAATAAAAACAGTGCTTGGCTCTGCCTGTGGAGGTTATCAATTTCCATGTTAACAGAAGTGAACATTTCTCTTTTAGATTAAAATCAAGTAGAACCTCTCTGTTCAGCATGCAATAATCTAACACGAGAAAGAAGAGGAAAAATGAAGGTATTCCCTCTTTGCACCTGAATAATGAATTCACTCTGATATCAAATAAAATATTTGTTATGATTCTGCTGTGACCTGATGATTTACAGTGTTTAGAGTTCAAGCCACTGTTCAGTCTTGGTAGGTAAAGGGAATGCAAAAGTTTAGGATTGTGAATAGTGGCCTTTTAAAATACATTATTCAACAAAAATATGCTAAGCAATTGATGAAACATTAGAGATTTGAGAATCCTAATTTTCATTGTCACTTAGGGATGACAAACTATATTTACTCTTTGGAAAATGACTTGGAAGTAAACCCTACATTTACTTTTTATGCAAGATCGTGGAAATCAAGTTTTCAACGTGGAGCAAACTTAGAAGGATTTTGCTATGAAGGTTTATGCTTGCTTGGCCTTAGAGTGGCAGACCAGGAAATCCTGGTGGTGTTCTCCTCTAAGCTACATTCATTGACACCATCCTGTAAAAATTTGGAGGGAGTATTTTTTGAATTAGTTCTATCTCAGTAACCATCAAAAATGCTTTAAGGTATAAAGAACACAACTGTCCAATGTTCAAGCAACTCCTGTTGATTTAAGTGTAATTGATCAGGAGCAATATACTAAAGAAAGCTTAGTACAAAAGACAACTAAAAGGCCAGAAGCTATTTCCTGTATAGTCTATGGCTTATTGTACAAAGCAATGAAAGTCTCATCTACTTACCCAGCCATAGCCCTGACTGTTCTCTCCTTTTAGTTTAAATAAAAGATAGCTAATTTCTTCATAGAAATTCTATGCTTATTATCTTAAGTATTCAGTAGCAGTTTTGACCTCCAATCATCAGGTTCCCTGTAACTAAAGAGTCTTTCATGGCCCAGAATTCTAATCATTGTTTCGATTTATATTTAGCATCTCAGAATTGAAAGGATTACATGGACAGCAGAATAGTAAGTGGTTTCATGAAGTGTTTTAATATGAACAAAATTAATGAACTATAAAAATCACTAGTAAAGTCTTTTGGGGGAATTTTATTTGGAAATTCATGTAATTCATGCATGTACAGTGTGCATATGTGTTTTGTCACTCATCATCATGTGTTTGTGTGTGTTTGTGCACATTCTTCTGCTAAAGAAAACATACAAAATGACACGAGGCTTGTTATACAGAAGTAGCGGTTGCTTCCAGGAATTGTGTACTTGTAGGGTTAATTCAGGAAGGTTATTGCCCAACAACCACACAGCACTCGTATCTTATCACCTTCAGCAGGAATAATTTATAGTTTAATCTTACATGCAGGCATATTAAATTAGTATTACTCATCAGAACCCGCTTATTAATAAAACAAGCTGAATTAGCCACTGGAGAATCATATTTGGAAATTCAATGACAATTTTACATTTTTAATAAAGGCTCAGAAATATTATTGCAGAACAGGTGGTACACAGAACTGTGGTCAAATTTGACATTCATTAATAATTGAAGTGTGGAACGTGACAGAGGTGAAAATTGATATTGATTTCTTTCCTCTAATATTTGGAGGAGTTCTAAAAGGTAAATAAAATGAGATAACAAGACATATCGAGTCTCACTGATTTCTTTGATCACCCCCTCCCCACACGAGAACACATATCGCTCGTTTGCCTGCCATGTTTTGAATAATTCAGTGCCCATAGTCTTTCCAGTTCAATGCATTATAAAACACACTCAAGCTGAGTTTCAATCATATTAGACTGAAAGCTGAATTTTTTGTGAAGGATTATTTAAAACAAAATGCGTCTTGGGCCCAACAGCCTTTGAAGCCAAACAATCCTGAGAGTTCAGTAAGGAAATGTCAACACTGTGGAGAATTTTCGATTCAGAAAATTAAGGGAATCCTGTTTGATGTATATTAACCATATCAATATTAACAACCTTCTGCTGGATTTCAGCACTGATATGAGAGCTGAAGTATTATTGGTCTTGTATTTTAACTAGTTGTGAAAGCACTGAGAGAGTTGTTCTTGAGTTGAACTTGACCTGCGTCTGGGAATGCTTTCTGCTCCATCCATTTTGAAAAGCTTTATTCAAGTAGATTTCTATGCCTTACTTCTTTTTATCACTTTCACCCCTTGGGAAAATGTAAGATGTTCAAATATGAATGTTAACCCTGCAGATGTTTTGTTTGGGGATAATGTCTTTTAGCTTCCCATTTTTAAATAATTATATTGCTGAACACCCATTTGACTTAAAAGCAACCCTTTTTACCAAAAGATACCTAGATTGGGGTGCCAGGAGAAAGAAGTCATTTCAAATTTCCTTTTTGAGTTATAGATTCATGTTGGAGCTCTACTTGTTCAATAGTTAGATTATGGAGGTTCCTTTCTACTAATCTTCAAATAATGAAGCGAAATGGTCTTCACTGAACTATATATGTAGAAGCACAATGTTACTAATTATCGATCATTGTCCTGAGTTGTTCAGAATCTTGTAGTTTCAAGTAAGAAAAATGCAAAGTGTTATAATATCTATGTATACCAGCATAACTATTTTACCATTCAGTAGTTTTACCTGCCAAGTCACCTTGAATCCTAGACAGTTGTAATTATATTTTTAATGAATTTTTA
>NW_012139080.1:1084783-1086674 GCF_000956105.1 Propithecus coquereli | reverse complement strand
TGCACACAGGGAGAATTACAGAGTGATTACTGAATATCCCAATGGGATCCAGATATTTTTATACCTTCTTTTTAGAGGGAAGGGGGGACATGAGGAATATAGGTAATTTTGTTTAGGGGCAATAAATTGTTGCTAGGGAGGATGAATAGATACTTGGGAGAATAAATGGATGGGGAGAAACAGACTGATTTGTAAATTAATCTGAGAGATAGATTTTGTCTAAAATGATTTGGGCCAGGTCTGGTTGCATTCTTGATCATCTTTCCTGCAATATATTGAGATAACAGGGAAGGGAAGGAAGTCCCTTGTTCTTCTGATGAGTCCATCTAGTAATGCAGATTGACGGAAAGCCCCTTCCAAGGGCCTATTGATCTCTAAGGGCCTTTAATTCAAAATACTCTTTATACCATGGAGTCATATTTTGGGGTAACATTTCCCAAGCTCCTTAACATATACAAAGTCAAAAGAAAATGATGGGTTTGAAGACAATATTTGCAGCATATATCACAGACAAGGGATGAATAGCCCTAAGTGTAAACCATGCCTGCAAATTAATCAGAAAAATGTAAACACCATCTCATGAAAATAGGCATAAAATATGAACATAGAAGCCATAGAAAAAGGCAAATAGTCCATAAACCTTGAAAAGATGCAGAATGATACTAGTCGTCAGTGAAATGCAAATTAAAACAATAAGTACCATTTTCAACATGAGAATTAGCAACAAATGAAGGGGCTATATAATCTAGTTGAGGTAAGAATGTAAGTGGTACTTTTATAAAGCATTAATGAAGCTGTGAATTATTATGATGTTTTTAACATAAAACATTAAAAATTACAGAGCTGGGACTTGAGTCCTTAGCTATGAAGAAATACCTGGCATTGAACTTACCCTTTTGCCATAAACACTTTAAGAAGCTGGATATAACCTGTACAACTTTTGCACACATTGAACAGCAACCAATGCAAAGAATGGAAGTATATGAGATGAGTTCCACCTTCATCCTGGCCTTCCTCCTGAGGAATTTTTCCAAACTACAGCACAGGGAAATAAAGTCCAACAGAGAATAGCAGCTATGCTGGGTGAAAGAAATAAAGGTCAAAGTCTCAGGTTGCCAAAATAACAGGCAGACTATTGTAGAGGAGAGCTGCAGAGTTGGAGGACAGAATTCTGGTAAAGATTCCCCCTGGGTTACTATGATGCCTATAATGTTCATGGGTATGGAGAGACATCAGGAGACTTATTAGAGAAAATAGCTCGAAGACTGAAATGGAGCAGAGATTTATAGGATTTCACAATGCTGTGATGACATCAAAGTTCAGGTTCACTAAGAGCAAAGATACCTTGGTAAACACTCCAAGTTCTCAATTGACTCCAGAGAGTCCATGACTAGGAGTAAGGGCCATGCCATGTGAATAACAGCTATCTATACTAAGGGCAAGACTGAAATAGATAAATGGTGAAAGCGTTTAAGCAATCAAGCATTAATCAGAGATTAAAAGTATCTTTGATTGGGTGATTCATCAGTATTTGCCTGCCAAAACAAAATTTAATACTTTTCATAAGAAAATATGTATTTTATCATTCAAAATATCTAGTAAGCAATAAATACGAATAAATATGAAAAAAGCAGGTAACTGATGAAAATCAGCAGATGATAGTATTGGAGATGATCCAGATATTGTAATTATCAGACAAAAAAAATGAGGAGGATAGAGAAGATAGATTGCTGGGGTAGACCAAATCCAGGGAGGCCCAGAGCCCTGTGAAAGGGTACGGGCTCCCCTCCCCCACGTGGGTGCCTCAGGCCAGCAGTGGCACGCAGAGCTCTCATACCATGGGGAGTGCCACGGGGGACCAGAGAGCCGGCATTCTTGCATCTGAATGCCT
>NW_012139080.1:1082299-1084733 GCF_000956105.1 Propithecus coquereli | reverse complement strand
AGGAATTTTTCCAAACTACAGCACAGGGAAATAAAGTCCAACAGAGAATAGCAGCTATGCTGGGTGAAAGAAATAAAGGTCAAAGTCTCAGGTTGCCAAAATAACAGGCAGACTATTGTAGAGGAGAGCTGCAGAGTTGGAGGACAGAATTCTGTGTAAAGATTCCCCCTGGGTTACTATGATGCCTATAATGTTCATGGGTATGGAGAGACATCAGGAGACTTATTAGAGAAAATAGCTCGAAGACTGAAATGGAGCAGAGATTTATAGGATTTCACAATGCTGTGATGACATCAAAGTTCAGGTTCACTAAGAGCAAAGATACCTTGGTAAACACTCCAAGTTCTCAATTGACTCCAGAGAGTCCATGACTAGGAGTAAGGGCCATGCCATGTGAATAACAGCTATCTATACTAAGGGCAAGACTGAAATAGATAAATGGTGAAAGCGTTTAAGCAATCAAGCATTAATCAGAGATTAAAAGTATCTTTGATTGGGTGATTCATCAGTATTTGCCTGCCAAAACAAAATTTAATACTTTTCATAAGAAAATATGTATTTTATCATTCAAAATATCTAGTAAGCAATAAATACGAATAAATATGAAAAAAGCAGGTAACTGATGAAAATCAGCAGATGATAGTATTGGAGATGATCCAGATATTGTAATTATCAGACAAAAAAAATGAGGAGGATAGAGAAGATAGATTGCTGGGGTAGACCAAATCCAGGGAGGCCCAGAGCCCTGTGAAAGGGTACGGGCTCCCCTCCCCCACGTGGGTGCCTCAGGCCAGCAGTGGCACGCAGAGCTCTCATACCATGGGGAGTGCCACGGGGGACCAGAGAGCCGGCATTCTTGCATCTGAATGCCTACCCCCCTGCACCCCCGCCATTCCTGGCATCCCAGAAAGTAATTTTGGCTCAAGCCAGCTTGTAGCCATAGCCTGTACCCCCAACCCCCACACCCCCACAGCAACCATGAAAGTGCTTTGCCCTGAGAAGACTGTCTCTTGGCAACAGGGAACATTCCCAGCTGAACCTGCCTCGGAGAGTGGAGCTGCTGTGGCGGCACAGGGTCGCCCGCTGGTGTCTCAGGAGGGCAGGACCCAGTGCACCCCAGACACAAGAGTGGCCCAGGGAGACCGCAGCCCCTCCCCTCACAACAGAGGCTGCTAGAGTGCCCTGTGCTGAGGGGCCTGATTCTCAAGGTTGGGGGTGTGTTCCCTGTTGATTCTGCAGGACAGTTGCAGTCTGCGATCTTCCTGCCCACAGGCAATTGGAGAAATCAGCTGCTGGCAGCTCAGACAGGTGGGCCTAAACCGGTGCCTCCTGGTGGTAAGAATGGGGTGGAGAGACGGAGGTGAGAGGTGGCCGTTCCAGCCTTGGGTGGTGAGAGAGCCCTTGCAGCCATATCCAAGGAGATGGTGTGGAGGACCACAAAGGAGCAGGGGTCTGTGAGCACGACCCATTCCACACACCCCCCACCGCCATATTGGAGAAAGCTGTGGCACTCAGAATTAGCTTTGCCTCTAGTTCCCATGGCAACTGAATGCCTTGGGCATGCGGGCTGAACTGGAGCAGTGACCCTTCCCACCACTTACTACAGTAGGCAGTGCAGCTTGATCCAAGAGACTTTTGAGCCTCCACTTCTCCCCTAGTGGGAGCATGCCCCTGGCAGAGACCTCTGTGGATAGAGAGGGATCTAGTGGTGGAACAAGGGTGCACAATTGGAGATCCCCCTACCTGCCAGCGTCATGTGGAGATGCATGCCAGCGGGTCAGACACATCAACTGTGGGGTAGTTCGAGAGCCAGTCTTGGACAGAGAGGGTATGCACATGGTCTGATCAGTGTGAATTTATTGGGTCCCATTTTTGTTCGAGAAATTTTTTTTCAATTATTTTTTAAGGTTCAATGGGTTGTACATTTGAGAAGTTTGATTTTTCAAGTATAGCGACATGACACAACAATGTTTCAGTCAATTACAGACTGCACATACTATAGTGGTCTCACAAGATTATCATGGAGCTGAAAAATTCCTATCACCCAATGACATAATAGCTGTCACGAGGTTGTAGTGAAATGCACTGCTGACATGTTTATGGTGATACTGGTGTAAACTTACCAACTGTGCTATAGATAGCACATACAATTATGTACAATGCATGATACTTGATAACATAATAAACTGCTATGTTATCAGTTTATGTATATACTATCGTTTGCATCACTAGAGTGTATTATAATACTATTTATAAAAAAAATATTAACTGTAAAACAGCCACAGGCAGGTCCTTCCTGGGGTATTCCAGAAGGCATTATTATCATAAGAGATGACAGCTCTATGCCTGTTGTAGCCATTGAAGACTTTCCAGTAGGACAAGATGTGGAGGTAGAAGACAGTGAATCCTGACCTTGTGTAGACCGAGGATATAT
>NW_012139080.1:1080449-1081714 GCF_000956105.1 Propithecus coquereli | reverse complement strand
TGCATTATTCACTGTGGTAACATGTTGTACAGGTTTGTAGCCTAAGAGCAACAGGCTATGTCATGTAGCCTAAGTGTGTGGTTAGACTACACCATCTAAGTTTGTGTAAGTACACTGTATGATATTCACATGATGAAATAGCTTAGTGACACATTTCTCAGAACATATCGTGTTGATAAGCAACACATGACTGTATTTCAGAAATTTTTTTCAATTTCTTTTCTAGGTTAAGTGGGTTTTATGTTCTTCACATCCTTGAGTGTGCAAAGATATTAATTTTTCATATTTAAGTCATAATTTGCTAATTATACATTTTATGTTCAAAATTATTTTTCCTCAAAATTTGGAAGCATTAATTTACTTTCTAGTAGTATACTCTACTACCGAGAAATTCAACGTTAATGATTATTTTTGTTGATTTTTATGCAATGTCTACTTTTTCCCATCTAGAAAGTTTCAAATTTTTCTACTTTTGTTTAATGTTCTGAACAATAAGCCAAAGGAAGCCTGGGTAAGTAATTTTTACCATTTAAACCTTCTCTGCACTTAGTAGAACTTTGTAAACTAAAGAACCATATTTACGTTTGCTCTGAATGAATTTTTAAATCTTCCTTTGATTATTTTTCTACCTGTGGTAGGGTAAATAATAGTGCTCTCCCCACCCACTTCTCAAGGAAAGATACAGCCTAATCCTCAGAACCCGTATGTTTAGTTACATGACGAAGGGGGATTAAAATACAAACGGAATTAAGGTTGCTAATCAGCTGACCTTAAAGTTATCATGGATCATCCAGGTGGGCTCAATGTAATTGCAAAGGTCCTTAAAAGACAGAAGAAGAAGATTCAGAGAACAAAGTGTGACAATGGAAGCAAGATTGGGTTGATTGATGTGATGAGGGAAGGACCAAACCTGCCATTGCTGAATTTGAAGATGGAAGAAGAGACTGAGTGAACAAATGAGGGAAGCGTCTGAAAGACGAAAAAGGCGAAGAAATAGACTCTCCTCTAGAGCTTCCAAAAGGGAATGCAGCACTGCTGACACCTTGATTTTAGTCCTGTGAGACAACTGTTGGACTTCTAATCTACAGAACTGTCAGGCAATAAATTTATGTTGTTTTAAGTCACTAAGTTTGAGTTAACTTGATAACACAGTAACTGTAAACTAAAGCAATGCTCTCATTATCTTTCTTCTTTGTTCTAAGAATGTCTATTATAACAATATTGCATTTCTTATATTTTCTATCCTCCCAATATTTTAGTACATA
>NW_012139080.1:1074613-1079453 GCF_000956105.1 Propithecus coquereli | reverse complement strand
GAGCATGTTTTTCATATTTTTTCATTGGAAAAAATCTCTTTTAACAGGTGTTACTTCATTTTGTTTGTGTTGCTTTCTTTGGTAAATATTATAAATAACTGGATTTTAGAGAAAAAAACACTTAATTCCATAAGCAACTGAAGTTCATGTTTTTAAAATATGCCTTGAAACTTCAGTCCAGAGATATTTGCAGAAATATTCTCACTGAATAGCAGAAAAGACTTTTATCCTGTTCAACAGTCAATGAAGATGATTCAATGACTTTGGGCAACTAAAATAATAAATGAATGGAGAGCATGAGACTGCTCTTCCCAGGGTGTGAGAACTCTATGGCTCTGTATTTCTATGTCTATTGTTTTTGCCAAAGTAAACAAAAACTTACATTTAACAGATTTGGTTTATGTTTTTATCCACTAATTTACTTATTGTCTGAGAATTCCTTTGAGCATTCAATTGCTCTTGTTACCAGAGCTATACCTTTCTTACTCTCTTAGTACCAGGCTTGTTTGATGGGACCAGCTCATGAAAGGCATCTATCAACCTACTTTGCTCAATCTAAAGACCTCATTAAAGTGTTTTGGGACATTAGTTGTGAAAATGGCTTCTTTTTGTATGTGCATGTTTGTGTTTATTTGTTCTGATACTGTGGTTAGGCTCCAGTAGCGCTACTCTGGGCTTCATTTTTGGCAAACATTTTGTTTCTCTTTGTTTACCAAGAAGCATCTTCATTGGGTTCGTGCCAAATGAGTTGTTTGTCTGACTCCTCATATCTCTGTTATTTAACTATTTCCCTAGGATGCACAGTCACAGACTTGGTCAATATTTATTGGTTTCACTCTTCAGTTTGTATGCCTACTTACAGACAGAGTTAATTGCCACCACACTGATGGCAGACGCCATCTGAGAATACTCAAAGGAGCAGAAGGAGTTGCTCATGGGGAGGGCACTGTCAGAGGCTGATTGACAGTATCAGTGCCGTAGATGAACTAATGACAAACACACATGGTTCTTGCTCACGCCTTCCCACTCCCTGACAATAGGCGGTGACGGCTCTAGATCCTAACAGTGGAACCCAGCAGGGGTAATTTTCCACTGTATGTGGCATGACTGTGCCTATGGGCATACATCTTATTGAGCACTTTTCTTTTCTTTTATGCCACACAAATATGAGTCTGTCACTTTGTGGAACAATACGCTTTCTCTGCCTATGAGAGAGTCAAAGCTGATGCCACTAGTTAGAAACATTTCTGACTTACGTGACTTAGATTCCGTGACCAAGTTCAAAAACTGTTTTTCCTCTGTTTCATATTTAAACAAGATGAATTAATCTAATCTATATGACCAACAAATAGAACTACTGAAATAATAGGTCCTTATCATTATTATTGTGACATAATTTGATAAATATTATGGGAATATTGTTTTATTAATACTATAATAATAACTGGCATTTAAAAATCATTTTAGAAGCCAAGCATTGCTTTGTCCTTTTTGAAAAAATTACTCACTCTTTCATTGCTTATAATTACTCTGTGATATCAGTACTATTATTCATCACTATTGTGCAGATGAAGAAACTAAGACACAGAGACATTAAGTATCCATGATTGTACAGCTATAAATGGAAGAACTGAAATTCAAACTGTCACTGTCCAAACTCCAGAGCATGTGCTCTTAGCTGCTACACTAGTCTGCTTCATCAACCACCATCACATTAATTTAGTTGGACTCTAAACAATTTTTTCTTGGTTGCAAGGAAATCATTTAACAAGCCCAGATTGCAATGCATGGGAGGCAAGTCTGAGTCTACATCTGAGAACCGTGGACCATGTGACCACTAAAAACATTGAGTATCTATTCTGAGATATTTGTAATATTACAAGTTTGCATTTTAAAATAACAGGTCCTATTATGAATAAGTGTAAGAATGGCATTCTAAAGAGGAGAATATCCAACAAATATTAGAATTCCTTTAATGACAATGAATAAGTGAGAACATATTTCCTGGAACACTAAATGAGTTGATTTGCTTTTAGTGGGTGAACACCGAACTCTGTTCACAAAACTTATCCTGAAAGTACTTTGTAAATATGCTGCTGACTGAGAGTCAGCCTTGTTCTTTCCTTTAGCAAATAAGAATAGTAAGATACCGTCTCAGTTGCTAAGTATGAATAAATCATTTGCGATTTTCATTAAAGCTGTACTGTAGTGAGTGTTTTCGATTTGGGAGATTTACAGTTCCCATTCTCTAGGTACATCATCACCAAATAAAGTGATAGCAGGAATATAAAGCTATGGTTACGTAGGCCCTGTCAGAGAGTGATGCAGCTACTCAGGCATCCCTTATAAGCTTAAAATAACTGGTAAAGTGACAGCAGCCAGAAACCAATGAATTATCCTACCATTGATTCATGTGGCAGGCCCTTCATTCCGATAGCTTTCACACTAACTCTTCCCTTCTTCTTTTGGAATTAAGAACTACACATAAAATCCTATTCTCAGGTTCACTCCTTGAATTCTCCTGGCAGATGGCTGGTCATTTTTCCCACCAGATGCCACGAGCTGCAGAAAAACAAGACTAAATACTTTGGGGCCATGACATAGGTGTTTGTATAGAAATGAACTCTTACCCAAAAATCACTAACACTGGAATAAACATATAAGGAACTGAATTGGGGAGAGGTTGGAATCATGAATCATGAATATGTGGTATGTGTCTGCCAGGAGGGCAGATGTGTGTGTTAAGTATGTCTTAAAGAATTATGTTCTCTACGAGGAAAAAACAATGCTATATTGACCCCAAATTTAACCCAATTAATATCTCTGAATATATTTCAAGACCATGTGTGTATGCATGTGTACATAATATTAGCACTGTATATTATTTGTGTTAATTCTCTCTTCTGTTCATAGGAATATGTCGCCTTTAAGGTGTGACCTTTAATGTTGCTCTTGAATATGGCTGAAGTTTCGTATGGTACGGGAAGACATTTTCGAGAATTTCTTTCTCCATTAGCATTGATATGAGTTCCTATTACTTAATTTCTTATTAATGGCTTCCAGTGGAAAACATAGGATGACCAAATATGGGAAAAACTCTGGAACTCTTGCAGTGAATTTCCATGGTCTGCATCAGTATTCCACAGAAGGCTTTCTGCTGAACTGACAGTGAAATGAGAATGAAAAATTGGAATTAGTTTGTTATTTACTTGCAGTTTGATATTTTTTCTTTTCTACTATGTGAAAAAAATTACATAAAAATCAGGAGAACAGGAGCTGTTAAGAAAAAAATAACCTGCCATGTTAAAGACATTCAGCACTTACTTAGACTCACAGATGCACAGAATGTTAGAATTGGGTTGTGAGAGCTAAACTTGTTCCAACTCCCTCATTTTGTAGGTGAGAAAGTTGGAGGCTGAACAACGGAAGTGACTCTCTTAGGATCAGTGAGTTTGTGGTGAAGGAGAGACTTTGGCTTCTGCATAGAGATGCCTCTGTGGGCGGGATGTTGATGGAACATTAAGTGCCCCTTTGCTTAAGAAAGTTTAGCTTAATCACAAGGTTTGGGGTTCTTATCTTTCCTGAGTTTGGGTTCCTTTTTACATATTCATAGGCCATATTCTTTTAGTTACTTTCTAGAACTAGATCAAAAAGAAATATATTTTCCTTAACTCTTATTTTTTGATTATAGGTTGAATTTTTAAGAAGCTGGGGAAGAATACTGAACTGTAGAAAGTTAACAGGTTGTTGGTTAAGAAAATCAAAATAATTATAATGCCAATTTCCCTGGGAATTCCCTATGCACTTTGGGAGTAAAAACTAATGTTTGTAAAGCAATTTCAAAGTGTACAAATATTACCTATAGTTTATAATGTGTTAGTTAGATAGCCTGGTTCTTTTTTCCACCTCCATCACTCACTGGTGGTGGGACCTCTGGAATGTCTCTTAACCTCATTTCTTCATTTAAAAAATAAGGGTTATAACTGCACCCATCTTACAGGGTTGTGGTGTGGAAGAAGTGAATATATGTAAAGTGCTTAGAACCATGTGCCATTCTAAGCATTTTAAAATTGGTTTTATTGTTGTTGCTCTTACTATTATTATTCTGTTAGTTGTCCTTGAAAAAGTTTCCTAGCAGCACTGACTTTTTGTTGTTTATTTTCTATATCCACTTAAGATTTCTACCAAATCCTGCAAGGCTATTTTGCAGACATTTTATACCTTTGTACCAGTTTGTCACAGCAAAAGTGAAGGAAGTTCTGGCTGACTGTAATCCACAAACCAGGGTTTTGATTTTCTCCCATTTATCCACACTGGCAAACAGGTATGTGAAAACATCTCCATGGGGCTTTCAGTGGGGTCAAAATATCCAGACTTTGTGTAACTCTAAACTGTCATGCACACACATTGGTCCTTTAGGAACCAAAAGAATGTCAACTATAACATCATTATTTCAGGAATATGAGGTATGCTTTTTGATAACTAGTTGTACATACCCAAAATAAGAAAAGGCAGAGATGTTTTATACTGCAACTTTTTGAGAAATATTCAGAACTCTAAGATGTAATTGCACTTTTCCCATCAGGTAGAACTTTCAGAGTTACCATGTCTTTAACTATAAACACATTTTTTAAGCAATGATAATAATGCTGTAACTATACCACTCAATTTCCCATAGCACCAGCATTGGATACATTAAAGAGGATAAGTTAAAAATATCTGTCTGTTGCTTCTGACATAACCCCTAACTCCCTTCTACTTCTGTACTCTCTCAAATATAATGTAGAATATTAAAACAAATTATTTCTAAATACTAACAAAAATGTAGTAATAAGTAGCA
>NW_012139080.1:1070213-1072163 GCF_000956105.1 Propithecus coquereli | reverse complement strand
TATCATCTTTTATCTTTTATTTATTGTAATCTTCATATTCATTTCTCAACTGAGGCAGGCACTTTAGGGAGAGCTGGCATTGATCTCTAATCTCTTTTCTTTCCCTTTTTGTAATGTATACTTTTTGACCCTTAAGAAACAGCAGTGACAGGAGATTTTTTAAAAAAGAAAAAATAAGAGTTTGAGATTGGGGATTCTTTTTAACCTTCTAAAGACAGAATCAGCTTTTGTCACCAAGTAGGTGACTTGGTTTTAAATAAAATCATTATCCCATTATTTATTTTAAAGTGCCTTTTTCTTCAGAAGAGGTGGAAGCCAAGTTGAAGGTTTCATGTAGCTGACTTCTGATTATTAACAGGTGAGAGTGAGGAGATGCTCTAAAGAGAGGCTTAAATGAAATAGGAGGTGAGAAATCAAATGCTCTTTGCCAACTACAAATGAATTTATAGGTAGAACCTAGTCAAGGCCAATAGATTTATAATTGCATTTTAAGGAATCTAAATCTCATCTAGTTGTCCTGAAAAGCAGCCAAAAAAAATTGCAAATCAAGGTATATGCAGAACTCAGCTGTCTGGCAGCCGTAACAGCCCTGTTTCTCATGTCACGAGATGCCAGTAGGGGCAAAGTGGAACTTGAAACTGGGAATTCAGAGCCACTTTGGAGTTCAGAGCTGCTTTGGGGTTGAGCCATCCAGATTAACGCATGCTCGAGGTGCACCAGAGCCAAAAGCTGAATTTAGACTGTTAGAGATTTAAACAAAATTAACCTATGACTCTTCAGCTTCCCTTTTGAGGTCAAGTTGTTGCTCCTTAAGGCCTTATTTTCTCCACAACTAGTGTTCTCTCTCTCTTTTTTTTCTTTTTTTTGTTTGAGACAGTCTTGCTTTGTTGCCCAGGCTAGAGTGAGTGCCGTGGCATCAGCCTCGCTCACAGAAACCTCAAACTCCTGGGCTCAAATGATCCTCCCACCTCAGCCTCCCGAGTAGCTGAGACTACAGGCGAGAGCTGCCATGCCCAGCTAATGTTTTTTGTTTCTATTTTTAGTTGACTGGCTAATTTTTTTCTATTTTTAGTAGAGATGGGGCCTCACTCTTGCTTAGGTTGGTCGTGAACTCCTGACCTCAAGCAATCCTCCCGCCTCGGCCTCCCAGAGTGCTAGGATTACAGACGTGAGCCACCGCACCGGCCCAGTGTTCTCTTAATACAACTTGCATTTTCTCTTTTCCTTCCTAAATTCCCTCTTGGGCTTGGCATGTGGTTTTGAGTATGATCGTCTGTTCCATTCTTTCATCCTCAGGGGAAACATGGATAACATCTTCTGTGATGCTTCAGAACCAAAGGTGCTCAATAAATGATATCTGTCAAACATGATTACATGCCACATACAGATCTTTGGTCTTGAGTGCATAGTAGTAAGAAATACCATCATCTTTTACTGATTCCAGCATGATTACAAATTAGCACTCTTCTAAGGAAAGCCTTAGAGAGCACAAAAATGAGAGTTTTATTAAGAACCTTTGTGATAGGAGGTGGCTTGCTAAAGAAGGATTGAACATCAGAACTGAGGTCCATGAGCAGCTCTGTAACCAGCTAGCTGCAAAATCTCCAGCAAACCACTCAGTCTTTGGTCTTCAGTTTTCTCATGTAAAATGAGGTGACAGGAGTACATAATCTCTGTAATCCCTTTGACTCCCCAAACTTCATGACATAGAAAAGAAAAGGGATACTATTTCATTAACGTTCCTGACTGTTCTTCTCTATCCAGTACTACAAAGAAACCCTTATTACATTACAGCCTGATCTGTCTTTCTCAAACTGGATTTCCAGAAAGGTGTTGGAAGGCCCTTACAGGGTTAATTTGCTTAGCGTTTGGTTTAGATTCCTCCAGCACATTGTGTCCAGCCTTAATATTTTACACTGTAAGCCATATCATCTTTTATCTTTTATTTAT
>NW_012139080.1:1067069-1069848 GCF_000956105.1 Propithecus coquereli | reverse complement strand
GATGTAATTGCACTTTTCCCATCAGGTAGAACTTTCAGAGTTACCATGTCTTTAACTATAAACACATTTTTTAAGCAATGATAATAATGCTGTAACTATACCACTCAATTTCCCATAGCACCAGCATTGGATACATTAAAGAGGATAAGTTAAAAATATCTGTCTGTTGCTTCTGACATAACCCCTAACTCCCTTCTACTTCTGTACTCTCTCAAATATAATGTAGAATATTAAAACAAATTATTTCTAAATACTAACAAAAATGTAGTAATAAGTAGCAGACAATCAAGTTGAGTCTTGCTGTAGCACTGTGCTAAATTTGCTACAAGCAGGCATACAAACCTAAAAGACATAATTTAGGCAAGACTCTGTCCTGTCTAGTCTCCAGTTGCTAGAAAAGGAACAAAAGGTGAAAGGACTGAGAGAGAAGATTCTGGGTGAGTCCAAGAGTTTTCTCAATTATAGCTGTATAACAGGAAGGCTGCGATCTGTGTGAAGACAGCTAAGAGAACGCCATGGTAAGAGTCTTTCATATACAGTCACTCAAGCACAGACTAGTTGATGATCTCTCAGGGATGCTACAGAAGGGAATTTTGCCCTAACTGTGAGGAAGTGAATAAGATTACTCCCAGCTCTAATGCCTATAATTTTAATTTAATTATTAACCCCAGCCATCATTAAAGTGACCTCAAATCATACCAAATCCACTCATCTACTCACATTTTTTATATACTCAATCAACAAAGCTCGTGTGACTATTACGTGCCAAACACTGTTCCAAGACTGGAATAGGAAAGGGAATAAGAAAGATAATGCAATTTCTGCCATCGTGGAGCTTGCATTCTTTGGGAAGAAGTTCATCTAAATACAAATAAACAAAGAGAATTGTTATTTTTATGATTATTCTGTTTTTATTCTTGAAAAATTACTGAGTGCTCCAAAGGAAAAAAATTAAGATCATATTATAATTGCGACTAAGCTGAGTTACTGGATCACCAAGAAAATGCCTTTTCTAAGAGGTAATATTTAAGCTGTATGCCAAAGAATGAAAAGGAATAATGTATGAAAAAAATTACTGAAATAATGTTCTAAAAACAATGGCACAGCAAGTGCAAAGGGCCTGGGGCAAGATCAAGCTTAACTGCAATCTAAGAACAAAAAGAAGCTAAAAGATTAGGTCATGAGATAACATACAAATTTACACTAACTAGCCCCTAACTTAAACTATACTTGGATATTTTCTTGCAGTGAGTCAGACATATATATTAATATCATCCAAAAGAAATATCTGGTTTGAAATTACATTGGAAATTCTTCCTGGACTCTTGACAAGGGCACGACCCTATTAAAGATCACAGCCATCATTTTCAAAAGCTTAACTCTGGCAATCACTGGCAGACATTTAACAGGGGTGTTTAATATCTTCCCTGAAATATTGAGCAGGGAAGAACAAACATACTAGCATGTCTCCAATGTGAACTCAGTGTCTCACAGTTGAAAATTGGCTGGAGCTCACCCTGCTGACTGCTTTGCCAGCAGTCCAGCATTGAAAGCCTTGAATTCCTGTCCGTTCATCTGTACTTGTGTTTATGTCTCTCACTTAAGCAGTTTTCAACACACTTCTGTGGTTCCTTTGATATAGTGAACGTGCAGGTGTATGTCTGACTATGCCAGGGACTGTGTCCAGATCTGGTCTTTATTGCTAAAACAGACATCTTTGAATATTTGAATCACTACATGCCATATTTACTCTTGTATAGGTAGGCCAATTTTCCTCCAGCTAAAGATATTTTAAAATTATTTCTCCCCGCTTACTCCTCCACTTTCCCCCATTGCTTATGCTGAATAATTCAGTGCACTACTCCAAAAGTGAATGTGAGTCACCCAACCCATCTATATTCTTTCAGGGTTAGAGATAAGGTCAAAAAATGCAGGAAAAGGAGTCTGTACCCAAAAGACTTAGAGAAACACTCTAGTTATCCATCTCAATAGATCAAAATAATTGCTTCAACGGGACCAAGATCTTATTTTTTTCTCATTTCCTGAAGAAAAGACAATTTTTGGGAGACTCAACAAGGCAATGAACAATTCACTGCAGCTAGCCTGTTTCTAAAGTGTCCTCTGAAGCTCAGGTTTTGAATCCTTTGTGATTATGAATTAAAAATCCATATGTTACATAGTGCATTTCTGGAAAAATGCCCAAGACACATATGTGCTCTATGCATGTCTAATACTAACATTAATCTAATCAGTGGTATATTAGAAAAATGATTTGTGCACATCCTAACGGAAAGCATATTTTCTGAGTGAAGCTTTTGGATTGAAATGCAAAAAATAACTCCATCTCCTAAACATAGCTTGCAGCTACCACATCAACCAATAAGACAAGTTAGTGCACCTTTGCAGAAGGCTGAGTGATTGCTCCGTCTTGTTGCCCAGGAGAAAGCATTTTCCAAATCCCATACAGGTGTCTAAGAGAGACTGTGTAAAAGGAAAGGAACTGTATTCTCTCCTTTTTGAGCCCCTGAATGACTCTTTTCATATACGAGGTTTCTTTTTTTCTTTTAATACTAATGCATTTTTCAAGTGCAACAAAACCTAAGTCCCTGTTTATCCCAGGGGTTGATTTGATTAAACTTGATACATCACATTGTGACTGGCTTAATATTTTGCTCTAAAAGCTGTATCATCTTTTATCTTTTATTTATTGTAATCTTCATATTCATTTCTCAACTGAGGCAGGCACTTTAGGGAGAGCTGGCATTGATCTCTAATCTCT
>NW_012139080.1:1056929-1065359 GCF_000956105.1 Propithecus coquereli | reverse complement strand
ATTTGCTTAGCGTTTGGTTTAGATTCCTCCAGCACATTGTGTCCAGCCTTAATATTTTACACTGTAAGCCATATCATCTTTTATCTTTTATTTATAGTGATCCTCATATTAATTTCTCAATAGCAGCTGGTGCGGCAGGAGGGACAAGTCATTGATCTTCCAATTTATCCGCTGCTCTTACATATCCTGAGGTCGAGGCAGCCTGGAGAGATTGATGGAGCGCTGGCGTCCGCCCAGCAGCTGTGTGTTCCTCATGCATGAAAATCAACCACAGGAAACCGAAATTCGACAATTGGCAGCAATATCAGCCACCTCTGTAATAAATATAACAGGACGTCCTTTAATAATTGAATGGGGTGTCTGGGATTCGGTAATGAAAAAGCTCCCATGTAAGAGTGCCAGTGGAGCTCTGGACTGGCTGGAGGTGGTATATTTGGGGATGGGGGTAGCAATGGAAGAGGCTGTTTGTAGATGTCAGTTTCTCATACAGCAGACATTCTTATTCCTTGATTCTTAAGCCAGTCATGATACGGATTAAACAATACTTCCTTCGTTTTCTTTAAAGCCAAATACTTTTGTGAAATCTTTTAAAATTCTGCCAGAAAAACAACAGATCCTCAGATTATGTTATTGCCCGACAATATAAAAGGAAATGGTCCTTTAAGCTACACTACATTAGCCTCAGAAACCAAGTGAACAATCGTGCCGAGAGCTTTGAATCACAAGTTCTCATAAGAACAAACCACTAATTGATTCTTAAAGGAAAGTCTTCGTTCCTTATCATGGCTGAGCAGTGGCCTTCAACAGGTCTGGCTGTGGTCTCAGTTGACCTGAGCCTCTGACAGCAGTTTAACCCTGAGCTAGTTACCTCTTCCCCCCGCCTGCTCCTCAGCTAACCGTTCCTGTAAACTCAGGTGTTGTAGACTGATTTGATCATCAGCCTGTGTCTATCTGGATTAAAGCCCAACCGCTAAGGCTTAGCCCTCTTTTTTATCCTTTGCAGTTGGGAAAACAAACGCTAAGTGCAGAAGCAAAGTTTCCCTCTGGGCCACATATTGGTGGCAGGACAGCAAAAGAGCCCACAGGTGTGGCTGATGTGGAACTTCAAGGAAGCAAAGCTTCCCCAGTACCAGCCTGTGAAAATATTCCCTCCCCTTGGTTATTACTCAGCATGCATGCTATCTAGACACACATATTATGCCTGCTTTTTTTTCATAATAGAGTAACTAATAATGCCCTCCAGGGATAAACTGTAGTGTCAAGCTGCTCAGAAATTTCAGGCACAGAATTGCCAGGAAACTATTTACTTCTAACAAAAAAGTGTTAACAGAGATCTTGAGTATACATGGGGCTTGAGCAATGTTATGATTTTTACAGACAGAGCCTCACAAAGGGTTCTACCCTGTGTGTACTTTATCTTCCTTTGAGGAACAGAGGCTGAGTCAATCCCTTTGAGTTTCAAAATCACAATACATAAATCAAATGACTTAATCTCATATAGGACTATTGTTGGATATATGCAGACAATCGAAATGTATAATTCCTCCAGCAGGAGTGCACAATTTACACATTTAAAAAATTTTGTTTCTTTTTGCCCCTTCATCTTAAATACTATTTTCCTCTTTTAGTCTCTAATCAGGCTTTACTCCATAGTTATTTAAGGGTATTAATAAGTAACAATTCAAGTGGAAACTGGCTCCCAAAGAGAAAATAAGATATATGTGCAAAGTGGGGCTGACTCCCCGACAATGATAAGCGTATTTTCTAGATAGCATCTCACCCAGTGTTATCATTAATAGTGCAGTAGAAATAGGCGTAAGAATAATAGTAATAAAGTAGCAGTAACCATGCAGTATATTCATGGTGCATGGGAACCATCTTCAAAATATTTGTAAGTGTATAGTTTCATTTGGTCTTCAAAACAATCCTATGTGGTAGGCAAACCTGGTAAATTTATTCCCATTTCATAGACAAGGAAAATAAATTCCAGAGATACTAAGTGATTCACATGCTAAGAAGTCGGAGAATCAAGTTCTCTACCTACTACTCTGGACTCCTCCATATGAATTGGTGAAAAAGATTATAAAGTAACAATAGCAATAAGAAAGAAATCAAGAACAACAGATCCCCAGTAAGAGGGATTTGGAGGTAAGCTCTTATTGCAAGAGGATTATTAGAGGACAAACAAGAATTCCGGGGCCCAGAAAAATTTGTCAGTGGGGAGGGAGTGTAAGTGTAGATAATTTCAAAAATTGAATCTTCAAGATGCCATGTAATTTGACATTTGCCTAAAACTAACCCAAATTTGAATACATAAAAGGCTCATAAAGGCTTTAAACTATCTTGAAACAGTTTCAAAACATATTCCCTAAAGAAGTATCCTGCAGTTTCTTATCTATATTTTATAACCTTAGCTACAGAGTTTATATCAACTATTTATTTGTCTGTTCCCATCTAAAATATTATTTTCTATCGGACAAAAACACTGCAATACATGCTTACCTGTAGAAGAGTTCTAGAAGATTTGGGGCCCATTCTCAGGCAAATCACTTAGTAAGCACATAAATGAGTAATAACATAGTGGGAATGGTCGGGATAACTGATGTCTGTCACTGAACATTGGGACTTGCTTCAGCGAGGAGGGAGGGACTTTGCAGCCACAATTCTCCCCTCCACACCATCACTCACTCACTGTGACTCATTCTCAGAAGGCAGGTGGAATCACCTGGTGAGGGGCCTCTAAGTACCTCTCTTCACCAGTGAGAATCAGGATGATCAGGTGAATGATTTAGGCAGCCAAGCACCTTACTCAGTGAAAGTTTAACCACATTAGCAAATCTTTGAAGAGTCACCAATAAAAATACATAAAATAGTTGGATGCGAGTGTCTAATTAGCCCAAGCCTATTGCGTGCATAATTGTCTTTAGTTTAATTTTGTGCACTTCCTTGAGATACAGTTCAATATTATCAAATGAACAAGTCTTAAATACGCCAGAGTGAATCAAATGGTATAGAGGAGTCAAAAAAGAAGGAAGGTAATAATCCCAATAATAATGACTAAAAACATACTTGACTTGTCTTAAAAGTGGCCAGATATTCACAGAAGAAGAAAAAAAATGAAGTGAGGAATACTAACGCAGACAGCAAGAAGAGTATTTGCCACCACTAAGAATATTAATATTAATAAAAACCTATGTCACTGGTTGTTTAGGAATTCAGTATATTTTCTTTGCTTTATCTGCACTAAAAGCCACCTAACATAAATCCCAGCCTGCTGAGAAACATGCTTGTCAAACCTTTGCAACAGCTTGGGACTCTGTTATATAAACTTTGGGAGACTGTTAAACTTGAAGTAGAAAGTCCTTTGAAAATAGATGTTCTTATCTGTTTTGGCATATTCATCCCCGGTAGGAGAACTGTGATTCAAAGAACATTAAATAGCAATAATTAGTTTTAAAAGCAGTTGAGAAAACATCACACTTCAAAAGGCTTAAATCTGGAAGCATTTCAAATGTGAGGTTTAGGATTACCAGTATGGTTTCCTAATCTCCTAATTATTTGAGAATGAGGGCACTTTTACATTTCTCTCTTTTTGGAATAATTGGAGATATCCATTAAACATAACAAATTAAGAGGATGTCCCTTGAGAAATAAAAATGTGAGAGTATATTATACCAGGTAGTGTTCTGCCAGTGGTTAATAATTCATCTTCAATCAATCCAGTGAAGCTTCATATGCCCAAGAAATTTGGTGGCAATCATTTCGGGCTCATTTAAACATTTATATTCTACAATCACTAGAATTACATTTATCTGTGGAAAATGATGATTTATGTGTAAAGCCATGTTTACCAAAGCAGTACCAACAAAATTCTCTCAACTTCCGTAGGGAAAGTCCAATTTTCTTCTTTTCCTGTTCCGGCTATGATTGCACAGTCTCCGTGTGCATGAAGCTATAAGAAGACATCTCACCACAGCGGTCAGAGGGCACAGGTAAACGTTTTATCATCACATGCTACCATCTCCACTGAGTATCACTGCTCCCAGAGACATGTACCAGAGCCTTTGAGGGGCTATAGTGAGGTTATAATGCTCAAGTGATCAGTTCACTGAAGCCATAAGATGTTCAGAGTAGATGTGGAATAAATTTTATTTTCCACTTTTTAATGACATGTTACTAGAGAAATATAAAAGAGATTACTGAGGTATCAATGAATACTGCTTTATTCCATTTATTAACAGCCCCAACTCTCAAAAGAACATGGGTATATATTTTGAGGGGAATAAACTACAGGAAAATTCAACTAATGCACACCATACTGGATTTGACTTTTCTGTTCCCAACTGGTATATTTTTCTTGGAGCAAACTTCTATGCCTAATTTTTTAAGGCTTTATTAAAATATAATTGACATACAGTAAACTGTACATACTTAAAATGTATGATTTGATAAATTTGACATATGCACATACCCATGAAACCATTAACACAATCAAGAAAATGAACATATCCATCACTCACAAATGTTTCCTTGCACCTTTGCATGGCCTCCCTTGCACCTTTCCCCATCCTGCCCCTCACATCCTCAGGTAAGTGCTGATCTGCTTTCTGACACTATGGATGTGTTGTCATTTTCTAGAAACATATATAAATGGATTCATACAGTATGGACTTTTTCATCTGGCTTCTTTCACCAAGCATAGTTATTTGAAAGGAATCTATATTTTTGTCTATATCAATAGTCCTTTCCTTTGTGTTGCTGGGTAGTATTTCATTGTATGGGTCTACTAAAGTTTGTCGATTCATTTCTCATTGATGGACGTTTGGGTTATAGTTTTTTGCTACTAAAAACAAAGTTTCTATGCACATTTATGTATAAGAATTTGTATGAACATGCAAAAGAATAGAAAGGCTAGAACATATGGTAGACATATGTTTAACTTTTAAATAAACTTCCAAGCTGTTTTCTGAAGTGATCACACCACTAGCAGTGTAGAAGAGTTCCAGTTCCTGCACTTCCTCACCAATACTTGGTGTAGTCAGACTTTTTAATTTCAGCTCTTCAGTAGGTATGTTGTGGTTTCTCCTGTGGTCTTAATTTTCAATTAGTTAATGGTTGATTATGATGAGAAACTTTTCATGTGCTTATTTACCACCTATGTGTCTTCCTTGGTAAAATCTCTTTTCAAATATTTTTGCTCATGTTTTTAATTTTAAATTTTTTTGAAATTATCCAGTTTTGAGAGTTCTTTATATGGCATAGATAAAAGTTCTTTTCCAGATCTATGATTTGCAAATATTTTCTCCTAATCTGTGCTTTGTCCTTTTCGCCTTTTAATAATGTCTTTCAAAGAACAGTAGTTTTTAATTTTGATGAAATCTAAGTTACCTTTTTTTTTCTTTTATTGATTTTGGTTTTGATGTGTCTAGGAAATCTTTGCCTAACACAAGATCACGAAGATTCTGTCCCATGTTTTTATATGGAAATTTTATAGATTTATGTTTTATATTTTTGTATTTAATCTATTTTGAGTTAATTCTTACATGGTAAGAGGTAGTGATCAAAGTTCATATTTTTGGTATGGCTATTTATGCACCATGATCATACACTACATGAGTCCAACACTATTTGTCAAGAAAAGACTATCCTTTCTCTACTGAATTGCTTTTGCACCTTTCTGAAAATCAATTATTCCTATATGTGTGGGTCTATTTATAGGATCTCTATTCTGTTCCATTAATCTATTGTGTCTGACTCTTGGTTATAATAAATTATTTCCCTGATTGCTTTTCAGTTGCTCACATAAATATGGCATCGCCATTTTACTAGATCTACTAAGTACATCTGAAATGCATTTTATAATTAGTGGAACTTGGGCTCAAACTCGGATTACTTCCCAAAAGCACTTTAAAAATATTAAGGTGTAAAAACTGTATTCTCCAGCCTTCCAAACTCAACCAAATTCATGTTAATCTTTCCCCGCAAAATGGTTTGGCATGTATGTGGGTGTGTAGAATGTGGAAAATATGTAGGTGGGAGGAAGGGGAGGTTATCCTAAAAGATCATTATAGAGCAATGGGAAAAGAAAGCAAAAATAGATAGAAATACTCAAATACTAAATGTAAAAATAATATATCTCTACAAGTGTTTTTAAAATTATTTTATATTAATTAAGCAAATCATTATAAAATAAAATGCAAAAATTTAAAGAATATTTCAAAATGCTTTTATTTGTCAAATGCACTGAGACAGTAGGTATAATAGAGTTCGCTAGAACCAACTTGTCTTTTACATTTTTCATCCCCATAGGGTGACTGGTTGTATTTTATTCAGTGTCTTGTACATGTGGGTGTGAATAAGATGGAACTTCTCTCAAAAAGAGAAATGAACAAAGAAATATATGTTGTCAACTTGTCTAAAACATTTTTCATGTTCTGACTCATTTTTCTTTGTGTTGGCATTTCAAGAGATTTTGTTTTTTTTAATTTGACTATTGTAAAAACCTTGATAACTTCAGTGAAATCCCATGAAAATAATATAAACAACTGTAATGGAAAGTGATAAGATGATAATAGCAATCAGCACTGTGATATGTCTTGTCAATGTTCTTTATCACTTATAATAGTCACACATCCTGCATTAATTTGACTTTTTGACCTTTAGTCTTTACTTTAGTGAAAAAAGTTCTTTTGATAAGAAATTTCTTTCTTCAGCTCATTATTTCTTTGCACTTAAAAACAATTAACGACCACACTTTGACAGAACCATCTTAGAGTACGGTGCAGAAGGAGGAAAGGTATGCCAACTATTTGTAGAGCTTTAGGTTCAAAGACATTTAAGGGATTGATATTTGAATGCCGTGGAATTTAGCTTCATCTCCCAGAGAAAAATGGGAACATGCATGCACTTATGTTATTTAAAATGAATTAATCGACACATGCTCATAAAGGGCATCTTATATTCTGGGCATAGTTAGATATTAGGGAGAAAAGAAGAGCTGTAAAACACATTCCTGTCTATAAGAAGTGTACAATGTAGTTGGGGGGAGGGCATTGAACGGATCGACGAAAACAAGCCTGATACAGGTGGTCCAAAAGTCATGCTTTAATAAACTTTGCTCTAGAACAGACCAATCTACTCTTTTTCTATTAAAATCATTCATTTTAGTGTCTAAAACCTTAACTAAAGTGAATATAAGGCTCAAAATCCACCTTAAAAATTTTCCAAGGGTGCTTAGAGCCAACCAGTCATTTATGACCAAGTAAGTGAAGGTGTTGACAGCTCCGAGAGGCCACACTTTCCATGACATTCTTTCCTACTTGTGGTGTTTTCCAGCATTAGCAAACCAATTATGCTGAAATTGATGACAGAGAGAAAAAGGGGAAGAGAGCAGTCCTTAGCTATTTTTTCTTTTAATCCTTCCTTGCTCATCAGTAAGCTGAAGGTAGAAAGTTTTGGTGGGGGGAATGTGTGTATGTTAAGAAGCTAAATAAAAACAGTTGAGTTAGTTTGTACAGAAGTTCCACTGTTAAGATTTTTAAAAATAAAAAACATTACATATACAAACTACAAAATAAGAATTGTGTGATTTGGGGTGATTTTTGAGTATCAGATAAATGTTTTTATAACATATTTACATGTAAAACTGACATCATCTGATATAAAGATGAATGGTAAAATTCATACTGATAATATTAAATCTAAATTTTTGTTTACTTAGGAAAAGATTAAATAGCAAATTAAAAAAAAAACATGAAAATTGAGCTACCACAGAAGAAAGAAAAAATCTTCATGTTTTAGTACTGTATTGCTTTCCTAAGTCTGCCATAAGAAAATGTAGTCATCCCTTGTACCTGTGGGGAATAGGTTCCAGACCCCTCCCCACCACAAGAATACCAATCTCCTTGGATGCTCAAGTCCCTCATATAATACGGTGTCCTTCCTCATACAACAGACACACATCTTCCTGCATATTTTAAATCATCTCTAGGTTTCCTGCAATACCTAATACGATGTACATGCCATACAAATAATTGTTATACTGTATTTTTTTAATTTGTATATATTTTATTGTTGTATTGTTATTTTAGGTCTGCAGGTAGTTGAATCTACAGATGTGGATCCCATGGATAAGAAGGTCTCACTCTACCACAAACTAGGTGGCTTAAATATAAGAACAGAAAGTTGTTCTTTCACAGTTCTGGAATCTAGAAGTCTAAAACTCAAGGCGTCGGCAGTGTCATGTTCCCTCCCTCCAAGGACACTAAGGAAGAATCCTTCCTTGCCCCTTGTAGTTTCTAATCCTTGTCAGACTCTTTGGCGGTCCTTGGCTGCGTATCTGCATCACTTCAATGTCTGCCCCCCTCATCACATGGCCATCTTCACTCAATTTGTGTGTTTCCAACTCTCTTTTTCCTTCTGAGAACACTA
>NW_012139080.1:1022358-1056879 GCF_000956105.1 Propithecus coquereli | reverse complement strand
GTTGTATTGTTATTTTAGGTCTGCAGATAGTTGAATCTACAGATGTGGATCCCATGGATAAGAAGGTCTGACTCTACCACAAACTAGGTGGCTTAAATATAAGAACAGAAAGTTGTTCTTTCACAGTTCTGGAGTCTAGAAGTCTAAAACTCAAGGCGTTGGCAGTGTCATGTTCCCTCCCTCCAAGGACACTAAGGAAGAATCCTTCCTTGCCCCTTGTAGTTTCTAATCCTTGTCAGACTCTTTGGCGGTACTTGGCTGCATATCTGCATCACTTCAATGTCTGCCCCCCTCATCACATGGCCATCTTCACTCAATTTGTGTGTTTCCAACTCTCTTTTTCCTTCTGAGAACACTAGTCATTGACTTTAGCACGCTAAACCAGCATGACCTTAACTTAACTTGATTACACCTGAAGAAAAACAATCCTAACTCTATTTCCAAATAAGTTACACTCACGAGTTCCAGGTTTACGTGAGAGAAACACTATTTTATCCAGTGAAAATACCTTAAACAGCACTTTTGCCTTGCATTTTGGACAAGACACCCTGCACTTTCATTTTTCACAAGGCCCCACACAGTATAGTTAGCCCAGATGTCACCTCTTTATTGATAGAGCTCATGTTGGAAAACATGGCTTAATGAGACAGTCTAGTGAATCTGCTAACTGAATTCCCAAACTATACAGACTTACCCACTCTGTGGCAGCTGGTTGGTTCTAGGCAAGCTCATGCAAGGGAGGCATGCCCCTGTTAGACTCATGCCTATGTAGCAGGGAGGAGCAGAGAACTTTTGTCTCTATAGGCAAGCTCACTCCCAAGAAGAAAAGAAGAGCTGAACAAAGCATGGCCAGTTATTCTTTCCAACTTTCCAGTCAAACAGGCCATTTCACCTACCCAGTGTCAGAGGTCAAAAGTATACTAATCAAATTCCCTTCTCATGGAGGCAATATTAGGAATAAAAATAAACGGTTTTCACTCATACCCCCCTGCTTTTAACTCTCTTAATCCATTAAATTATGCCTTAAGCCTATAGACAACGAATACAGTTATCTCCATTAGGAAAAAGGATCAGAAGTTTATCAGGACAGCTCTGCTCCCATTTTCACGGGGCTACTCATTTGCATAGCCTCTTGGGACTGCTGGTGGGCAAGTTGGACTTTTGTCCCAAAAGTCTCAGAAATGGGTGAGAAAATGCATTAATTAAATCAACTCCAACGCTATTCATACCCAATGATAAAAATCAGCCATCTGTCCTATTTGTCATCCTGAAATACATCAAACCACAGAAATATGACAAAGAGGCCAAATAACAAATCAAGATATAATAGATAAAGGCATTCTAATAATATAATTTAAGCATTATATGTCCATATTTTTAAGTAACTCCTTCCCATTATTAAATTCTCCATGGAGAAATTAATGGGCACATATTAAACCCTCTACAAACTAAGGTCCCAAAGTAGTAAAGTCTAAGTTTGAAATCAAGTTTCTTTGTTAATGTGGGTTAAAAGTCCTAAATTGTAAATGTCGACAAATAATCAGCCAAATGTCTTCCTTGCTTCATTCTCAGTGGCAGGGTTCTGTGTGCCTCAGTGGAACTGAGGGCTCCTTCAGTATTTCCAGCTTGGACTTCTCTGACTGCCATGCATGCGGATCTTCCAGGGCCTCAGATAATTTATCAGTTTAATGCAAGTCTCACAAGAACCATGTTTTTAAAGAGTCCAAAGAGTTAATAAGATAATTTTTTTTTACAGCACTAGCCCCAGAATCAAGAAATTTAGAAAGTGAGCCACCTTCCTGCTCCTAGAGCAGTTAAACTAGGCAAAATGTTGTGCCCAGAATCCAGTACAGAGTGTGGCCAAAGAACATAGCAGAAACTCAATGGCATTTGAGAGAAAGATAAAGGTTTTAGACTCACTAGGAGGTCCATTATTCTATGCCACTTATGAAAATTTTGACCTGTGAACTTAGAACTAAGAGGGTTCTTTTAGCACGAGATTAATCTGACACTATGCATTTGTCATCCGGTCTTCATTTACACTTCCTTTTTGAGCACTCTTGCTCACGCTGTGATACTAAACCGATTGTGGGTTCTATCCAATGACATTTCATCTGCAGCCTCTGATGATGTGTTGAGTTTACAGGCCCACGGCACAGTGGCCATTTCCACTGCCTCTTGCTATGGAAGTGTGTCACTGTAGACCAAAGAAAGCAGCCTTTTAGAGAATATGTGTCTCCCACGTGGAACTAACTGATCCAGAGTCAGCTTGGGTCCACTTGGTAAAGGGAGTCGCTCAAGCAAGTCACATGTCTATGTCAACGAGTCCCGTAAAACTTCTTTTCCCTGTAACTGAGTCTTTGTCTCAGTCAAGCCTGCTTAAGAAAAGCTGTGCCCGAAATGTAAGCCAAGGTGGAGGTGGGCAGCTGCCCGAGATTTTCCTGCCCAGTAGACTCTTGAGCCCCCAAAAGTCCAGTGCCAGGTAAAGGCTTATGTACAATAAACAATCTCCTGGTCCCTTTTATATTCTGCTTCAGTCAGTCTCTCAGCCACATGCAACTCCCTAAAGCCCCTTTTCTAGACACCAAGACTTTTTCTTAAATGTCTAACTCTGCAGAAACATCCTCTCTCCTGTGCTGTAAGCTGCAATCATCAGCCAAAATCAAAACTTCTCACATGCAGTGGGGTGAATGGTGGCCTCCCCAAGGATATGTCCGTGTCTGTAACCCTGGAACCTGTCATCTCATTTGGAAAATAGGTCTTTGTGGATATAATTAAGGATCTTGAGATGAGAAATTTTCATCCTAGATTATCTGGGAGGGTAGTAAATACAATGACAGGTACCCTTATAAAAGAAGGACAGAGGGAAAATTGAGACAGATAGACGAAGATATGGACACATAGAAGAGAAGGTGACATGAAGACAGAGACAGAGATTGCAATGATGTAGCCACAAGCCAAGGACACTGCAACCACCAGAAGCTACAAGAGGCAAGGAATGGACTCTCCCCTAGAGGATCTGTAGAAAGTGTGGCTTCCCCTGCTGACAGCTTGATTTTACTGTTTTGGCCTCCAGAATGGTGACAGAGCAAAATTCCATTGTTTTAGGCCACCACGTTTGTGATAATTTGTTATGGTAGTCATAGGAAACTAAGACAGCATGTATTAAACCTTTCTCCAGGCTTCAGCAGTTTACTGCACAAACTTGCCTTACCTAATCTAAATATTTTCGAACTCTCAAGGTCGAAACATCCCACCACACATTAAAGACCAAGGCACAAAACCACCTTCCCTGGTAGCACCAAACCAATTTCCACATATACATTTTAGTTTCCAAAATTATGTACCTTTCTTTTTATTTCTCAGTGTTCCTGAATAATACATCAAATGTTAAGGTCTTTTAGTGGCCCTCCAGTAAGTACAAAGCCTTTATTCCTTCCCAGTTTGGAATGTTAGGAAATAAAATAAAAGAGTACAGATGGAGGTCAAAATACTCATTTTATTATTGATAACCTGGTTTAAAAACTCTGGTTTGAATGAACCAAATGGCCAGTAAGTGAACTCCAAAATTGGGCAGATTTACCAACTGATCAACACACAAGATTGCAGAAACAGAAGAAACCCACTAGCACTCTCAAAAGAGAGAAGAGAATTAGTGAAGCTAAGCATGCTCAGTTAATTCTTCTCAGACTTTCCAGGTAAGTCACTTGCCCACCCAGGGGCAGAGTAAGTAAAGGAACAGAGCCTAAGGGGCTCTCTTGACAGGACTGACACATCAGGAGCAGGAAAGGAGCATTCACACACTCCTCCCCCCCTCCCCAAAAAACCCCACATATAAAATGTAAAACAAATCAGAAACCACTTTAGCCCTGATTTACTCAGAGTACACTAATAGCTCATCAGGAGCCTTGTGCAAAATCCTCTTGATTGCCTGCTAGTAAAACTCTGGAAGCAGGGCCCTCCACATGCCTCAAAGGGAGGATGTAGACCTGTATGCTTCAGGATTTTTTCACCAAGAACATACACAGTTTCCTTACTCTATCAGCCAAGTATGGTGTGTTGCCTAGTCTTACCCTCATACTTCGCTTTCTTAGATTGGTCCTAAAGACACAGTTGGAAACAAAGAAAAGATACAAAGAAGGAAT
Organism: Propithecus coquereli; assembly: GCF_000956105.1. Classification (NCBI taxonomy): domain Eukaryota; kingdom Metazoa; phylum Chordata; class Mammalia; order Primates; family Indriidae; genus Propithecus; species Propithecus coquereli. The sequence continues at coordinate 1,052,734 of NW_012139080.1, read as the reverse complement.
GTGTAAAAAGGGCAAAGAACATTATAACTGGAGTCAAACACTACCACTACTTAATAGACACAAACTTTAGACACCAACGATTAATATTGTTTTCCTTTCATATCTGTAAGGTGATAATAAGTAATATATATATAACTACTTTTCATTTTTTTCACATTTCATCTTTATAGCTAACTGCTGCACACCAAATATCATTCTAAGGCAATGATTAGACGGAAAAAATGTACTTCTTGACCTCAAGGAATCTGTTGTCTAAGAGAAGAAAGAAATATGTAAAACATACAATTGTAATACTGTGTAGCAAGTGTAACAATCAGGTATGCAAAAGTGCAATGGTGGCAAAGAGAAAAAGGAAGAAGAATGTGATCACAATACTTAAAAGAAGACTTCACAAAAGGAATAATTTGCAGACTGAGTTTTATAGACTGAAGTGAGTTTTCTAGGTGCACAACAGGGAAAAAAATTTGGGGTGAAATGAAAAACATACTTTAAGATAACGAATTGTTCATATAATCCTGAAAAGTAAAATGGAGATGGCAGGAGAAATGATTGCATGGAGATACAGACATCACGGATACCTGTAAACACATAGCCACTGAACTATGGCTCAACTGATATGACCACATCTGCATGTTAGAAAAAGTGCTCTAATGGAACTTTTGAGGACCAATTCAAGGGGACAATACAGAATTAGTAAATCCCACAAGAAATAATAAGGCTTCGCTGTAAAAACCAGAGCACAAATTTAAAAGATATTCTTAAGAAGCAGAACCCAGTGGGCTTGACAATGAATTTGAGTTTAGTGGTGGGTAATCAATGGGAAGGAATAAACAGTGGCCATAAGTATTGGCAATGCCAAATCGTTCACTTGTTTTAAGGATCAAATGATGAAGCACTTTAAAGGGCTCTTATCCATGGACCAATGTAGAAAGAGTCTTTAAGTTACAAAGACAGTAAGGCTATTTCAGTGATCAGGTCCATGGCAATGTATTTGGGGATGGCTTTGAGTTCTCTTATTCTTCTGTTTCCATGCTTTATTCTCAAGGATTAAATTCTTTGGGGACCTGGCTTTCATCCTTCATTCACAACCTGCTAATTTTATTATTTTAGAGTTACCACTCATTAGGTCACTAAGGAATCATTTATATTCTTTGACAACCTTACATGCTTCCACTTCTTGAGGTTTTTCTTTGTTTCTGCATCAATTTCTGACTTAGTCTCCTTTAATTTAAATTTTTCATTGTGGTAAAATGTACATGACATAAAAGTTTCCACTTTAGCAATTTTTAAGTGTACAGTTCAGTGGCATTAATTACATTCACTATGTTGAGCAACCATCACCACTGCCCATGTCCTGAATTTTTCATCATTCCAAGGTGAAACTCCATATCCGTTAAACACTGACAGCCCATTACCCAGTGATCTCAGTCCCTGGTACTCACTATTCTACTTTCTGTTTCTATGAGTTAACCTATACTAAATACCTCAGCTCAGTGGAATCACATAAATCTGTTATTTAGTGTAGTCACCGTCATCAGTTATCTTAGCTAGATTTTCCAGGTAACTTGCTGTGGCTTCTGCATCAGCACTTGCTGCTTCACCTTGCACTTTTGTGGAGACGGCTTCTTTTCTTTCACCTCATGAACCAGCCTCTGTTGGATTTGAACTTTGCTTCTGCAGCTTTCATAGGATTTGGCTTAAGGAAATGTTTTGGAGGGTTGGATCCATCCAGACCACTAAAACTTCATACCGGCAATAAAAGCTGTTTTGTTTTCTTACCATTTGTGTGTTCACTGGAATAGCACTTGTAATTTCCTTCAAGAACTCTTCCTTTGCACCCACAACTTGGCTAGCTCTTTGGTGCAAGAGGCTTCGCTTTCAGCCTGTCTCACCGTTCGACATGCCTACCTCACTAAACTCAATCATTTCTAGCTTTTGATTTCAAATGAGAGACGTGCAATTCTTCCTTTCACTTGAACACTCAGAGGCCATGTTAGGGTTATTAATTGGCCTAATCTCATTAATCTTGGGTCTCAGGGAATACGGAAGCCCAAGGGGAGGGTGAAAGCTGCTTGATGGAGTAGTCAGAACACACACAATATATATGGACTAAATTTGCTGTGTTATATAGGTAAAGTTCATGGCACCCCAAAATTACAATAGTAACATCAAAGATCACTGATCACAGATCACCACAACATATATAATAATGATGAAGCAGTTTGAAATATTGTGAGAATTACCAAAATGTGACAGATACATGAAGACAGCACGTGTCGTTGGAAAAATATTGCTGACAGACTTGCTTGATGTAGGGTTGTCAAAAATCATCAATTTGTAAAAAATGCAACATCTATAAAGTGCAATAAATCAAAGCACAATAAAACAAGGTATGCCTATATATATCACATTTGATTTACCCATTCCTCCATCTGTGAACATTTACGTTTTTCCCAGCTTTTAGCTAATGTGAATAATGCTGCTATATATATGGGAGTACAAACATCTATTCAAATCCTTGATTTCAATTCTTTTGGGTATATACCTAGAAGTGGAATTGCTGGATCTTATGCTGTATTTGATTGAATTTTATGTGTTGAACCATCCTTTTATTACAGGAATAAATCACACTTGATCATGGTGCATAATCCTTCCAATATGCTGACGAATGTAGTTGTTAACATTTTGTTGAAGAGTTTTGATTTTTACATCAATATCCATAAGAAATATTGACCTGTATATTTCTTTTTTTGTAGCATGTTTGTCTGACTTCTGCATCAAGGTAATGCTGGCCTCATAGGATTAGCTAGAAAGTTGTTTCCTCCTGGTCAAATATTTAGAAGAGTTTGAGAAAGTTTGGCTTTTTGTTTCTGTCTAGCATCCTTCATTTAAATTGGAAGGACTTCCTTTATCATTTCTCATAAAGGAGATCTTGTGGTAATGAACCCCTCAGGTTTTGTTCATCTGGAAAAGTCTTACTTTTTCCCTCATTTGGTGGCTAGTTTTGCTGCATATAGAATTCTCAGGTGACTGTTTTACTTTTAGAACTTTAATTATATCATCCCATTAACTCTGTACTCCTAGTTTCTGTGTGAGAAATTGGTTGATAATCTTACTGATGATGACTTGTGCATGAGTTGGTTTCTAACGCTTCTTTCAAGATACTCTCTTTGTTTTTATCTTTTAACAGTTTGATGATGTTGGTGTTTCGCTCTAGGTATCTTTAGGTTTATCTTAGAGTTCTTGAGCTTCTTGGATTTATAGATTCATATCTATAAATCATATTACATTTGAGAAGTTTTTAGGCATTATTTCTTCAAATAATCCCTTTGCCCTTTTTTTCTCTCTTTACCTCTTGAACTCTCATAATGCATATACTGGTCTTCTTAATTATATCCCATAGCTGCCTTAAGCTCTCTTTACTTTCTTTATTCTTTTCAGGAATGGTTACTATCAATTTATGTTTTTCTTTTGAATAGCTCATGTTTTCTTGTTTTTTATGCCTTATGATATGTTGTTGTTGTCACTGAAAATTAGGTATTTGAAAAACTGTCACATCTCCCAGTTTTTGCAGACTGACTATGTGTAGGGCAGTCTGTCACTGATTAGCCAGACTTTCTCTGAGCCTAGAAATCAGACACATGTTAAAATTTAAGGTCTTCTCTGGCCTTTTATGAGAATGTGTCTTGCCTGGGTCTGAAAGTGGCCTTGTCAACTCTCTCATACATACATCTTCTGTTGGATATCTTAGTTTCCTGAACAATCTCACCCCAGCTTCTCCTCAGGGCCTTAGATGGTCTATTGTATGTTTCCAACTGTAATTTCTTATTCCAGGCATCATCAGGTCCATAGTCTTCCTACAGTTTTCACAAGCAGTGCCTGACACTTTTTCTCCCTGAAATCCGAGTTAGGAGAAATAGAGACCAGTCCTTCAAGCATTCCTCATACAGGTTACATTGCAAATAAGATCTGCTCTGTTCTTTTCAGATTGAGGGCAGGATATGGTAACTGAGAAACCACTTCTTCAAGGCCAAGACTGTGATGCACCAGGAGGGATGGGGGTATATATAAAGGCAGGTGAAAACACCATAAAATTTCCTACAATTTGAAGGTGCCTTTTTCCTGATTGAGCCTATGTTCATTTGCTATAAACTTTAGACTATTTTCAAGAGCTTCTATAAGGTATTAGTTTACCCAGTCTCTGTTCCTTTGTTGGGTGTTTTTATTGTTTCCAGAGCTTGGAGCTTCCTAGTCTGCCATTTTGCTAATATCACTCTTTCTAATTAGTCTTTTCATTGAAATGTTGATGGATTCTCCTCATTCCTTAATAAGAGGAGAGAGACTGTTCATTTTAAAGTGATAACTAGATGCATTTCACCAGTCTTCAAGGGCCTTAATTTCCGCTAATTTATAGAACCTGTTTCTACCAATCTGCCAAAAAGTTACTGTCAAAGGCAACAGGGTGACTCAGAAAAAGTTTGGGGGTTTGAGGTCATTAGGACTTAGTTGAACTTTTGGTCCACAATGTATTTGGATCCAGTGCTTTTGGAACTTGGCCGACTATCACAAGGTCTTCAAGTCTCAGTATAGTGAATTTACATCGTTATCTTCACCTGTAATATAACCACATTGCAACCTTGATTTAAACTCAAGCTTAGGTCAAAAGCTAGTTTCACTGGTTAACTCAAAAACCATCTCTTCTTTCTTTCAATGGCTTCTCTTGGGGAAATACCATAAGAACTTTTATGCCTCCTCTGAATTGCTATAGCACTTGTGTTCTCTACAATGTACATGACAGTTGCCACTTTGTGCCTGGAAATGAAATTTTTCTATTTGCTCATGTCTTGGCTCAAGAATGTGTTCATCCGAAAGGAAAGTCATGTCTCCATGTTAATCTGTCTATGACATATTTATTGACTATGTCCTAGACATTGTGTTAAGTGCTGGTTATAGAGGCCAGTGAAATATACCTGCTCAGAAGGTCACAGTCTTTGTAGTACAATTGAAAAACCCCACAGCCTCTGTCTCAAATAGCTTTGCATTTTCCAAAGATAACACAATTAGTAGGTACAATAAGTTCATGTATTATAGATAAATATACATTTATTTTGTATTAAAACCCCAAGTAAACAACTTTTCAGTTTGTCTCATAATGATTATATTTCATCAGGAACTCAATATCACTCTGAGGATGAAGGCTTAACCCCCGCCCCAACTCACTCAGTCTATTTCTTATATGAGAATATAAAAGCCTAAATGTACTCTTTGGAAAATGGCTTATCTGGTATAAATTTAGATAGCAAAGAATAAACTTCAAAAGGTTCAGAATTTTAGTTTAAAGAACCATGCAGAAGTTCAGATAATTATCTGGCACTTATACCACTTACTTTAAGTGAAAATAGAGCTATAAATCTCACAAGGTTAGGGAATATTTTAAGAATTTCAGTACTGCTTGCTATCAGTTTGAAGTCCTATAAGAATAGCCTGCTTTGAAATATTTATATGATGATTCACAGCTTAATATTCAACACCCTCTGTGTTGGCTAACTGCACTTAAGAAGTGAAGGAAACTTGTGTTTTAGTTTCATCTATTTTAGAGCTTCCATCCACTTCTGCTGTGTCTCTGTCATCTTATCATCTATACAACAGGAGACACTCTTACCCAGTTACAGAAATGGTGCACAGTTTCATATGTAATTGTTTTCATTTGTTTTAGAATATCAACGACATTTAAACTATCACAGCCATGAGGAAGAGTGACTTAATCCCTTTTGCAAAAATTTGGATGGAACTGGAGACTATTCTCCTAAGTGGAATATCTAACGAATTGAAAAAGAAATACCACATGTACTCACTATTAAATTGGTACTAAGTGATGAGCACACATGTGCATAGAGGGAAGTAAAACTGAATGGAAATCAAACAGGGAGGAGGTAAAGATTGGGATAGGCGATAACCTACTTAATGGGTACAATGAACACTATCTGGGTGACGGCACACTTATAAACATGACTCAAGCATCAGAAAAATGATCCATGTAACCAAAAATACTTGCGCCCCTGTAATATTTTGAAATCGAAAACAAAAATTAAAAAAATAAACCATCACTATGATTTGGGTCATCTGGAATGACTCTGTCAAAATAAGGAAAAGGAATGGGCCCCAAAATAACTATGACTTTCACAAAGGGACACAATTATTTTATGGTAGGTGGGAGACAAGAGCCTAGATCTCCTCAATCCTACTCTATTGTTTTTCATGGGGTTCTGAACACAGAGAAATGAAAGAAAATAAAACTACTCTGTGCTGCAGAAATTGGTTCAGGCCTGGGCAAGATTCAAATTGGAGCTCTTAATATTTAGAAGTATCTGGGAAATTCTGAAATCTAAGTAAGATACTTATAGGTACATATAAAAGAATAGTACCTGAAGATGATTGGGTAGATGAGCAAAACTTGTCATTTAATGTATGTGTGGACTACAGTTCCCAACAGGATGGTTAAATTCTTGTTTTCTGGTGTATTAAATGTTCCACCCCAAAATACAACACTAAAATTAAATAAAAATTTAGATTAGGTCACATAATACTGTGTCTTCATGTAAGTCAATAAAATATCCCATTAATCATATGTTATCATTTATCTTGATTTTTAATTTCTACTTGATTCTTTCCAAACACAAAACAGAGATTGGGCAGAGGTATAGGGGAAGCTACAGAGACAAAATAAGCTCATTTCATTCACCATGAAAATTAAGATCCAAACAACCTCTTTATAGCTGAAAGTGTCCATACCAACTGTCTTTGTTTCATAGGCAAGACTTCTGGAAAAATCAAGCCGAAGGACTGTTAATTACCCAATGTCCCTTATCTGTTTCAGTAAGTATAATTATATATTATGGGAATTCTTCTCGGTGACAGAGAAGGGCAGCCTAGCTGAACATCCCATGGCCATAATGCAAATATGATGGCCTCAAGCCATCTTTACGGGATTGCAGCCTACTTTTCCCATTACTAATAATGTGAGAAAACAGCATTTGCTATTCCTTTTGTTTTGTGCTGGATAAATCCCTTCTTCCCTTCATTAAAATAGATGGTACATAAGTGAGTCTGTAGTGTATGCATTATTGGAAGCTGAATAACTCTTTGTGGGTTATCAGGATCTTATTAATAAGTCATGGGTTTCTAGGGAGGATCTACTCAAAAACTCTCTGTCTAGTTTTACATTTATAATGAAATTATGATGTAACTGTAAGCAAATAAGCTCATCTGTAAAAGAAGGATACTGATACTTGCTATCCCTACCTCAAGGGGCTCTTACAAAGTTGTAAAGCATTAAATAAATTAACAGAGGTATGTATGCATGCATATATTTTCAATGTTTATACATGCATAAAAAGAACTCTAAAGAATGCACTGTAAAAAATTTGGTGATATATCTTCCTAAACTAGTTCTCAACTCCCCCATTAAAACTATTTAAATTGGCCGGGCGCGGTGGCTCATGCCTGTAATCCTAGCTCTTTGGGAGGCCGAGGCAGGCGGATTGTTTGAGCTCAGGAGTTCGAAACTAGCCTGAGCAAGAGCGAGATCCCGTCTCTACTAAAAATAGAAAAAAATTAATTGGACAACTAAAAATATATAGAAAAAACTAGCCGGGCATGGTGGCGCATGCCTGTAGTCCCAGCTACTTGGGAGGCTGAGGCAGGAGGATCACTTGAGCCCAGGAGTTTGAGGTTGCTGTGAGCTAGGATGATGCCACGGCACTCTAGCCCAGGCAATATAGTGAGACTCTGTCTCAAAAAACAAACAAACAAACAAAAAAACTATTTCAATGAACAAAAACTTATATATTAGGATACACATGATAAAATTCTAAATACTGCTTCTTGCAGTGCCATGTCCCAACCATGGTACCTTACTCTTTTCACCAGTCCTCATTCAAAAATCCTGGAAGTTCGTTGATTAGTTTATGCACACATTTATTCACTCAAGAACATTTATTGCTCCACTAACAAATGACAGGTACTATTCATCTTATAAGTATGTTCAAGAAATATAGCTCTGAACAATAAATAAATAAATAAATAAACCCATACTCTAGTTGGGGGAGACAAAAATAATAAAAACATGAATAAACAAATACATAAACATAAGTATCAATATATAAATAAAAATTAAATAAGTGGGTAAAATTGTACATTGGGTAACTGCTAGGGAGAAATAGAAAGCAGGGAAGAGAGATGGAGAGTGTTAGTTGGTGAGGGGAAGTTGCAATTTCAAATTATGGGGATGATGAAATTTAAGAAGGAACATATGGGGTTATAGGAGAGAACTATGTGCATATTGGAGGAATGAGTTTATAGGCAGAAGGAACAGCCAGATGGGAAGGCTATGAGATAAGAGTGTCCCTAGAGCATTCAGGAAACAGAAAGAACATGAATGTGTGGGGAGAGAGGAATCAGAATGGAGGGAGAAGGAATTGAAGTCAGAAATGAAATGGAGGACCCAAATAGCTGGGGCTTTTGGGGGCATTTTGAGGACTGGGGTTTTTGCACTGAGTAAGCCATTGAAGAGATTTGAGTGACATGACCTGACTTTTGTTGATCTCTCTGGATGCCATGTTGATTAGAGACTGTAGGAGAGCAAGGACAAAATTAGGGAAACCAATAATTGATTCAAAGAAGTCATTTACTGAAAGATGTGCCTTCTACTCAGTAAAGACATAGAACAAAGACTGACAAAAATTGGTTCACAGATCATTTTGTATGACCTGTGAGCTAAGAATGGATAAGGGTCATTGAAGAAGAAAAAAAGCAAGGAGGAGGAGCTACAGAAACTACACATGGCCCACAAAATCTAAAATATTAATATTTAAAACCCAGAAAATGTTTGCCAAAACCTGAAGTAAAGCATGTGGCTCAAAGTAGGTTTTCAACAAAATTGGAAGGAGAAAGACATGAATACATGAATTACTAAAAATACTGTGCAGTGGCAGGTGTTGAGAAACTACTATGGCTTCATCCCCAGCCCTCACAAACAATGCCATTCATTTCCATTGAGCTATTGAAAATACTGTCTGGTTTTCAAAACAGTAAAGCAAATGGCACTTTCCCACATAAACAGTGTCCTAAATAAAAATGATACAGCAGCAAAGAAACAACTAACACAAAGCATTTTTATAGAGCTTGAAACTTTACAAAGCATTTTCATGTTAATTACCTAATTTAATCTTCAAATCAACTCCATGGGATAGGCATTATTTCCCCATTAGAAGTTATGACATACTAACTCCTTAGAGACTGATCAAGAAAAGTTAGAGTCTTCAATGTTATATCTACTAATACTGAGGTTGATGTTGTCCTCTGGGAAGGCTGGATGCAAGAATCAACAGGGACTTTCAGTTCAACACAAGAGACCAGAAACACATAGTTACTTTGTGTTCCTCTTGAAATGATATTTAAATAAAAGTGTAGAAATACCAAAATTTTCAGACCAATAAAAGCCAAAATGTTATGAAAGTCATCAACCATGGAAAAGTTTTTATACATTTCTGGAAAACAAAACGCGGACAGGAGGGGTAATAGATAAAACAATCAAGAAAAGATTACCCCAAGAAGGAGCTGCACAAAGCCAGCCTGTTGTTGCTGAGCCCTGGTTATAGTAAAGGGCAGAAGACAGAAGAAGGACTGAAAACAAGGAGAAAAAAGTTACTGTAAGGAAAATAGCTGATTCATGAGCTCCACGGATCAGTAAAGTCTAGAGGACTCAGTATGTCCCTACATTAACTCTGTAAGACAATGGATTGTTGGTGATGAAGACAAGACAACAGGAGTGAGTGTCCCACTACAGGTTTCCAGCGATGGCTTATCATCATGACCACAATTCCATCCAGTGCTGTCCACCCCCAGCTTCATCTGCTGTGACTAAAGATTAGTGCTTTAAAATTTGTCAGATTAAAAATTATGTCACCTGACAATTATAAATTGCTGTTATTATTAACATATTTTGTATTAAGTTCCTTTTTTGGAAAATCTTCAACCTTGACAAATTATTTGCTTCTGCCAAGCCAAATGATCTCAGAATAACCATTTGCCATCTAGTGTTATTTTTCCATACAAGGACAAGTAAAAGAATATTCTATATCTCAAAGAAGCATCTTTTCCATCTATTTCCATGTGACAAGATAAATCAAGAAGTAAACTTTTCTGGGATGCCCTTGTCCAAATTCCCTTTTATTGTCCTAAATCCCTACTATTTGTTATATGCTTAATGAGTTTTTACTCATTGAGGGTAAAAACTGGAAATAATGTGACTGTAATTTACTGTTTTCAAATAAGTCTGAGATGTGATCATTTTTTTTCGGAGTTTCCATAGGAAATTTGTGGTCAAAATTTGTACCAGGTTGGTATTTTTGTTCACACCAACAAACAAAATTAAGGTATTGTTCCTTATTAAACCCTACTTAAATGATATCAAAGAATTATGGTTAAATGACATACTATAAATCATCTCTGCTCATGGAAGGGTTAGAATGGGCTTATACTATTTCTCCTCTTTTCAAACAGAATGTGGCTATGAGAAAAGCTTTTTGTTCCCTAACAACCCCAGCCTTGCTGGGAATGGAAATCCAAATTTGCTCTGACATACTATAAAAGGAATCTTATGAGCAGATGGCTAAAACCAATTTGTAATATATTAATTATGCCCAATGTTATTTTAAACAGATCATTTTACAATTAAAAAATGTATAAAACCATTTTTACTGATCTCTGATTCTTGATTCTGAAACTTCTGCCTGTCATATGTCTGAAACACATTATCAACCCAATGAATAAGAAATACACTCCAATGAAATAAGCCAAAGAAACAAGGTTAAAACTAGATAAAGCCGCATGTAGGATTTTCTAAATCATTCTTGTTATCCTAAAGCTTCCCATCCCAGGACAACCATACATGTTTCCTTTATCCTGGCATGCAAAAGTACATCTCCTATTGTGGCCATAAGAATATCTAGAGTTCCATGTAGGTGACCATAATGTATAATGTATAATGCTGTCATGCTCACAATGTTTAAGTTGTGTTAATCTTGTTTTAATCCAACACGTTGCTCCACTATTAAGTTGTAAATGAATATATTTTCTTTCTAGACAAATTTCAGGAAGGCCAGAGAAACTGGCTTCTTATCTATATGGATTAATCCACAGGTGAATTTCTTTCCAGACAGAACAAAATTGATGCAGAATATAATCTTTACATATGTGGATCCTTCAAACCAGACCAAAAAAAAAGTCTGGGCTGCAAGGCTTCATTAGAAGAGAAATGTGGGATAATGCTACACTGACAGTTGGTGGACCTGCTCTACATCTTCTGAGGAGACTGGAGCCCAAAGTGGGCCATGGTCAACTTAAGTGAAGTTGAAGTAAAGACCTCCTCCTAGGTGTGCATGTGCTTTGTATAGATATGCCATGGTGCTAAGTATCCTAAAAACGACAGAAAAAAATGATGATACATTGATGATACACGATGTACCCACGACCAGGAGGCAGGAGCTCTGGAATCACATAGCCTGGGTTCAAAGCATGGCTGGGCCACTCCCACCTGTGTGACTTGAGGAACCATCTAAGGCTTAACTGCGGTTTTACCAAATTTGTGAAAAGAAGTAAAGACAACCTATCTTCCAGGAAGGGATGTCATAGGGCAGCGGTCCCCCAAACTTTTTGGCACAAGGGACTGGTTTCATGGCAATTTTTTCCATGGACTAGGGATGGGGAGGATGGTTTCGGGGTGATTCAAGTGCATTACGTTTATTGAGCAGTCAGCCCTCTCTGCTAATGATAATCTGTATTTGCAACTGCTCCCCAGTGCTAGCATCACCACCTCAGCTCCACCGCAGATCATCAGGCATTAGATTCTCATAGGAGCGTGCAACCTAGATCCCTCCCATGCGAAGTTTACAGTTGGGTTTGTGCTACTAGGAGAATCTAATGCAACCGCTGATCTGACAGGAGGCGTAGCTTATGTACAGCCTCGCAAGCAATGGGGAGCGGCTGTAAATAGAGGTGAAGCTTTGCTGTGCCTCCGGTTCCTAACAGGCCACAGACTAGTACAGGTCCACAGGCTGGGGTTGGCGACCACAGTCACAGGGTGTAGCATCTGGTGGTGAGGGCCCCGCCTTTCCTCCTCAGAAACTCTCTTAGCTGGGGCTGGTGACCCTCGCGGCCATGGTGGGGCAGAGGCAGTGGAGGGGTCCCTGGAGAAGGCTGGCAGGATCGCGGTGGCTTCCACGCTTGGCCTGGAGCTGGAGCCTGCAGAGCCGCTCCCAGGCTTGAAGGGCTCTGGCTGATCGGGCGCCCACAGTCCCCAGCAGTCCCCACACAGTGGCCCCTCTCGTGCCAAACACCTGCCACCAGCAGCTGGAAGTTGCGCTTTGCCTTTTGGCGCCTTTTCCCGGGGCCCTCAGCTGGGCTCCCGCGCCCGCCCCCGCGCGCCGTTGAGAACAACGGACACAAGCCCGCTGACCAGTGCGCACTCGGGCTGCGGCGGAGGTGGTCACGAAGGAGAGGGCTTTCCGTTTACTCGCCTCTTCTTGGCACCTAAGGCCCGCAGCTTGCCGAATGGGCAATCTTCTTAGCAAGCCCAGTCTCCTGGCCATCACAGACCCCTGCCGGGCCATCACCCTCCCTGACTTTCTGTCTGCGACGCAGCTCCCCCCGCCCTCCCACCTCCTGCCCTGTCCCAGGCTGTCCAACCCCAATGAGGATCGCCGGCCTTGAGCAGGGGGCTTTCGCATCACGCCCAAGAGGCAGGATCCCATCCCCAGCAGGCTATGAACTCCCCTCAGGGCATCCTTCCCACCGTATCCTGGCGGGGGGTGCCCCAAACAACCCTGTGCCGCCTGCTGGCGACTCCAGATGATCAGACAGTCCAGGTCCATCAACGTCCCTCCTGTCCGCTGCAAGGTCACTCTCCTGCGTTCACCACCTAAGCAGGTGGTCAAGGCTGCCAAGCTGACAGCACCCAGTCACCTCCTCCTTCCTTGCCAGGAGAGGAATGAGGTGAGAGCCCAGGAAAACTCAGGAAGGCCACGGAGGAGGAGGGGGAGGAGGACTGCTCATGGAGACCCAAGGGCAAGAAGACAGGAAAAGGGCCTTCCTAGCTACGGGAAAGCACCACCAGCACTGGAGAGCCAGGGTGACGTCACTTCCTGGACATGCAGTCCTGGGCCTTCCCTGGAGGGACATCTCCACCCCCACCACCCTGAAAACACCTGGAGTGAGGAGGCCCAGGTGTCTCCCATGATCTCTTGCCCTGAAGGCCATGCAGTCACTGGCTCACACAGCCCTGCGGAAGGTGTCCTGCCTCCTGGGACGCCTGACCCAGGTGCAGCAGTGCTCCCTGACCCAGCCCCAGGCTGCTCGTGGCTACTGGAGAAGTTGGCCACCAGACTGCTGCGGGGAGGCCATGGGCCCAGCTCTCCAGGCCCGCTCCAGGCACCAATGTCGGGGAAGGAGATGCAGGGCAAAGAGCCTGCACATATGGCACCCAGGATCTCTTCTCCACGCAGAGCTACCAGGAATAGGCCCTGCAAAAGAAAAATGTCCCTACCACTGCTGCTGCTGCCACTGCCGCTGTCACTGTTGAGGGACAGAGGTGAGCTGCCCCCGCCTCCAAAGTTTCCCTGTATAGCTGCTGAGGAAGATTGAGGAATCTTGGAGGAGTCCATTGCATGTCAAAGACCAAGATCTTAGAGGAGAAAACAGAGGCTCTGGGGAGAAGACAGAGGCCTTGGGAAGCTGCAGCGCCACCCAGCCCACCCCCACTCTCCCCACCTGCTGCTGGGATGGCAGAATCCCAGCCCCTGGCCACGTCCTACACTTTCCATGCCCCGGTTCCTCCTTCCACCCCTGACTTGGCCAACCTGGCTGCTGGACCTCTGATCCTGCGTGTCCCTCCACCTTCTTGTACAACATTCACAATCCCTAGCTCTCCTCTGCCTGTTCCTGCAAACTTCTTCCTCCCTTTAGGGCCAGTTCCACTGTGGGAAGTCCACCTAAAGAGAATGAGGCCCCTGCTCATCCAGTCCCAGCTGCAGTGCCTCCGGTTTCTGACCTGCCCAAACTTCCTAGCTCCCTACCCTTCTCATCGACGCGACCCTTGTGCAGAACTCAGACCCCCATATCCATGTGTGTGGATTTCCCTCCTCCCTTTCCTTCCAGAACCCTCCTCCCCCTTCCTTCCTTATCCTTCCTCCTCCTTCATTCCCTATCACTCTTCCTCCTTCCTTTCCTGTCCCTCCTCCCTTTTCCTTTCCTATTCCTCCTCCTCTTCCTTTTCCTGTCTTTCCTCCTACCATCCCTTCCCTTCTCCTCCTTCCTTTCCCAACTAGGCCCCTCCTTATCCCTCCCCCTTCCATCACCTCCCCTTCTCTTTCCTTCCCTATTCCTCCTCCTCCTTCCATCTCCAACTCTCCTCCTCCTGTCCCCTCCTCTCCTCTTCCTTAGCCATCCTCTTTCTTCCTTTCCCACTTCCATCCCTTCCCCTCCCTCTCCTTCCTTTCCTATCCCTCCTCCTCTTTCCATCCCTTACTATCCTCCTCCTTCCCTCCCCATCCTTCCTCCTTCCATTCCCTCCTCTTCTCAACCTTCCCACCCAATCCTTTCTCCTTCCTTTCTCTCTTATCCTCCTCCTTTCTTTCCCATACCTCCTTCTTTTTCCAACCCCTCTCCTCTTCCCCTTTTCCTCCACATCCCTCCTCCTTTGTTCCCTACGTGTCCTATTCTTTCCTTCTCCACCTGTCCTCCAGGCCCTTCTAATGGGATTCCTGCTTTTATCACAGCCACCTTTACCCAATCCACAGCAGCCATGTCTACCACCAGAGCCAGCACATCTGCACACTTGACCAGCACCTACTTTAGACCCTGAAGTCATTGAAATGGACACCACTCCCCTGTCTATGGCTGCTATTTTCAGCTCTCCCCCAACCTCTAGCATGAGCTCTCCTCCATTTTCCCCAATCCCCCATACTGCAGAACAGAGGCACCCTTCAAAGACCAGAGTCCCCATCAGCCCATCTGCACTTACAGTCCACTGCCCCACCTCAAATTTTAACCGTAACCACCTCATTGGCCCAGGAATCACCCATTGACCCACATTTGGGATCCCTGATAGGCAGCATCAGGGAGCTTCTTTTCCCAGAGCCCCTGTTCTTATGAGTCTTCCCATCACAGCCCCTCCTGTTACCTCCACTCTGGTGAGCAGCACCTCTGCAATTGCATCACCCGTGCCTGTCTTTGACACCAGTACTCTGGATACCACCTGTCCTTCCAAGGTTGACATCTTCTGGTCTCCTCCTGTCTCCTAGAAGGCCCTTTTTACACGGGGCTTCCTAGGAACACACCACCCAGTGACAGCATTGCCTCAGCACAGGTCTCCAATGGCATGGGCATGCCTGGACAGTCAGTCAGGGGACCAGCTGCAATTTTCAAGCATCGTCCTAATCCAGAAGCCACCCCTCAGCCTCCTGATGGACAGCAATAGTCTCACCAATCTCTCATGTGGGGAAGGAAGCAACACAAGAACAAGATATAGGCCTGGCCTCTTCTGCAACCCAGCCACCAAGTGCCAACCTAAGGCCATCAGCTTTGCTGGCATCTGGCTTGGAGTTGCCACCAGGATACCCGGCACTGGGGACAGTACTGCATTGCTGGCCAGCACCAGTCCAGGCCAACTGGTGTTGATGAGACCTGCAGCCCCTGTGAGTGGTGGGAGCTTTGGGCTCCATGTGTCTTCCCCAGGCCCCTGCTATGTGCAGGTTCTCCCTTCCCCTAACCCACTTTCCTCAGTGGGCCCTTTACTTTCCCACACCATGTAATAAAACCCTTCTTCTGTTAATCTGACTCTGCTCTTGTGTCTTTGTTCTTTGAGTCAACTGTGGAGGAAGAATTGGCATGTATGAGGGGTGACGTGTTGAGCCAGACTTTACACAAACTTTCCTGATTCCCAGGGAATAGCATGTAGAAGTAGCTACCCTGCATCACCCTCGCCTCTTCCCTCCGTTCTTCTCTCCAACCACCCCGACCTCATTGGAGGCCAGATCCTCCCTGATGTGTATGAGGAAACGCACTTTCTGACTTTAGTCTTTAAAAATGCATAAATGTGTTTTTGTTGTGTGTCTGTGTCTTTAGGTGAGACTTAGGCCAGTCATGCTCACACATTCCCACTTCACCCAGAGGGCTGAGCTTGGCATCCAGCTTCTTGCTTCTAGAGGAACAAAGCAATGAAGAGCTCACATCTGCTCTATAATTACTGAAAATATAACCTTACTTAGAATTTCTCATGCTGCTTGAAAATATCAGAAAAGATTCTCTATGATACCTGGCCTGGCTCTGGTGTAAACATTGGGCCATTGACTCACAGCAGTTACGATCACACCTAGCTCTGGCTGACCCTCGAGTCCTACTGTGTCTCCACTAGATTTCATTGCTGAAAATTCCACCTTTCCTAAGGCATTTCACAACCCAGGGAAACCATCTGAAGATGGGGACAAGAGGAAAGTACAGCATGTCCCTCAGCTTCTAACTCATTTCATTATTTATCCAGCTATGACTCTCCACTAGACTCTGTGCTAGGCCCTAGAGATATAGAGTTGAGAGACATCTCTCACCCCAGAAACATTTACAATGTAGAGGGAAAGACAGCTGACTGGACCAAAAGTTCAATGGTATGGGTAAGCACTGAGATATAGGGAGCAAGGGAGAAAAACATAAACTACTTTCAGGGGAAATGAACCATGAACTGCATCTTCAGGGGGTCAAGGGAACAGTCAAGTGCAGAAGACCATTCCCAGTCAAAGCAATAGCATTCTCACAGTGAGGGAAAGGAGATGACCAGCAGTGTGACAGCAGACAGGTGTTCTTGTGTCTGAAGAGTGGAACCAAAGCTGGGAGATGCACCTATAGGGTTCGGTAAGGAAGGGCAGAACGTGGATGAACTTAAATACCACCATGAGGCATTTGTCCATTTTCCTCAAAGTATCGGAAGACATGAAAGTATTATAAGCAAAAAGGTGAGAAGATTTTATGTAGATTTTAGAAACGTTTTTCTGACTGTGTGAGAAGGAAGAAGTAAATGGTGCCAGAGCAGAGTCAAGGAGGTTTAGTAATACTGCAGTGACCCAGTGAAGGTGAAACAACGACCCCCTGGTCTAAAGGAGCTGATATCAATTATTAAAAGAGTGGGGATGGTGAGGAGGTAGGACGGAAGTGAAATGGGTGGCCCTATGGAACCCTGGTCTATTCTACCCATCTAGCTTGGATAGTTGAACATGAGTGATTTTGGTAAAAACACGAGTTCCACTTTTAAAAGCATGAGATGCCTGTAGAAGATGCAGTTACTATAATGCTTGGAAGGCAGTTCATTCACGAATTTTCAATTTAACATAT
The DNA here is from genome assembly GCF_000956105.1 of Propithecus coquereli. Lineage (NCBI taxonomy): Eukaryota > Metazoa > Chordata > Mammalia > Primates > Indriidae > Propithecus > Propithecus coquereli. Next base: position 1,035,295 of record NW_012139080.1, on the reverse strand, counting down.
CTCTTGAACATCTAGGATGTGCTACACACTATTGTAGCTAGTAGTGTCAATTAGAAGAAAAGCAAAACTCCTGACATTGTGGACCCCTATACTCCAGTGAAAGGGATAAAAAAATAAAAAACTTGGGAATCATCTTTTAGGCTAGGCAGTAACAAATGCTATGTAGAACAGGGCAGCCCAAGGAGGATTGAGACTGTGGAAAGTGAGAAGGAGGGTTTTCAATTTAAACTGTTGACAAGACATGACTCACTGGGAAGGTGACATTTGAATGAAATCTAGAGAAAGACAATTGAGTCATCTATCTGAGGTAACAGCATTCCAGATAACAGGAATAATCACTGCAAAGTCTGCAAGAAAGGATACTTGGAGTCCTCAATGAGCAGTTAGTACGCAATGTGGCTCCAACTAAATCAGCAAGTGGGAGGGAGGGAATGAGGAGAGGAAGACAAGGAATGTGGTTTGAATTCCTTGCACCGTTATGTATTGGTTGTACAATCACAAACAGTTGACCCAACCTTTAAAAAAGTCTCAGTGAACTCAGTGCCTTTTCTATGGACTGTTTACATCACAAGGTTTTTGAAACTTTAAAATCAAATAATACAGGGAAGTGACTTGTAAACCATTTTTGTTACTGTTCTATACATAGGAATAAATGGATAGACAGACAGATAGATACAGTGAGTGAGTTACAGACTGAATGTTTCTGTCCCCTCAGAAATTCATATTTTTAAGCCCTGACCCCAAAGTGATGATATTAGGAGGTGTGGCCTTTTAGAGGTAATTAGTTTTAGACGAGTTCACGAAGTTGAAACCCGATGATGGGCTTAGTACATTTATAAGAACAAGAAGAGACTCCAGAGCTTCCTCTCACGACCAGGTAAGGACATAGCAAGAAGGTGGCCATCTTCAAGCCAGGAAAATGATCTTCACAATAAATGGCATCTGTCCTGATATTGGACTTTTTAGTTCCCGAACTGTAGGAAGTATATGTCTGTTGTTTAAGCCCCAATCTATGGCATTTTGTTATAACAGCCCAAACTGACTAAGACAGATCGATATGTAGACTGTGTGTGTGTATATGTGTGTTTGTATGTGTGCGTGTGTGTGCGCGTGTGTGCATGCCCCATGAGTGAGTTCCTCAAGCAATGGTGCTCTGATTGCCTTTACTAGGCAATTCAAATGGAAGAACCACATTTTAAAGGGAGCATAAAAGTGCTTACGTTTATGAAGTAAACACATGTAAAAATGTGATAACTGGGACTAAAAATGCACAATATTGTGCCTAGTGCAACATTTATGAGATTAGCCCTGTAAAAACAAAGAAAACCAACACAGAGAGAATACCCGACTCCTCCAGGCACCCTGTTGTGTGATTTATTTACTCTAGGTTGTTTATTACAGGTCCGGAGGATCAAAGCTCCTACTCCCTGGCTGCAGAGCATCACCTGCCCTTTGTAGTCAGAACTGCCTCTCAGAAGTAGGGTTGAAATCCAGTTTGTTTCTAACAATCCCGCACCCTCTCTCTACCATGCCTGGCAATATTACCAGGAACAATGTTAAAAATTTGTACATCTTGACATTTTTTAAAAAGCCCTTCAACGTAAAAATAATGATCCTGAGAAGGCAGACTTTTAATTAATGTGTGAGAGATACAAAGATTATTTTGATTTTCACGTTTTGATGCACTTACACAGCTGAAATTATTTCTAAAAAAATAGAAATATTATTTTATTTTTTATGAAAATAATACATGAATAGGGTATCAACTTGAAAAATACTGAAATTCAACCTTTTCCACCTTGTTCCCCTCTCCAAAGACAGTTTTTAGATATTTTGATGTTAATTCCATAATTGTGAATTTAATGCCTATTCTGCTGTGTCATGACATATCATTTTAGAAAATATGTTTCCCACCCTAACATGAAGGAGGAGGATAAACTCACACTCTCACTAATTTCCTCCCTCTTCCTTTCCAATATATCATATTCATTCCATTAATTTTGCAGCTTCTGTTTCATAACTTAATGTAATTTCGCTGGCTTTGTTGATGAGGGAAATGGTAGCATAGTGGCTATAAGCATTGTTCTGGAAGTGGACCACTGAGGTTGGAATCATTGTTCCTCAGCTTCTCAGTTGTGCAACCCTAAATAGTTTACATAATCTTCCCATGCCCTCATCTGCTCATCTGTAAGTCCGGGAAAGGGAGGATACCTGGTTTATGGGGTTGCTCAGGATGACTAAGTGGAGAGTTGCACTTGTAGTCTTCATTGTCCGACACGTAGATACTCTCAGGAAATAATTAGTTGTCATTATATTTCTTATTTTTATCAACTTTCACCTTTACCTTGTGATCTCTATACACAACACTGTTTGTGCTCCTATCATTCAACTGCCTTTCCTTTTCCCAGGCACAACTCACCTCTGTCAGTACCATTTGCTTTTGTTTTTCTGTGCTATGAACATTTACATCTTGTCATGCAATTGCAGCAACATGTCCCATGTCTTATTCACAGATTGACGCTAAGGGTTGAAAACAAATAAATTTTATTAACTACTTAAGTATTGCCCAGTCCTGGAGAAAATAGTGTGATAGGATTATATTTTCTTTTCTGTAGGTATAGCACCTCAACTTCTGCCTTTTACATCAGTTGTTTAAAATCTTGCCACAGTTTAATTTTCTTGTTACTTCAACTTATTTTCTCATACAGATTTTATTGCTTTTCCTAAAATTTGAATAGCCTTTTTCTTGTACTCTTTGCCCATAAGAAAGTATTTTTTCCAAACTCAGCATTATTTACTTGACTGGATCCTTTCCTTTTCCAGAACCTTTGCCCCTCCCTCACCCAGTTTGGAAGCTATAAGACCAAAGTAAGGACATGATCTTAGAAGGAAGAGGGCAAAGGGACAACTCAAACTGCTTTTAGGCTAAGCCAAAAATGTTCACTAATCACTAATTACAAAAAAAGAAGTCTAATTCTGGCCTCATCATCCTAATTTCCTAGATCTGTGGTAAAGCCAGGAGTCTGGATTTCAAGCAGCACTCTAAGTAATTCTGATGCAGTCTACACTCCATATTGTTCCAAATGTCCTATTCATCTCATAAGATTAAAAATTTTATATAGGTTTTGGGGCTAAAACCTTAATTGGTAATAAGCAGAATATTCCCCTTGCATCTATTTCTCATGAACTAGAAGGTGGCTTGTAGAAAATTTGAGAATTTCGGACTCACGGCTGCACATCTTTCTTTCCCTCTCCAGATATTTTTATCTTCAAGATCTAGAAACTGCCCCTGACTGTGATGAGCCTGCCTAGACCCTCCCTGAACCAGTCACTACTATGATCCCAGGGGATGTAATGTAATCAGGGCTTCCTGAACAACAGTTCATACTTTACCTGAGCCAGAGATGTGGATGGTCCTTTCAAAAGTCCCTGGACAGTCATGTCATGTTGAGATGCTCCTTCTGGATAGGAAACCTGAGGCTCGTAGAATCAAACAGCTGCTCAGTATCAGAGCCATGATACAGATCCTGGATCTGCCCAAGGCATCAAATGGGGGTGGGAGGTAGCGACCAGAAAAACAAAACCTCTGCTAAAAAATTGTCTCTCTTAGGTAGATAGTACCTTTGCTTTAAATCCACACTACATTGGGAATAACTGATATCAGAGACTTTCTTGGAAGTACGTTCCATAGGATGAAGGGGGAATGAAAATTTGTGAACAAAGAGATGGGGGTTGTGGGGAGGGAGCATTCAGGTAAAGGGTTCAAAACACAAAGTAGGTCAATTTCTAATTTACCATTAGACTAGCCTAGGCTGGTGTATAGGAATCTGGAAGCACTAACTATCATTAAATACCTGAGTTAGCCATATGGACAATCAGCAAAAAAGATGCTTATCTTTTCCTTGAAGTTTTATTGATTTTACCAAATATATATCTCATATATATAGGGAAAATGTGAGCTTTGAAAATGACAAGATATTTATGAACTTAACCTCAATAGACATCAAAACTTTTGACAGAAAGTTGGATGTAAGTGATAAGCTTGGAATTTGCATTTATTATTATTGACGAATTTGTAGTGTTTACTCTATGACAAACACTACTCTAAGTGATTAGCAAATACTAACTCATTTAGTCCTCATAATAACAATCATATTGATAGGTATCAGTCATAATCCCACTTTTTTAGGTAACTGAGTCCCAGGGAGGTTAAATATCTTGCTCAATATCACACAATTCATAGGTGGCAAAACCCTAGGATTTAAAACCAGACAATCAGAACTCCTGTTACTTGGCAACGTCACCTCATTATAAGCCATGCTTAGGGAAAGGACTAAATTGATAAGAGTCTGAATGAAAGGCAGGAGAGAGAAATGAGAAAATGAGTGATGCTGGAACCTGAGGAGAATTTAAGTTCAGAGTTTTTTTTTTTTTTTCGTGATGAGGCCTGGATGAGAGGAGAAGATACGATTAGAATATTAACTTGGGGTAGCACCTGAATCCACTGAAAAATGACTTGGTTCTCCTTAAAGTTAAGACAGAATGGATGAAAAGTAATGAAAAAGTAGATGGAAAGGAAAAGAACAATGTGACTTAAATGATGAGGAATAACATTTTCTCTTTAAGTAATAAGAGAAGAGAGGGTCTGTGGGGAAGGTTTGAACTTTCTTCCAGGTGTCTAGTCATTTATCCCAGGATGAATATGGATAAAAATGGCAGCCATTGCATTGGTTGTGATGATTCCTTAAAATCAAAGCTTCAATGTCCAAGAACAGTGTACATGTACAGTACACCCACTGCATGTTAGGCATACCACCACATTTCCAGTCACGTTTTAATTGGAGTAACAGTTCCTAATAGGTATGGATTCGTGTCCTATGGCTGCTCTAACAAACTACCACAAATTTGGTGGCTTAAAACAAAACACACTTATTTTATACAATTCTGCAGGACAGAAGTCTGAAACCAGTTTCATTGGGCTGGAATAAAGAGTTGGCAGGACTGTGCTCCCTCCAGAGACTGTAGGAAAGAATCAATTTCTTGCCTTTTCCAGCTTCTGGTAGCTGCCAGCACTCCTTGGCTTTTGGCTGCATCAATCCAATGCCTGCTTCACGATATATTCTTTTTGACTGTAGTAAAATCTCTCTCTTGCTCCCTCTTATAAGAGCACTTGTGATTACATTGAAGGCCCATCTAGGTAACTGAGGATAATCTCCCCATCTCAAGATCCTTTACTTAATCCCTTCTCTTGCAGTTTTGACATATAAGATTCACAGGTTCTGGGGATTAGGAAGTGGACATTTTGGGGCAGGGGCATTATTCGGCCTACCACAGTAGACACTATCATTTTCCTTAGGTACAGTAAATGAAGCTTAAGGAAGTGATTTGTTCCAGATCTTACAATGTTTTGGAGTAGATATTTAAATTCTGTCAGTCTAACTTTAGGACCTACTCTGAAACACTGTTAATCTGTGTTCTGAACCACTGTATATTCTCGATTAACAGTCACATGGAAGTAGCAAGACTTAATCGAATAAAATTCTATGTACTGTCTCCTCTTTGACTTTGTTTGTCTGGTGTATTTATCAACCCTGCCAGAGAGAAGAGTCCAGGAAACTGTTACACGAGCATAGTAAGGGAAAGCATTTACTGTTTGCTTTGAACATGGTAATGGAGGCTTTTCTAATAGAATATGCCACAAGTAGTCTTGTCACTACTTCATGTATTTAAATGCACATACAAACAAACAAAAACTATAATGCAAAAGTGTCAGGGACTTGTCTAAAGCCATACTAGAGGGCAGAGAAAGAGCTGGTACCAGATGCCAGATGTCCAGGCCTGAATCCATCCAATCCAGCCTGGTTAAGACCTGTTTAGAGGGATTGTGACTGATCAGCCAGCACCTGAGGCCTTTTACCCCACATTAAAGAAGGCTATTAGCTGAGGGATCACAGACGCTTGTGTTAATCAGTAATCCATAATCTGCTATTCCCATCCTTTGTGAGTGATACCCTGACACTTTAAAAATGCTTTTCTGCTTAAGAAAGAGCAGAACAGCCTCTGTTCCAATGCCTGTGACCTACTGCACTTTGCGAAGGTAATTTGGTGAGTGGAGCTGCAAACCCATCTCCAATATCACACATCTGTGGAAAATTCCAGTAAGGCTTTGGGCCCAGACATAGCACATTTTTCCGAGGATCGGTAATGATTTGCTGAGGATCAGTAATGCTCTCCGTATGCTGGCTGACAAGGGCACGATCTCTGCGCTTATTAGACTCCATTTGTCAGCTCCTCTCTGACACAGTTGTCCACGGGATTCCTTAGGAATATTTGAGGTATTTAGGCACAATTTCAGGAGCTGCTCCTGCCTCTATCCTCTCATTTCTTAATCAAAATTTTCCAGTTTGAGACTATAAATAATTCAGCGTAGGTGGGTTATCAGGTACATGCTTCCCCCCTCAGTTTCATTTGAATCCCTATGCCCCGTAGGGCGCATGTCCGTAGCATCAGATGGTTCTCATCATCGCTAAATCCAGGAATCAGAGCTGCAAATGTAACTGACAAGTTCATCAGCTTTTTCATTTCTTTCCCACCTGATTGTTTAACAGTGATTTGCTAGAGACTGTGTGTTTTGCTGTTTTGCAAAGCTCAGTGGTACTCAGACAATATTGAAATTCTACCCTGGAGAAACTGACATTCTGTTAATTGAGCTCCTTTTCTTATAGGACTGACAAGAGGTTCATCATTCACACAGTTTCTCTGAGTGCATTGCCAAGAATCTGGGTTAGAGTGGCAATTCCCCACCTTTCCTGTTGGAGGGTAGTTTGCATTCCACAAAATGAAGTCTGCTCTTGTAAGAGAAAATTCATTTGTACAGGCAATACGTTTCCTAGGCCAAACTAAGATGACTGCCGTTTTTTTCTGGCCCCACCCTCTGGCAAGCCGGCCTTCCAGGGAGGCATGAGTCAGCACACTTTCGTAACCAAAGTGTTATCTCCTGTGTGAACCCATGTGATCACGCTTTCACTTGGCATGTTGCCACGATTGTCCTGAGCCATACATAAGCGCTTGCCATGTTCTAGCTGTGCGCTGCATCTCCCTGACAATAAAGAGTATGTTTCATCTGCCTGTTGCCGCCTGCCTCTTCCTCCAATTCCCTAAACCTGTGCTGGCCACTCACTAGCCACAGAGCCGCCTCCCCACAGCTCTGTATGAGAACTTTGGTCTAATCTCTCATCCATGGATTCAGAAAGTTTGACTCTCTGATATTTACCCTCCTGATACTGTTGTGAAGGAAAGGAATTGGTGGCCAAACCCCAGGTCATATGTTTACACATCTCCTAGTTCCTCCTTTGCTCTTTAATTCTATTTAGATTGCCTTTAGTCATGTAGAATTCTTTAATTTTTGTCACATCAAATCCACCAGCTTTTTCTTTATGCTATCTCAGTTTCACGATCTGCTTAGGGAAAGACTTCCTCATACCAAGAATATGATTTCTTATGCTAGTCTACATTATTCTAAGTATTTTGTCTTATATTGGAATATTACCAAATTTATGCCATATATTCTGTCCTTGCTATGTCAAGTTCACATGTGCATGAATTTTAGTTACCATTAGTTAAATAGTCCAGTCCCCAAAACAACACAATTCAAATTTCAGTTTTCATAATATATTAACTGTGAGAAACTGCACAAAGCACAAATTTCACAGCTTGCTGTATTGTCCACAAATCACCATGTAAATACCAGATGTGCGTGACCATCAGTGACCAATCAAGTCACTTCTTCCGTAGTCTGTTGGTGATTGGTCACACAATTCACACACACACACAGAGCAAAATATGTCATTGTGCTGCCTCCTTGTTTCCCAGGGATAAATCTACATGATATTTAACAAAGCTGGATAATCAACAGAGAGAAAGAGAGGCAATTGAGACAAAAATGCAGCAAAGAAACGAATAATGATTACACGGAAGTAAAATTCTAATAGATGTGAGTTGTAGAAGAAATAGGTGAACAGGGCAATGTTGACTCTGCAGACATTATGGAGATTAAATATGCAACCCAAGGACCCTAGGAAAGGCAGAATCAACATAAATGAGGCAAGTGGTTGTGACGAAAAGATGAAGACATCCCACAGTAAGTGATATCAACACAAAACTTCACATGAACTCTCAGATATATTTCATGACATTGAAAGCACAAGGAATAAAATGTTGGAAGTTGAAGGAAGAAATGACATAGCGTGAGACAATTCACCAAGGCATAGAAAAGATTTTTGCTCCTTGTAAGGAATATGATAAAAGTACAACAAACACCATGGGAACTACTCTTGACAAGTTATTTCCCCCCTTAAAATAGACTCTGTGTTCTTTTAGAGCAGTTTTAGGTTTACAGCAAAATTGAGTGGAAGATACAGAGATTTCCCATATACCCACTGCCCACATACATGCATAGCCTACCCCATTATACACATCCCCCACGAGAGTGGTACATATTTCACAATTGATGAGACTATATTGAATTATCATTGTCACTCAAAGCCCATAGTTGACATTAGGATTCACTCTTGATGTACATTCTATGTGTTTTGACAAATGTACAATCATATGTATCCACCATTACAACATCATACCAAATAGTTTCACTGCCCTAAAAATCTTCTATAATTTGCCTATTTGTCCTTTCCTTGCATCTCATTCCTAGCAACCACTGATCATTTTACAGTCTCCATAGTTTGGCCTTTTCCTGAATATCATATAGTTGGAATCATACATAATGTAACCTTTTCAGAGTGGCTTCTTTCACTTAGCAATATGCGTTTAAGATTCCTCCATGTCTTTTCACATCTTTATAGCTTATTTCTTCTTAGCACTGAATAATATTTCATTGTCTGGTGTACCACAGTTTATTTATCCAATCACCTAATGAAAGCAATCTTGCTTCCTTCTAACTTTTGGAAATTATGAATAAAACTGATGTAAACATACTTGTGGAATGTTTTGTATGAAATAATTTTTCAGCATATTCATCTAAATACCAAGGACTGTGATTGCTTAATATACTGCCAAACCGTTTTTCAAAGTAGTTGTACCATTTTGCATTCCCACCAGCAATGAATAGGAGTTCCTGTTGCTCCACATCTTTGCCAGCATTTGGTGCGCTCAGTGTTCTAGATTTTGGCTATTCTAACAAGCATGTGGTGGGAATCCACTATTGTTTCAATTTTCATTTCCCTGATAACGTATTACGTAGAACATCTTCCTATATACTTGTCATTCATATATCTTCTTTGGTGAGGTTTCTGTACAGGTCTTTTGCCCACTTTTTATTTGGGTTGTTCTTTTTCTTTTTTGTTGAGTTTAAGAGTTCTTTCTGTGTTTTGAATAGTAGTCATTTATCAGAAATACTTTTTGAAAATATTTTCTCACCCTCTGTATCTTGTTGCCTTATCCTTTTGACAGTGTCTTTAACATAACAGAAATATTTAGTTTTAATAAAGTCTAGATTTTGAAATCTTGCTTTCATGGGTTGTGCTCTTATAGTGGCATATGCTGAAAGACATCACCATGTTCAAGGTCATCTAGATTTCCCCCTATGTTATCTATTATGCGTTTTATGGTTTTGTGTTTTACATTTAAGTCTATGATCCATTTTGAGTTAATATTTATGAAGGTTATAAGGACTGTGTCAAGATTCATTCTTTTGCATATAGATGTCCAGTTGTTCTAGCAACATTTATTGAAACTTTATCTTTTCCTCATTGTATCGGCCTTTCTCCTTTGACAAAGATCAGGTGACTATATTAATGTGTGTCTATTTGGGGGCTCTTTATTCTGTTCCATTGACCTATTTGTCTATTCTTTTGCCAATACTATATTGTCTTGATAGCTGTAGGTTTCTAGTAATTCTTTAAGTCGAGTAATGTCAGTCCTCCAACTTTGTTCTTATTCTTTGATATTATGTTGGCTATTCTGGGTCTTTTGCCTCTCCATATAAAGTTTAGAAATACTTTTTTAATATCCATAAAATTATGTGCTGAGGTTATGAATTGAATTGCTTGAATATGTAGATAATGTCTGGGAAAACTGATATTGTGACAATATTGAGTCATGAAATATCTCATTTATTTAGTTCTTTTTTATTTCTTGTACCAGAGTTTTGTGGTTTGTGTCATTAGAATCTTGTCCATACGTTGTTAGATTTATACCTAAGTGTTTCATTTTTTGGATGCTAATGTAAGTAGTATTGTATTTCTAATTCCACTTGTTCTTTACTGGTATACAGAAAAGCAACTGACTTTCATATATTTATCTTGTATCCTACGACTTTGTTTTGCAATTCCAGGAATTTTTATTTTATTTTTTTAGAGATGGGATCTTGCTCTGTAGCCCACACTCAATTGAAGTCAGAAAAATTTTAAGGACATGAAAACATATATTTTTCTCATCAATGATTATAATCATCAGATTTTTTAAATGACTGAAACTTTGGAGTATATTTTGATATTGGATATGGACATTTCTCTCCTCATTCCTATTACTTTATTTTTATGAATGTGCTTTATGATGATAAACCATACTTGATCATAAGGACCTATTTTTTAATATATTGTTAGAATTCATTTCCTAATGTTAATTAGAATTTAGGATCTTAAAATAAATTTGCCTCTAAAATTTTAAATATGTTGGAATAAAGTTGGCATAGTATTCTTTTGCAATTAAAAAAGCTCCTCTCTGCTTTATAGCTAATTACATGTCTATCATATTTGCCAAATATTGTTTATTTTAATGGTCTTTTCAAAGAACAAGCGTTTGGCTTTCCTGGTCAAGTTTACAATTTTCCTTTCTATCTTGGCTATTCTCTTTATTAATTTTGTCCTTCTACTCTTTTGGACTTACTTCATTCTTTTTCTATGTACACTGTCCAATTTCTGAAGCTTCAAGGACCATTTTCCACAACTTAACCAGTACAGCCAGCTATGTCATGCCACTTCATCATATGTGATTAGAACTTAATCCCATACAGTGGGTGAAGAGTGGGTGAAGACTCTGCAGTTTTTTCTTCTGAATTAGCTCTCTCATTAGGGAAAATACTAGTGAGACTTTGGGCTACTTATAAGACTTATCTTTTCTTCAGTTTCACAATAAAAGAAAAAGCCTTTCTACCTCTTTTATTTTTTATTTTTTTATTTTTTTGGTGTCAGTCAAAAACTTAACAAGTCTTCTTCACACTGTATTGAAATTCAGAAAAGTGAGCAAGTCATCATTTACATGGGCTAATTGAAATGTCTGGATTTTTAACTATGTATAACCTTCAACAATGATTTTTTTTAAACATTGTGTGATCCCCCTTTTTTCTAGAGTTTTGCATTTCCACAATATCTTTCACACATGGTCTATTTGTGTCATAAACTCTTCCTCCCTTAACACTTTTCCTCAGCAATTTCTAGTAACCTCTACCATGAGTTGCATCGTTTTTTATCACTTGGATCAGGTTACAATTCCATGGATCCTATGTAATTACTGGTGCACCTAGGTTGTTGTTTACCATTGTTTTTGTCTCTTTGTAACTCACTCTTTCTACTTCTGGCAACAGAACTTCATTTTTTCTTTAGAGAAGTCCCTGTGATTCATGTGAAGTGGGTGTTTTCTCACTACTCCCATGATTTGGGCCCAGATAATCACAATATTTTATATATTCTCCATATGTCTTATGTACTTATTTCTCTATTTTATTTTTTTCCAAATTTTATTCTGGTTATTTTTTATTGACTTTAATAATCCCCTTATTTATGTTTTGACTAATTTAATGTTAAACCCATCTACTGAGCACTTAATTTCAACTATTGCTTTTTTCAGTTTTAGGATTTTCCTTTGATTGCCTTTTATGAATGTTAATTTTTTGCTTAAATTGTGTATGTTGTCCTTTATTTTCTTGAATGCATTAACAATAGTTTTAAAATAATAGCTTAATTGAGATCTAATTTACTTTTTATATAATTCATCTACTTAACGTATACAATGAATGGCTTTTAGTATTTCCACAAAATTGTGCATCCATCACTACAATCAGTTTTCAGAAATTTTCATTCACCTCCTAAAACAAAAAGAACCCTATTAGTCATTAACTCACTTTCCATTCTCTACAACCTAGGCAACCACATGGTACTTTATCTCTATATATTTGCCTATTCTGAACATTTCATGCAAATGAAATTACACAATATGTGGGGTTTTGTGACAGGCTTCTTTTACTTGCCATGTTTTCAAGTTTCGTCCATGTTGTAGCATGTATCAGTACTTCCTTTCATGACTGAATGCTATTTCATGGCATGGATATACCATGTTTTGTTTATCTGTTCATCAGTTGATGGGCATTTGGTTTGTTTCCACTTTTTGGCTATTATAAATAATGCTGCTATGCTTGTATTTGCGTATACATTTTTGAAAGTGTAAGTCTAGCAGCTATTTATTCAAAATTAATAGAATATTTTTAGCAATGTTTGGTTTACAAAAAATTAAGCAGAAAGTATAGAGAGTTCCCATATACCTACTCACCTCTCTACCCAGCTTCCCCATTATTAATATCTTGCATAGTGTGGTACATTTGTTATAACTAATGAAACAATATTACACATTATTATTAACCAAAATCCATAGTTTGCATTTGGGTTCACTTTTTGTTATGTATATTATATCCATTTTAATAAGTGTGTAATGACATGTGTCCACCATAACAATGTGCTGAATAGTTTCCCTGCCCTAAAAATCCCCTGTGCTCCACCTATTCATCCCTCCCTCCCTCTCTCTGAACCTCTGGCAACAACTGATCATTTTGCTATTACACATTATTATTAACCAAAATCCATAGTTTGCATTTGGGTTCACTTTTTGTTATGTATATTATATCCATTTTAATAAGTGTGTAATGACA
>NW_012139080.1:1009671-1020923 GCF_000956105.1 Propithecus coquereli | reverse complement strand
CTGATAGTTCAATGTAGGTTCTATGTTACCAATGGGAAGCAGGTAAAACGTTAAGAGGGAGGCTACGTATGTTTGCGGTGGGAGGAATTACTGATGAATGATATCTCTTGTTCTTTTTATTTTTCTTCCCCTTTCTTATTCTGACAGCCTAAGCTAGCCATGGCACCAGTCCCTTTCTTGATCTGGCCCAATCGCCCAAACAGTGAAATCACGATACCAAAGATCTGACTATATTCTAATGAACTTCTGCATATCAGAAATAGACAGATGATGAAAACAATGCCAGATTTTTGTGTGAGGGTTTTGCAGCATTTCCCAAATTTGTCTCCTAACAACACTGCTCAGATTGTTGAAGTTTTCTGAGATTCTGTACATCAAACCTTTCTACTTGCATCCCACATAAGTTCCTCTCTCTCTCCTGACCACATGTGTGGGCTGGTGTCCCTTGTTTTTCCTTCTTGTTTGTTGTTGTTCCTTCTTGTTGTTCCTCCCTTGTTTTTCCATCTAATTTTATTTGTTCATAAATTCCAGAAAGCCTTCAAATTACCTTCTCCCTTCCCTGTCTCTTTCTTCTTCTTCTTTTTTTCTTTTCTCCTTTTTTTTTTTTTTAGACAAAGTCTCAGTCTAGCCCAGGCTAGAGTGCAATGGCATCATCATAGCTCACTGCAGCCTCAAACTCTTGCATTCAAGCAATCCTCCTGCCTCAGCTTCTAAGTAGTTGGGACTACAGGCATGCACCGCAATGCCTGGCTAATTTTTCTATTTTCTGTAGAGACAGAATCTTTCTATGCTACTCAGGCTGGTCTTGAACTCCTGACTTCAAGTTATCCTCATGCCTTGGTCACCCAAAGTGCTAGAATTGCAGGTGTGAGATCATGCTGATCTTCTTTCTTTTTTCAGCAATACTGTTAAATATTAATATTTGCAAATTCCTTTCTTAATTATAGCGGCATATTGGAAGAACAAATCATTAAATATGCACCTCATCAACTTCTGACTCATACAACCCCACTCCTCTAAGCCTAAACATATATATCCGTTTGGTTTTTTCATGATATCTTCTATATTTCTAAATTTGTAATAATTTAGCTAATTCCTGAATTATCTGACAATAAGTAAGCAATCAAATTCGCACTATGGAAATGCAGCTTAAACCTAGGGACCAGAACGAAGGACTAGAAAACCTCTTAACCAATAGATTTCATTATCACTTTATGATTAACAAGTGCTGATAGCGAATGGGGAATGAGGGAGAAACAGTTTAATCTAATTTACTATTACAGATCCTCGCATTGAAATGAGAAAGAAAATGACATAATTCCTGTTTCAAGTCATTATCATATGCTTGGGTAAACAATAACAACACAAGGAAAACAAAAGATAACACTAAGAACAATGGGTAATTAATTATCAGATCAGGCAGCACGGATTACACTTGCTATAGGAATTCATTAAGGTGGGATTCCAAAAAATAGTGGCTTCCTCTGAAAAGATTTCTTGGAAGAGGTGAGATTTGAGTTGGGCCTTGAACAGATATGTAGGAAGAACAGTGGGCCTTCAAGGCAGAGAGAAGGTAGCGTCAGGAATGAGCACAGAGGTGTTACGGAATAGGAAGCTAACCTGGCTGAGCAGAGGGGTGGTATGTGAGCAGGACTAGCGGAGCATGGCTGGCTGAGGATGGTGAAATAAAATAGACTTAGATTGAAGAGGGTGTGGGTGTAAAGACAGGAAAAAGATTGTGGAAAGTCCCTGAAGATGTAGATCAGCATCATAATATTAGGAACCAGTGGTCCTTGAACCCTACATAAACATCCGTTTTTTTTTTTTAAAAAATACAAAAACAGGGACACATAATAAAAGAACAAACTATGAATATACTTGATACATGTCAAGATTCCAGACACAAGAGAATACCCATGTGATATATGATGATATAGGTCATTATAGGTGTTACCTCTAAGGAGTATAAAGTGACAAGAGGACCAGAGAAGATTTTAGGGTGCTGGAAATGTTTTATACTATCTCACCTTGGTGCTGAATACGTGAGTGTATAAAAATGTAAACATTAATTTATGACAAGTACAATTGGTGTTTATTATTTGTATGTGTACCTTTAAAAAATCCATTAGTATAATTAAGCTATCACTTGTCTGCAGAACGTTTTAGTCAAGGAATAGCGAAGGTGTCACTGGTGCCAGCCCTTGATCTCTCTATGTAGTGGAAATTAACAGGAGGCCAAACGGGAGTCACAGGCAAGGCTTTATCGGGGCTTGTGCTGGAGCACAAGGGAGACAGCACCAAGGAAGAGTGCTCAGGCTGGCTCTCCAAGGGGAGCCCTGGGAGAGTTTTAAAGGCACTTAGGCAGGAAAGGGGTGATATATAAGCATGTAGAGGCGGAGATTTTTTTTGTATCTGTGCAGTTCTACTACATGCTTCTTCATGTGTCGACTGTCTCATTAGCATGTTAAATCTCCACCCCTGGGCATGATTTCTAGCATTAAAATGAAATTATAATGAGGAAAAAATCAGGATAATGTCAGTATAGGGGTCTATTCTGGCTTGACGTGGTTAGATCCGGATAGGTCTGGTTTCTTTGCAGCCAGGTGCCTGATCAGCTAGCATCAATGTCTTGCTTCAGTGGTCTGAAAAACATTACTCAGAAGACTGATGGTTTAGCTCCCTCCTTATATGGGTATGGGCTAAATTCTGGAGGTTAAGGAAAACTATTTGTTTTAGCTCTTCTGAAGCTAATGAGGCTGGGTTATGTTGACTTCTGTGGTCAGGGGTGAGGAGCCCAAGTCCTGTCCCTACGCTGTCTCAAAGGTATTAATACAGTAATAAGTTATAATGTGCTAATTGTGGACTAGGATGTCACTATTGGAAATGAAGGGCAATGTGTGTAACAAAAAAGACCAATTTTGATGGTTGGATAAGCTGAATAAATTAGATGACTATACATTCAAATTAAGAACTTTAGAAGTGTTTGTATACTGTTGAACATAGAAAGAAAGAAAAGACAATCTTATCAAGCGTATGTGTCAATCCCTGAGCTATGTTTTTGCACATATAAAATTATTTAATTTTGCATCTTATAAAGGAGACAGCGAAAATGGGACAGGTAGCTGGTTCTGATGCTAAAGGTTGAGAAAACAATTAGCTTATATTCTTAAGATATTTAAAGTCAGAGGAAGGGAATCAAGAATAAATAAGTGGTAAGTGCCAGGAGCCACAAAACGGACCTGGGAGCTCTTGGAAATCACAGGAGAGGTGAAACCTCACAACTGTTAACCTTATTAAGGGCCACAATGAATCAAATAAAAGCAAACGGCTAAGAACTGAGTCCTGCAAAGTGGCAGATGTTAGGATATGAAATAATAAAGATTTATAAGAAAAAAAAATTGCATTCCTGTCCTAGCCCAGAGATATCCTAAGCTCCATCTCAGCACTTCTCAAACTGGCTTTCTACAAAATATAGTTTCAACAGCTGATTAAAGGTTTATTCTGAGAAAAGGGATCAGATGTCAAGTAAATTTGAGTAAGACTGAATTAAACAAAGTCAAATCGATTCTTTTCTCCGAATCTTCTCAGAGTCCATAGTGCAAACATGTGTAAGTTGAATGTCTAATAAGGGGATATGGTATACAGCTTTTCCCAAATTCTTTTGCCTTAGAACAGCATTAACATCTCCTAAAACCAGTGTTCTGCAGGATAGAAATTGTGAAATGCTATTCTTGCCACATAAAACCACACGCCATTCTCAGGTTCCGTTATTCTTCCTTCTACATTTTCTCACATCGTCCCTGACATCTGGAATGCCTCTCCTAACTTTCATCTGCCAAAACCTAGCCCATTTTTCCACATGGAGGAGACAAGGAAAGGATTATACTACTAAAAGGATTATATTACTAAAATTATATTACCATTCCTCTACATTCCTTACCTAGGAAAAAAGAAAATCCTAAAACCATACCATAGTGACCTTGATCCTGTAAGTGTGAATATATTGTGGTACTTTTGAGTACTGTGAAAGTAGTGCAATCTATGTGGATATGCATGTTTGATCTCTAACACATAGAGATCTTACTGGCTGATTATGAACTGGGTTAATTATTAATGAAGCCATTGTGTTTGGTTTAACCCTTACACCTGGGGTACATTAATGTTGGAATGGCCTCTCAATATTAGGTAATCTATCCACCTCTTATCCCAGATGAGGAAACTCAGACCTCCATAGATGGGATATTTTATATTGACAAAATTTAAGGAAATAAGACACTGGCAGATCTA
Source organism: Propithecus coquereli (assembly GCF_000956105.1). Lineage (NCBI taxonomy): Eukaryota > Metazoa > Chordata > Mammalia > Primates > Indriidae > Propithecus > Propithecus coquereli. The sequence goes on along the minus strand of NW_012139080.1, from coordinate 1,016,636 downwards.
TATTTTAGATCAAGAATTCCAAGCTTTTATAAAATACTAGAATATTATCTCTATGATATTGAGACAATGTATTTCTTGTTCATCTTGTCCTATTGCAGGAACTAAGAGAGGTGTTGCTCAAAGAAAAGTAGAAAATTGAGACGGTAGAAAAATGTGATGAAGTTGGAGAAGAAAAGGAAGGAGAGAAAACTGGAATTAAAAAGGAAAGATCAAAGAGGGAGTAAGGAGGGTAGATGACACTCAAAAATTAACATAACACACATTTAAGATGTGCCAACAATGGCCATTGTCATTACTTTCATGTACCTATCAGTATGTGAGTCAAAGGCACAATTTTATTACACAATTTTATTAAAATAAAGTAAGTACCAAGATAAAAGTCAATTCTATTACTGAATTGTATGGTGAGCAAAAAGGGGACATTCAGATGAAATCTTGGCTATGGGGTCAGGAAATTCTTCCTAAAGAAAGATTTTTTTTTTAAGTAGATGACTCTCAAGAAAGAAAAAGAAAAGAGAAAGACAGTACAATAAAAGATAGAAAGAGAGAGAAATAAAGGAAGTAAAAAAGAGATAAAAGGAGTTTGAAGAAGAAAAATAGGGAGCACAAAGAAAATATTCTGGGATTGGCCTGAATTCACTGAATGATTATGGAACATTCATGTTTTGAGCGTTGCAAAATTTGTGAATGAAGACAATATCTATTTTTTATTATAATATTCCAGTACTCCACATGTATTATCTCATCTTTAATCCTCAAAAAAGCCCAATGATGTAGAGATTATTAACATCTCATTTTTCAAATGAATAAATTATCTACAGAAAGGTGGCAAGGCTGGGATTTGAATGAAGCCATCCTGATGACTAAATCCATACTTTATTTACCAAGCTTTAGAGAAAAAGGCAGAAACAAAACCAAAAAAGATGGAGGCTGGCAATACATTAAAGAGGGATAACAAATACAAGAAAAATAGAAATAAAGGAAAGCAGAGAGACACATTACGATGGGGCTTCTGATTAATGCTAGCTGGAAATAATGTACATCATTATAGTTAGACCAGGATTGCAAGACTCTAATCCACTTTCTTTTGGACATGGGACAAACCTGATCAAATGTGAAAAGGTTCTGGAGGACAATTTTCTTGTGCCTTAGACCTGCTTCATTCTGAATCTCCTTCCATTCATCCCATAGCAGAATTATGGAAGGAATGAGTTGACCAGCTGAGAATTGATTCTTTGTTATCTGATCACCTCTCCATTCCACAGAGGTGTCAATTCAATTAATCATACACTTATAAGACTATAAAAGGACAAAATCAAGTTGCCGGGTGTGTTACTAAATGCTTGCCACAGTCATTGCACACATACATCTCACCTAATTCTCATAATAATACTATACACATTGCTGCTAGCTTCCTAATTTAACAGGTGAGGAGGCTAAATCTTAGAATTTGATAACTTGCTCAAGATCTTACAGCTGATAAGTGAAAGAGCAATTCTTAGAACCCAGAACGACATGAAATCCAGTTACTAACTTTGCAGTTTCAGAGCTGAAAATACATCAAGATAATACACGAGTCAAGTTTTCAGAGAGCTACAACTCCAAATTTAAACTACAATTATTCTGAAGTTTTCCAAGTAAGAGAGGTTGTTAGGGCCAAGGAATTTTGGAATAAATTGAAATAATTGGAGAAGTTTTATGGGAATTAGACCTTGACTTCTGGTTTAGAGGAAAAATCAGCAAATGTTTTGCCAAACGAAGTAAGAAAAGATATCTCAGGCAACTGCCAGACAAACCATAAATCATGAAAAAGTCATCCTAACTACATAGAAATAGAAGATCCTCTGAGGCCAGCCATCCATCCAAATTCCTAAGGTCCCTTCCAAACACAAGCATCTATGATTCTGAAATTAAAGTTCCAAATCATGACTGAAAGGAACAACTGCTGTGGCCGCTGTCCTTTGCCCTTAGGAATTACCACCAAAAATTCCAGGAGAAATACATTGTTTTTATTGTTTACTATGTGGGTTCCTGGCCCCTGGGTTTCAGCAATTTCATGGATTTTCTATATGTGACATCATGTGTAATGAGAAAAATTAGCATAATTTAATCTTTTCTGTAACACTGAACCACAAAAACTGAGACTACTACTACTGAAACTTGATGCACACCATAATTGTTCTGTCATTTGAGCTTTTTCCAGATTATTGCAACTAGATACTTGGAGACTAAAAATATTGTCCTACAGGTTTTTAGATTTGTAGAGCAGAATGTATGCTTAATTAAAACCATTGGGCCAATATTATTTTATGAATTAAAAAAACTGAGATAAGGGGAGGTAGAGCTAGTTAGTTGCCTAATTCTCTTGATTCCTGAAACTCTTCCTCTTGAATGTGAGGGATGTATGTTTCTGTTTAATCAAGGAACTTTCTGTAGGATATTGGCCTTGGTCTGTGAAGGAAAGATGGTACAAGGGCATGGCAGTGACAAATATCCATCTTGTAAGAATTTGAAAAGGAGAGAAAGTCAGTTGACCTTTAAGACTTAAACTATGAGGTCAATGCAATTTTATTTTAATTGAGCAGAGAAAGACAAAGTAACTTGAATGAGAGAGAACTCTCAGGGCTGTGTATTTTAACTATAATCTGATTATTTAACCAAATTATTTAATTACCACATATAAAGAAAGAGTCATTCAAAAATAGAGTTGAAAGTAATCTATAAAAATGTAGAAAAAGTAGGGTACCAGAGGCAAAATTTGACAGTGCACATCTAAGCACTGGCCAGGTGAGACTTAAATTAGCCAGTTGATTTGAATTTTCTTATTTCTTTAGCCAAATCATTTTGGCTATCACGGTATAAAAGGTGATTATTGACAGTACTGAAAAATACAGACTTCGAGACCTGTATGGAAAGTGTAAACCTATCCTGTGATCATTTGGCTTAATAAATGATATGAAGGTAAACCACATCTCTGTGAAATGGATGTTTCCATTATTAATCATCCTGACAAGAGATTAATCCTAGGGTAGGGAATTAAGACTTGAGGAATTAGGCCTTAGGCTAGGATGGGGACACAATTTGTTCCTTCTGAAACTAGGAGGAAATTTGGTTCGAAGCCTAAGACTTTGGATGTTCTGCCGCAGACCTGGTATTGAGGGGTAAACTGTCCCAGGACAAATAGTGACAAGCTAAGAGCCAGGCCAATATTTGGCCAGGTAAAATTCCCTAGGGTGAAATGAGATTATGCGATAGTTTGCAATCTCTTTCGTTATTCCTGATCTTCAGTAAAGCCACACTAAAATTTACTAGTCTGGTGTCAGCTAGGAGCAATAAAACAGCCTTATACCCATGCTTTGAGCCAAGCAGTGCAGGGGAGAAGAGCATGGCCTCTCTAGAGGCCAGGATCTGAGGGTACAAGAGCCGTGGCTGGATGGATATAGCCCACCCGGGTGGAGCAATCTCACAGCATTAGGCTGGTGGTGGCATTGCGAGGTGGCTGAGTGAAAGGAAGTCAACAGGGCTTTTCCTGAGCACACCTAAGGCAGTACCTTGGGGCTGTCTTGGAAATAAGTGGGGGACCCTTTGAGACAGTCTCCTTCCTATGATTGGGAGTGGGGAGCGAGGTCATAAGATTCATAAAACAAGAAGTGGAACTTACCTTGACTCTCAACCCACTCTGCTGCTCACTCAGTATATACTGGAGCATGTACTTGCATGTCTGTTTGCTAGCCTAGGAGGAGCTCACCTTCCTCTTGCTGTGGCTGGCTGCCGGGCATCTTTCTTGCCTCAGCTAGATGCTATCTCTGTATTGAAGATTTCTCTGAACTCATAAACAGGTGCCCAAATCCACATAATTTTTCATCTTATTGTGAAGTTCGTTTTACCTTTATATTTTGGAATTTTTTTTGTTTCCAGAGTATATATTTTTTAGGCCAGGCACACACCCTTAATCACAGCACTTTGTGAGACCAAGGTGGGAGGATCACTGGAGGCCAGGAGTTTGAGATCTGAGTATATTTTGTTTGTTGGTTTGGGGTTTCTTTGGTGTTTTTGTTGTTGAGTTTGCTTTTATTTTGTTTTCCTGAGAATGATGTTGATTTGGCTCACACTAGATTACTCCAGGCACTAGAACAGAACCTGACATGTAATATCCACACAAGAATGCTGGTTGAATGAATGAATGAATAAATAGGGCTATTTAGTCTGCTCTCATTAAACATGAGACTTGTTCTTTTCTGAGTCCATGCTCATCTTTTCACTCTGTTTTTGTAAATTTTATTAAAGTACTACATATATATACATATATATATACAGTAAAACTTCACAAATACTTTTGATATCCAAATTAGCCTAGACTATAAGGAGAGGAGGTACAGTTTAGAGAGACGCAGAGTAATATTTCTGTGTTGTTTATTTGTCATTACATCTATAATTTAACATTCTGTTTTTATACATTATTTGTGTTTGCTAGTTTAATGTGAGTCTTCCCCTGAGATGAGAAATTATATTTAGCATCCTAAAAATTTCATGTTTCCAAGTCCCAGAATTGAGGAAAAGACCCTGGACTTTGGTAAATTTATCAAGGTGACAGATACCAGCCTCTGATTTGAGAAGGCCCTTCAGCCTTTTTTTGTCCATATGCCCCTGCACAACTTGTCTTGCATCGATTTCTTATTCTGAACTTCTATAGAAAAGACCAAATGTTAATCAAAATTAACATGTGGCAACATTGTAATAAATGTATATTTCATATATATTATGTATGTTACATATATAACTAATACAAAATATAATCAGTGGGACTGCAATCTCTCTTCCATCTGAAAATTATCTTAAAATCAGTTTGAGAAAATAAATCACTATTCAATCTGAAAAATTTCATACACATAAATGATTACAAAGGACTTTCATATTCCTATCATCTCCTTTGTCCTCCCATTCTTACAATAATTATTGATCGTAATTTTGACAGCTTTAACCAAAGAGAGAGTACCTTTATTATGGAAACTCTAATAATACTTGTACTCCTTGTTTTTCAGATTTGTAGTTTGGGGATTTTTGTTTTTCCCTCATTCTATCATCCACAGAAATTGAGACTGATGTTTAGTAGTATCAGCTGATAGAAATAAAAACTAAAGTCTGAGAAAACACAGCAATTTCTCACATCGTAATGAGAGTCAATATTTTAGAACCTTAAAATGTTATACATCATAAGAGACACCTAAAGTCAGTTGAAGTCAAACCACTGTCTATCATCCATGGATAATTAAAATGACCCCATGTTTCAAGACATAAGTCAAGGATTTTCAGGAGTACAGTAATCTTTAATGGCTAACCTTCAGGAAATATTCTTTGCAACCTGGGAAAGGTAGTAAAAAGAAGCTTATGGACCACGAAGAGAATTTAATGGGCTCTTAACCCCTTTCAATTGAGGTACAAGATGTGGGATTAGGAAATGGAGCAACTATTTAAGTCTCTTCATTCTATTTTTCACTCAGCTCAGAAAGAGTCCAGCCAGAAAAGCATAGTCACTTGAAATTATGTGTGCATCTTTGTTCTTTTGAGTACTGAGCTTTCACATTTATGAGAGTCTTATATAGGCATCTCTAGACAATCTAAAATCTTGATTTCCTACCTGTAAATTAGTATATTATAATGATATCAAGAGGAACGATTTTGATGTTAGAGCAGCATCAAAATACCATATTGAAATAAAACAGCATTTTTGCTGTGCTGAAAGTATTATAAAATTAAAATGCCAACTTTAAATTGTAAAGGGTTAATTTCTTGACCTCAGATATGTTTAATTGTTACTAATGTGTGTTATACTAATTAAACATCCTTCAATAATTATATGAAGAAGCTGCAAAGCTTTTAAGACTCCTGCTAATCCACCACCCTCTGGTTGCTTGTTTCTAATTTGTTCATTTTAATGTACCAATTATACGAATTAGAGCAAATAAACATGTTGTGGAAAATCTCTCTTCTGAGACTCTGACCCCCAAATGTTTTGAATCAGATAGAACAATCCCCGTTCTAGCTCAATTATTTAGCTTCTAGAGTAGATTAAAGGATTAAATGGCTGATTTATTTAATTGTGAATAAGCAGATATATCTTGAGTTTTCATGATTTTCATCATGTATTTTCAAGTGCTAAATATTGTTGTCCTGATCAAATACAAAGAGGAATAAAATCAGATAAATAACATAATGAATTACCATATCAATTTCAGTGAAAATTCCATAATGAATCATATTATGTTAAGGCCGGAAGAAAAAGACTAAGACTGTTTTGCTTGTACTGTTTGTTAATGGCAAACATTAATGACTCCATCAAAATCATAGCACAGATGAAGGAAACATATTGTATTGTATCTTATTAGAGTAATGAACTTTTGACATGCAGGCCTTTTAGTTTGTTGTTGTTGCTATTGTTTACATATGCTGCATATTTATTTCTCTCTGTTTAGATATAACCCTCTTTTCGGAGCCATATTTCTCACTGAGGATACGAGGACAGTTTTGCTTTTATGTTTGGATAGCAGGATATATACAGAGTTGCTGGAGCTTCCTGCTTTCCAGGTCACCTGGCAGATAATGATCATTCTCTCCACTTAGTAGATTTAATGGTGTACCCTTCTGCCCACAGTGCCTGTAAAAACAAACAAAACAAAAAATATAAAACAAAAAGCAACAACAACAAAAAAGGCTGGCACACCTCTTTCCCTGTGTAGTCATGCATGGTGGGAAATTAAAGCTTCCTGGGTAGTAAAACCTCCCTTAACCCAATAACTGAATCAATATTGAAGGAAAACTGATTCAATAATTTTTTTGGTTTCTCTTCTTTTGGTTATAAAAACATATGTCCAATGAAAAATTTGCAAACTCCAAAAAGCAATAGTCACTCATAACTCCACTAACCACAGAATCCACTATACATATTTTTCTTTTTTTTTTTATTT
>NW_012139080.1:995533-997874 GCF_000956105.1 Propithecus coquereli | reverse complement strand
ACATCCTTTGTGATGAATCAGTAGATACAGTAAAAGGGTGTGCAGGATGACCTCCTTGTCAGTAGGTGGCACTTGCAGGGAGGAGCGAGCTGCAGTGCTATTTTTGGGTCCTGTAGTTAGCTCTTATTCCTCTATAGAGGACCTCTTGTGCCTCCAGTGGAGGGTGGGGCCCTGGGATTTCCAGGTGTGTGTCCTTATTCTCCACCTCAGTTGGGGGAGTGAGTCTGGGTGGGGCTGGGTTGGGTAAGCCTGCCCTCAGGCTCCACAACTTCTGTTAGCAGGGGTCAAAGGTCTGCTCTTTGTTTCTGTGCAAAGCTACTGGGAGGGGCTGAAATGGCTCCACTCAGCTGAAAGTCTGGGCTTGGGGGGTGGGGCTGTCCAAGATCCGCACTCTGGAGCAGGTCTCGCTCTCCTCCAATCTCCCCCTCTCCGTGTCCTCTCCCAGGCCTCTGCCAGCAAGCGGGACTTCAGGCCGATGGATTTCCCCTGGCTCTGACGTGGGCCAGGAGGTTCCCTACCCAGGATAGTAGCCTGAGCTGGGTGCACAGCCCTCTTTTAGGAGGAGGGTTGCCCTCCCGCACACTGATATGTCCCTGAAGGTGCACACTCCTCAGTATGCTCTTTCACAGATCTCTCTTCTGTGCCCTGGGGCAGTGCGATGGTGACCTAGGTGTACGGAGTCTGGTCTGTAGGCCCATTCCCTGGACCCTAGAGATCAATCCCTGACCCTGCCAGGGGAGGGGTGCTGGTCTTGAATCACCTACAGGGTGCCCAAGCTGGATTGATTTCACTCCACCTCGAGATTTGCCCCGCTCTCCTGGAGTCCCCAGGCAATTAGCACCTGGGAGGGCTGGCGGGTAGGGAACTCGCAGTCTGAGTACCCCTCAGTCTGCTGTAGGGCCCCAAAAGGAAAGGTCCCATTCCTTGGAGATGCTTCCATGTGATGGCTAAATTGTCTCTCTGGGCACCCACAGGTAGGGAGGGGGAAAGAGAGAATGAAGCACTATGACCTCTGCTTATAGGGTCGGGTCTGCACCCAGGGAGGTGCCCCGAGGGGGCTGGGAACCCAGCGCTGAGTCTGCAAGAGGCCACTGCTCACTGTCGGCAGCTGTCTCTGGGCTGGTGTCGGCAGATCTCTCCAGCTGCTCAGAAGCCCACCAGCAGTCCGAGATGCAAGAGAGGGGGAAGTTAACCGCTCCACCTACCCTTGTCGCTGGTCTCCAAGCCTCTCAGGACCTTTCTCCTTCCAGTTCTCCTCTGCAACGTCTTCCTGTGGAGTCTCCTGTAGTTTCAGGCACCCTTCCTTCCGACCCTGACCCGGTCTATGTTTCTCTGCTACCTTATTTTTTTCTCTTTCTTCTAAAATTCATCTTTTTTGCAGAGACACTCTGACTGGCGGCTTGTCTCATCTGCCATCTTGGCTCCTCCTCTCCACTATACATATTTTAATACAATTTTTAGTCCCTTTAGTTTTTTTTTTACTTTTGAGAGTTTTGTTTGCAGTTAGTTTGCTTCCATTAATGTAATATCACAACAAGAATTTTCTTATATAATGAATAAAATACTTCATTTATGATTTCAGGGCTATACCACTGTTTAACGTATATGATGATGTCTAGTGAGTGAGGTGCCAGCCACAGTCCCCATCTTTTCTTCCTGGAGTTCGCCAATATTTCAGAGGTTACTAGTTGGAACTTCTTAAATTTCTCTCCTCAGTCTATAGCCCATGAATTCCTACTCATATCCTTATTCCTGTAAATCCTCCATATCAAACTCCAGAATATATATTGAGCTCCTCAGATTATATCTGTCCCCCTTCTATACCTGTATCTGCTAGTAATATATATTATGCTCCACATCATTTCAAGAAAATCAAATCCACCCCAAGGATTGCCATTGTGAAGTTAATATCTCTACAATAATAAGTAATTTAATGCTAGTAAGTAATAGTTGAGGTAGGCTGAATAGTGGCCCCCAAATATATCCACATCCAAATCCCCAGACCTGTGAATGCTACCTTATATGAAAAAAGGGACTTGTCAGGTAATTAAGTAAAGAATCTTGAGACAGTAAGATTATCCTGGATTAACCCACATGCTGGATAATCCAGGATGACACAATCATGACTGTCCTTATATGAAGGATATAGGAGGTTCAGCCTCAGGGGAGAAGGTGATGTGGTGACAGAAGCGGGGATTAGATTGGAGTGGTACTCTTTGAAGATGGAAGAGGGGCCACAAGCCAAGGAATACAGGCAGCTACTCTCAGAGCCTCTAGAGGAAACTAGCCTTGCCAACAACTTGGTTTTAGCCAGTGAAACTGCTTTTGGACTTTTGACCTC
>NW_012139080.1:993968-994513 GCF_000956105.1 Propithecus coquereli | reverse complement strand
AAATACTGGCTTTTTTGGTACTTTGTGTGCAACTTTTCTTTAATCTTAAGCTCTTAAAACCATAGAAATGTGTTTCTTAACATATGTTAAAATGTGTTTCTTAACATATGTTAACATATGTTAAAAATTGATTGTTGCACTTTCATTTATTTAATTGTCTCTTTTCTCAAGAAATATGGTGTCATTGTCCTCTTCCTCTACCTCTTCCTTTCCCTTCCTGAGCAATTCAGTTCTGATCACATTGATGGAATCAAGAAATGTAGGCATCTGCTATGGGGTAGGGGTATGGGATGGATGCCCCAGTGGCTAAAGCAAGACGTCTAAGCCCAAGAAGAATGAGGACAGTGTATGTATAGAATGAGTTTTTAGAGTAAGTGGAAAAGTCTGAGCAGGGGAAGGAGACCATCTCTGTTGAAAGACAGCTTGGTGTGGTCTGGCAAAGTACCAATAGAGTAGGTAAGCTGCCTGCCATGGAGTGTTGGAGCCCAGGCCAGGTAAAGAGGGCTTTCTCATAGTAGGACAGACTTGTGTGGGTGTCAGAGTAC
>NW_012139080.1:989211-991698 GCF_000956105.1 Propithecus coquereli | reverse complement strand
AACAGGGATAGGAATTGGAAATAAGAGCACTGAATAAGGCTTGGCCCAGAAAGTTGAAAATGATGGCCTCCGGTAGACTCTATGAATTTACACATGTTCCTGCTACCAAGAGCATGCATGCAATGGGACAAGAGCAAATCAGATGATGAAGGAAAGCAAGTGGTTTTCTTGATGACATACTTTAAAAATATGAATTATCAAGACCCCTGGAGGCATAAGCATGGAAGAGAGAAAATAAATTTAGTCTTTTTCTCATTCAAATCAAACTAAAAGGAAACTGTCGGCTTCTTCCTCTTCATGGTACATATTTTCACTTACTCAATTACTTTCTATAACAATGGTCCAGACTCAGACACCCTCTGGGGACTGTTCTTCTGATTGAAAATTCACACAGCATTCCCCAAGAAGGTTAGCTGTTATAAGCTTTATGGATAAGAACTGAGGTGGTCTCTGGTTGTAAACTCTATGGCCACATCATCGATTTAGTGACTCTATTTTCAAATTCTGTGCTAGCTGAATTATGGGAACTGAAGTTGTTCTGCCTCTGCCAGTCCATATTCCTCTAACCTTTTGGAACATGAAGATGTCTAGCTCCTACATTACAATCTCAAGAGACTGTGTTTTTTTCTAAGTGTGTACCTGCTTCTTATAGGAGCTCCAAAGATAAGGGGAAAAAAAAGTGAGCAGAAAGAGTAATTCATTGCTATAGCCACAATTCAAAACAGAGAATATTTGAAGGTTGTAGATTTACTATGTTCTTTTATGGCTTTCTGCTATCAGACTATTTCCATCATAAAAAAAAGCTCCCAGATGCATAAATTGAATGTCACTAAGGCACACTCTCTCAGGTCCTATAGTGCTGAAGAGCAGTGGAATTCCTGAAGAGATAGGCTTTCAACAAAGGAATTGCATTAGGGAGGCAGCAAGCTATAAAGCCCTGTTTTCCCTTTTGGAAAGGTCATTACAGTGAACTTTCTTTATGACAGGAAGAAGCAATCAAAAGGAAGATTCCCAGACACTAATACTACGACTTTGTTGCCATCACTAGCTTCCCTAGTCAGTCTAGGGGTCTAGGGGGGTGATGATCCACAAGTCGAATATATGTTGTACATAAACAGTAATACAAGAGCAGTTTCACATTTTTTGTCAGGCAATTAAACTTTGTGCCAAGCTAATTCAATTTTTTTGCTGTTTTATTAAGTCCTATGGATAAAAAAAGAAATCTGTTCTGATAAATCATGAGTTTCACAATACATTTCTTAATTCAAGCTCCTTGTTCTGCTATTTTGATATATTAAATAACCAGCAACAAATTTCTGGGGTCATAAATCTACAGTGATAAAATTAATCCTATTGCTGAAGACAAATAAATATTTTATTGCAGTTTTATGAGCTTTTGTTCCCTCTTCACTTGCAAGTAGATGTTGTTTAGTGGTACGAAGATATTTTGCTTCTGTAAAATGCATTAGAAACAATATAGCAGTAATAGAATTCATATCTACAAAACTGTTACGCACTCTTAAGATTGAATATTCAAGCACATCTCCCCCAAAAAACTTATTAAGGAATAACGTGTCAACAAAAATACCCAGTCATTATAGTCAACTCAATTTACATTCTAAAATCTTTTGTATTTCAATTGTGGGCACTAGTTATACTAGGTGACACTTTTTTTGTTTGCTCATTTGTTTTATTTTGTTTTTGGATTAGCAAAAAATTCAAGCTGTAGGAAGAAAGAAAGTGTAAAAAACCAAATATTCACCAAAATGTAATTCTTTTAATTCTTAAGAGTGCACAAACCCTAGAGGATACAAGGGAAGTTTTATATGAAACATTCAGTGAAAATAGCAGTTGCAAAGGTTGGGAGAGGGGAAAGTTGAGGGACAAAGTGGCCCACTGACATCTGCAGGAACTTTAATTTGGTTCACCTACCTTCAGAAAATTTTTCACAAAGTAATGTAAATTTCGTATAGAAAAATCAAGTAGCTTATTCCCTCACACACACAAGAAGAGGAAACTAAGGCTTACAGAAGGCTGGTTACTTACCTGGAAAATATTTTGAGCCACAATTCAGACCACAACTAGGGTATCTGACTGCCTATCCTTTTTTATTATAATACATTAATTGTTAAGCCTATCCTAAACTTTTAAACATTTAGATCAGGCTAAAGTCCACAGAAGTATTATTCAATATAATCTGCTCCCTATACACTTTGGCCTTTGTCCATGTCTACAATACAGTCTTGTTCAGGATATTACTTACTGCTTTCCCAGTGCTATACCCTTGCACACTTACACATTCTCTTCTTCAACTAATCCTCATCTTCCCCAGGTTCAAATTCCATGGACAGGGAGGCACACTTAGAGAGGGGACTATTCAAAAGCAATTTTATTAATATGTTTGGCAGGAAGTAATGCATATATGCCAACTGCCAACCTCACTTACATTCTGGAAAATTGTGAAGAATACCAAAATACTTTGCAAAT
>NW_012139080.1:987536-989161 GCF_000956105.1 Propithecus coquereli | reverse complement strand
ACACTAACAAAATAAAATTTATAACATTGAACAGTTTTCTGTGTGCTGAAAGAATAATTGATATATCTCTCAATTACTGTGCTTTCTGTCATCCAGATTATTAGTTTATTGCTTTGTTTTCAATAGTCCTTTTCTCTGCGTACCTTAGATTAAGGGTGAGCAAGCCTTTTCTGTCAAGGGCCATACAGTAAAGGGCCTACAGCTTTGCAAGCCAAATAGCCTGTGCTGTAACTACTCGACTCTTATCAGTCTTAGTCTGTTTGCACTGCTATAACAAAATACCTGAGACTGGGTAATTTATAAAAAACAAAAATTCATTTCTCACAGTTCTGGAGATTGGAAAGTCCAAGATGAAGGCACCGGTATTTGGTCTGGTGAAGGCCTTCTTGCTGTGTCCATATATGGCTGAAGGCAGAAGGGCAAGCTAGCAAAACTAGTGAATGCTGCTTAAAGCCTTTCTTATAAGGGCCTTAATCCCATGTATGTGGGAGGAGCCCTCATGACCTAATCACCTCTTAAAGGCTCCACCTTTAATACTATCACATTGACAGCATCTGAATTTCAGAAGGGACATGTTTAAACCACAGTGCTGCCCTGTAGCACAAAAGCAGCTATCGATAACTCATAAATGAATGATTATGGCTATGTTCCAATAAAATCTTATTTACCAAAATGGATGGTGGACTGAAATTGGCCCCCAGATTATAGTTTTCCATCCCATGCTTTATTTTAAATATTCTTTTTATAAATTCTTGAATGCAATTTTAGTTTTTACTTTTTTTCCCTTTAACATTTAAAGTACATAAAGACATTTATTTTCCTCTGAGTCTAACTTCGGAAATCTCTCATATATATTGATATATAATGTTCTTACTACTGACTCTTTTACATATTACATAATTTGCATTTATCTTCTTTCTGGTCTAAGAATTATTAGGGAAGCTGTATCAGTTTCACATTTAAATGTTAGAAAATGAACAAAGGCTTTGAAAATAGGGACATGGATAAGAATAATTAAAGGAACACAATTAAGTGACGTTTTAGTACTGGCAATGGCACATGCCATGAGTGCAGGAATGACAAGCTCAGGAGCATGACACTCTTGTTTTGTGCTGCCACCACTAGAGCTCTTTGGATACACTGTGGCCCAAAAGAATCACAGTATAGAGGTTAATAACCACAATTAGAAAAGTATTAAATGATGCTATTGTGCAGTAGGAGAGCCACAGAGAATGGGTTTAGATTAAGAAGCTGAGAGAATATGAAATAAAATATTTGTATAAAAATAGAAAGGAGAATTCTAACACAATCCTGCAAAACTTGGGTTATGGTCAAGTTACTAAGTATTGTTCCTTTTGTTTTGTTATTATTTTCCTTTAATACTGTATTTTTATTATTTTTTCTGACTAAATCATCAATCAACAGGGATAGGAATTGGAAATAAGAGCACTGAATAAGGCTTGGCCCAGAAAGTTGAAAATGATGGCCTCCGGTAGACTCTATGAATTTACACATGTTCCTACTACCAAGAGCATGCATGCAATGGGACAAGAGCAAATCAGATGATGAAGGAAAGCAAGTGGTTTTCTTGATGACATACTTTAAAAATATGAATTATCAAGACC
>NW_012139080.1:982501-984511 GCF_000956105.1 Propithecus coquereli | reverse complement strand
TATGTGGAAGTTGACAGAAAAGGTGCACCTTTTCCCTACTGGCTAGGATGCAGTGTGACTGGTCAAGTTTGAACTGTCTTAGTGGACAATGAAGCATGTGTACAAAGCCATAGTCAGCTGGACCTTTACGTCTTCTCCCTACACTGATAATCACCTGAGACATCCACAGTCCTCTAGGGATATCAGTCATTGGTCCACACAAGTTACCAATTGCATATACATGGCCCGTTCATGTCTGACAACAATCTTCTTTTCTTATTTCTAAATATTATAGGGGTACAAATGTTTTTGGGTACATGTATCAATTTTACTCTACTTGAGTCAGGGTTGTAAGTGTGCTCATCACCCACATAGCGTTCATTGTACCCATTAGGTATATTTTCACCCATCCCCTGCCTCCTCCTCCACCCTGCTTTATTTTCACTGAGTTTTACCTCCCTCTGTACACGCGTGGGCTCATCGGTTAGTTCCAATTTAATACCAAACATATGTGGTGTTGCTTTTCCATTCTTTAGATATTTCACTTAGGATGATGACCTCAGTTCCATCCAAATTGTTGCAAAAGGCATTAAGTCATCCTTTTGGGGGCTGAGTAGTATTCCGTGATAAACATACACAATATTTTGTTAATCCACTCATAAAGTGATGAGCACTTGGGTTGATTCCACATCTTTGCAACTGTGAATTGTGCTGCAGTAAACCTTTAAGTACAGATGTCTTTTTGATAAAATTACTTCTTTTCCTTTGGGCAAATACCCAGTAGTAGAATTACTGGAGCAAGTGGTAGGTCTGCTTTTAGTTCTTTGAGGAATCTCCATACTGTTTTCCATAGAGGTTGTACTAATTTGCAGTCCCACAAACAGTGTAGAAGTGTTCCTTTCTCTCTGCATCCAGGCCGACATCTATTGTTTTTGGACTTTTTAATAAAAGCCATTCTAATTGGGGTAAGGTGATATCTCATTGTGGTTTTAATTTACATTTCTCTGATGATTAGTGACATTGAGCATTTTTTCATATGTTTATTGGACATTTGTCTTTCTTCTTTTAAAAAACTTCTGTTCATGTCTTTTGTCCACTTTTTAATGATGTTATTTGCTTTTTCCCTTGCTGATTTGCTTGAGTTCTTTCTAGATTCTGATTGCTAGCCCTTTATAAGATGTATAGCTGGTGAATATTTTCTTCCATTCTGTAGATTGTGTACTTGCTCTGTTGATTATTTCCTTAGCTGTGCAGAAGCATTTGAATTTAATCAACTCCCATTTATTTATTTATTTTTGTTGTTGCTGTAATTGCCATTGGGGCCTTCTTCATAAATTCTTTGCCTAGGATGATATCTAGAAGAATTTTTCCTACACTTTCTTCTAGAATTCCTATGGTTTCATGCCTTAAATTTAAGTATTTTATCCATCTTGAATTAACTTTGTGAGTGGTGAGAGACATGGATCCTGTTTCATTCTTCTTCATGTGGCTATCCAATTTTCCCAGAACCATTTATCGAATAGGGCTTCCTTTCCCTGGTGTATATTGTTGTTTGCTATGTCAAAGATCAGTCGACTGTACGTGGATGGTATTATATCTGGGTTCCCTGTTCTGTTCCATTGGTCTATGTCTCTATTTTTGTGCCAATATCATGCTATCATGGTTACTATAGCCTGGTAGTACAATTTGAAATCTGGTAATGTGATGCCTCCAGATTTGTTCTTTTTGCTTAAGATTGCTTTGGTTATTCAGGCTCTTTTATGGTTCAAAATGAAACATAAAATTATTTTTTCTAGCTCTATGAAATATGACATTGGTATTTTGATGGGGATAGCATTGAATCCATAAGTCACTGTGGGTAGTATGAACATTTTAACAATGTTGATTCTACCAATCCATGAGCATGATATGTTTTTCCATTTGTTTGTATCATCTGAAATTTCTTTCCTCAGTGTTTCATGGTTCTCTTTGTAGGGATCTTTCAACTCCTTGGTTAAGTATATTTCTAGGCCTTTTATTTTCTTTGTAGCT
>NW_012139080.1:974538-981206 GCF_000956105.1 Propithecus coquereli | reverse complement strand
TATTGGTCCTTTGTACTTTTTTTGTTTTCCATTTCATTTACTTGTGCTCTGACCTTAGTTATTTCTTTTCTTCTGCTGTGTTTAAGTTTAGTTTTATTTTACCCTGCTTTTCTAGTTCCTTGAGATGTATCATTGGATTATTAATTTGTAATCATAAATATCACATCAAAAAAGATCTTTTTGATGTAGGCATTTAAGGCTATGGATTTTCTCTTTAGGACTGCTTTTGCTGAATCCCATAGATTTTGGTAGCTTGTGTCTCCTTTGTCATTCAGTTTGAGGAATATTTTGATTTTCAATTTAATTTCATTATTGACCCAATAATTGTTCAGCAGCAGGTTGTTTAATTTCAATGAGAATTGTGTAGAATTGAGTGCTTCTCTTGGAGTTGATCTTTAGTTTAATTACACTGTGTTCTGAGAAGATACATGACATGATTTCTATTTTTTTTTTTAATTTGTTCAGACATATTTTGTGGCCTAAGATTTGATCAATCTTGGAGAATGTTACTTGTGTTCATGAGAATAATATATATTCAGGAGTTTTTGGGTAAAATATTCCGTAAATGTCTGTTAGGCCCATTTGCTATAGAGCCCCTTTTATGTCTTGTGTTTCATTGTTTATTTTCTTCTTGGATAGTCTGTCAGTGAGGTGTTAATATCCCTGGAAATTGCAACGCTGCTGTTTATCTCTTTGCTTAGATCTAATAGGATTTGACTTATGAATATGGCCACTTGTGTGTTGGGTGCAAAAATATTTAGGTTTGTTGTGTCTTCTTGTTGAATTGCTTCCTTTACCATTATCTATTTTCTCTTGGCTTTCATTGAGCTTCCTTACAATCCATATTTGGAATTTTTTATCTGTTATTTCAATATTTTCATTTTGGTCGATATCCATTACTAGAGAGCTGATGTTGCCTTTTGAGGGTGTCCTTTTACTCTGATTTTTCATTCTTCCAGAGTTCTTTTGCTAATTCCTTCTCATTTGTGGCAGCTGTCACTTCTGAATGTCGCATTTCTTTTATTGAAGTGGGGCTCTTTTCTTTATTCCCCCTCTCTTGTAAGGGAGTGTTTGTAGCATATGTTGTGTAAGAACCTTTGGCTTTGCTTGTGGGTGTTTTGATGGGGGTCCAGATTATGGATGATGTTATAGATATCCTTAGTGTGGTGGTTTTTTCAGTTGCTAGTCATTTGTAGATTGTAGCAATGGCAAGTTATGTGTGTGGGCAGATTCCCTATCTCTCCTTAATGAGGGAGGATGGAGGTCTTTGAGATCCTTTCTCTGTCCCCAGCCCTGTGGTCTTCTTAGCAGTGTGAATTGTATTGACTCACCCATTTCAATCTCTGAGGCAGTAGATGGTGCTTCTGGGTAAGAATCAACTGCACCCTACATGATTGAGTCAGTAAAGGGCTGTGCAAATTGATCTCTCTGTCAGTAGGTGGTGCTTAGCTGCAGTGTTGTTTGGGGGAGTTGTGACCAGCTCCAGCCCCTCTGGAGAATGACTCCAATGCCCCAGGTGGTGGGTGGGGCCCTGTAACTTCCAAGTGAGTCCTTATTCTTTACCTCAGCTGAGGTGGGTGACACAGTAAGGTTGGGTGGGGCTCAGTTGCATAAGCCTGCCCTCAGGTGCCACAAAAGCTGGTAAGGTAGCTCTTTTGGTGGGAGTCAAAGGTCTGCTCTAATCCTTTTGGGGAAAGCCATCAGGGAGGCGCTGATGTGGCCCTACCAGCCAGAAAAGCTGCTTGTAGAGGATGGGGCCCATCCGAGATCCACAATATGGCTTTGGGAACAGTTTTCGCACTGCTCTCCAATCCCCTGCTCTGTAGTTTTCCTTCAGCATCTGCTGGCATGCAGGAGCTCAAACAGGATGAGGCTGCAGGCTGGGAGCTTCCTTGTGCAAGACCTCCCCCTGTACTGACAATGTCACTTTCCTATGTGGGGAGGGATGCTCCATGACTACACTGTGGCTGGGCCCCACACAGCACTCTCTTTTCATGTCTGCACACAAGGGCTCTCTTGCCTCCTCAGATTAGTTCACAAATCTTCCCTCCATGTACCTGAGCAACACAATTGAGTCCTGGGAGTATAGGATCTGGTCTGCGAGCCTGTCCACAGATCCTTGAAGATTACTCCCTGACTGTGCCAGGGAGAAGCATGCTAATCCCAAGTTGCTTATGGGGTGCTCAAGCAGGTCTGATGTCCCTCCACTTTGGGGTATGCTGTGCTTTGATGGAAAAGCCAGGCAAGCAGCACTGGGAAGGGTTGGTGAGCAGGAAACTCACAGTCTGAGTACCCCTTAGTCCTCTGAAGGTCTTTAAGAGCAAAGGTTTGAGCCCCATTCTCTGTGGAAGCCCCAACCGAGGGGAAACAGCAGCTCCTGAGAATCCCAGCTCATGCATCTCCTTTGGCAGCCATGGGTTGGGTAGGGGAAGGAGAGGAAAAGTCTGAATGGAGGAAAGCTAGCACTCTGATTGTCTCTGTCCCCCTCTCCAGAAGGCAGCCCATCTAGAATGTCCAGGCTCTGGGGTCACACAGATCCCCTGGGATCCACTGGCCCCCTGTGGCTCCTGCAGTCTGGTCCAGAGTTGGGAAATATTTGTATGGAAAAAAGCAAGATGAAAACTAAGGGTCTGAAGCCCCCAGGAAAGACAAAAGTGCACAGTGGGCAGAGAAGCAATATGGCACCTGCCATCTTGGCTCAAGTCTGTGGTGACTGGAAGCATCCAAGGGTGCTGGAAGCCTGGTGCTTTGTCCTCAGGAAGCTCCCAGTTCCACCTGGGAAGGAGGATAAGAGCAGGCACTCTGTTTGGTGTTGCCCCACCCTTAGTCCCATCCCAAGCTTCTGGTACACCTAGAGAAGGAGGGAATGCTTTATCAATCTGGGAATTCCCTAGCCCAGGCACGATAGGATTTAGAAAATGACCTAGAGTAACCTAAGGGTAATTATTATGCCATTAGCTTGAATCTGCATTGTGGGTCACCCGTCCCCACCATGGGCTTTTGGAGAGGGAGCTCATATATTCAGATGGAATTTTGAGGACACCTGTTGATCACAGCCCACACCTCCCAAAACCCTCCCCCAGATTGGGCTAATAAAAGGAAACAATCCAAGAATTTAGAGAGAGAGTGAGTCAGTCAGTCAGTCAGTGAGTCAATCTGTCTTTCTCCACTCATGGAGACAGACAAGTGTTTTATTCTACAACAAAGAACTGCTCATGTGAAACTGCTTCCTGCCTGAGGTTATTCCATCATATTGGCCCTGCTGGTGATTTTTCTAAGCAAGCAGTCAGAAGACCAGGATAATAGTCTGGACTTGACACTTTGATGTGTCTGGTCATTCTTCAGCCAAAAGCACACCAAGAACTGAGAGCAGACTGCCATCCTGATGCTACCACATCAGATTTGATGATCATCAAGCTTTCCTCCTGCATTAAAGCTAATAAATTTCCTGATCTGGGGAAGGGATGATTAAAAATTTTAGGCACTTTCTCATTTAACTATTCATAAATATTTTTAGAAAGTACTCTCTTTTGCTTTGTACAAAAAATAATTTATAATGAATTCTTAATTTCTTTTGCAGTGAAAAGATGCTCTTTTTGCTCTGATGGTGCTAACTTTCATACATACTCCAAAATGTGACATGAAATAATCAAGAGAAGCTCACATAAAAAAGCAGAGAATGGCAATGCTCAACTGAAACCTGTGCAAACAGGGTAAAACCACATTGTATAAATGCACCAAAGATGAACAAGGCATGTCGGAGACGTTGAGGAACCTTTGGACTCCCTTATACAGGAATGGAAACTCTGAAAAGAGCTAAAGAGAAGCAGGTTTTATAAATCATTATTTTAAAAGAAAACATATGAAACTAAAGTAGTTCATTCCTTTAATCTTATTTTTATAAATTATATTGTGATTTTACAGAGAAAAGAAGCCAATTGTACTTTCACTAGCAGCTACCCTCTTTTCCACCCTACTATCCTATGGTCCCTCTCTTCCAAATAAAAAATAATCAATTACTTGATTTACTGAGTAATTTTAATGTAGTAAAAGAATAATATTTTGAGATATTAATTGACATTTCTTTGTCCAAGTTTGGCTGTGTTCATTGCCTTCCTACTACCAACAGTTGGGCAGTAGTAATAGATTTTTCTATGTCTTACCCCAGCCAGTACCACATTCTTCACTTTGATTATTGAAAACTGACTGAAAAAATAATTTACTAAAAGCAAAAACACTTATTATTTGTCACTGTTGTGATTTTGATAAAGAAAGGCATATGGGTTCCAAGATTCAGAGTTTGTGGACCTAACACATAGGTGTTATTAAAAACAACAATAAGTCAAAAAAGCAGAATATGGGAGATGTAGGGTAATAACATGGGAGTTGTTTTCCCACCAGAGCCAAGCAAGAGAGAGAAACTTTTTCTGGACTGTAGCGATGAGTTTGGAGATTATAAAATAGAATAAGAAATTAAGAGGTTGGCTTGAGTCTTTTATCTCCATATCTGCCACCTGCCAACACTGTGGTCAAAACCTCAATTAAGAATGAGAATTAAAAAAGCAGAAATGCTTATGCCTAAATTGTCATCTGAAACTTTTAAAATGGATAGGCTTCCAACATGACATGCTCACAATATATTACAAATAATGATGTGCTTTGTATGATGATAAAAAAAATTTGAAGAGTAGTCAGAGATGAAAAAATTACTTAAGGATGCTATAAATTGTAATGTAGCTATACAAAAGAATATTAGGCCAGAGAACTTCTGGAATAGTGGTATGAGGATCTCTGTGTATCCTCTCCCCAGTAAAACAACAACTGATAATAATTCTAAGAAACAACAATTTAAAATATCTGGAAGTTCCCCTAAGATCACACAGCAAATAGAGAAATGTTTATTCAAGGAAATCTACTAAATCATGGGAAGAATGCAAGAAGTCAATAACGCTTGAGCCATATTTGCTCCCTCCCTCTTCCCCAGCTCAGAATGATGGAAGCTCTACTCCAGGCATGTGTAGCCAAGAAGATGGCGCTCTCTTTCACCCCAGGTACCAGACTAAGGTTCTGGATCCTCTAGGAGGAATAGGCCGTGAGTATTTCTTACTCTTCTACCCCAGTTCCATGTTGCAGAAGGTCTATTTCAGGCAACAGCAGCAAAGATGTTGTCAGTTCCGTTTTCCCACTTGCAAGAAAGAAGTTCTATGCCAGGCATGAAGGGCAAGACTACTGGGGCCTAATTGTACTTTCCCCACATCATGTGTTTGCCTGAGGTTCCAATACAGGAGAAGAAAGAAGAGAATACCACAGGCTACTACCTTTGCCCACTGTCCTGCTCACAGTACGGGAGTGTGACTTTTCACCCACACTCTGGAGCCATGGCATCTGTGTTCTGCCCAGGGGAGAGAGAAAGGCTGTAAGAGTAAGGAGCGCCATAGTTCTCCCTAAGAGGACTCACTTTACATGGGGCAGAGTGTGGGGAAGTTCAAACTTAAGAGCATTGTCAAAAACAATGGAAATTTGGTGGTGAGTAATTAAGAGGGGGCTTGTAACTGTGTAGTATCTAATAGAAAAGACAAAACAGCTGGAATTTTAACAGAAATAAACAGAGCAGCGGAGGGGAGGGCGGAGGGGAGGGCGAACAGTTAAGAAGGGCCCTCCTGGGATTGGAAGAAGCCTCAGAGTCTGACTTCAAAGAGTATCCCTGCAAACAAGCCCAACTTTGTTTGCAGACTATTTCCCAAGGTGTTGTCAAAATAATAGAGCAATCAGCTAGAAATTAGCAGCTGCTAACTTCTGGGTCTGATATCAATAAAAGTAGAACAGCTAGTAGCTTAACAGGGATTTCAGAGAAAGAGACAGTCAAAGACAGCCTGGATAGAACCACTGTCATCCAGGTGGGAAAGGGGGAGTCAGAATGAGTGTGTACATGCCCAAGGCTGCACTCTCTGAGGAGCAGCATCAGAGGCTGTACACTTGAAGGAAACAGTCTGCACTAAACAAGTTCATTCAAATCACTAAAAAACAAACAAACAAATTAGCAAACAATAATGATCACCCCAGGGGTGGGGTGATAGTATCGAAGTTGCTAAAATATATTGTCATAATATCCAGGTTTCAACCAAAAATTATGAGTTATGAGACAAGTAAATAAAGTATAAGCATATTCAGGGATTTAAAAAAGCAAGCAACAGAAACTGCCTTTGAGAGAGCTCAGATGTTGGACTTAGCAAAGACTTCAAAGTAGCTATTGTATAATTGCATATTTCTTCTGCTTTCTTCTGTTAATTGAACTAACAGTGGATTGTATAAAATTATATATATGTGTGTAATTGCATTGTTGGACCTATATCATATGGAAATGTGATAGTTTTGACAAAGGAAGTAAATAGAAACAAAGTTGTATTGGATTATGAAAGTGACCCCATATAGTAATTTGAATCCACCAGAAGAAATAAAGATAAGCAGGAATGCTAAATAAGAAGGTTAATACTACCAATCCTATAAATATATACTTCTTTCCTTTTATTCTGCCAGTTTCTTTAAAAAACATAACATTACACAAGGTGATAATTATAGCAGTGTATTGTGTTTGTAACATACATCGATATAATACATATACCAATAAAATTACAAAGCAAGGGAGAAAGGAATAAGCTATAAAGAAA
>NW_012139080.1:967243-973718 GCF_000956105.1 Propithecus coquereli | reverse complement strand
AAGCCTAAATAAAATTAAAAGGACTAAAATGTCAAAAAATATGTTCTATGACCACAATGGAATAAAATTAGAAATCAATAACAGAAAAGAATTTGATCAATTCACAAACATGTGGAAATGCAACAACAAACTCTCAATAAACAATTGATTAAAGAATCACAAAAGAAATTAGAAAATCCTTTGAGATGAAAAAAATTAAAAAAAACAACAACAACAAAATATCAAGCCTTATGGGCTGCAACCAAAGCAATGCTTAGATTGAAAATTATAATGCTAAACATCTATATTAAAACAGAAGAAAGATATCAACTCAATATTCTAACTTTTTACCATAAGATGCTGGAAAAAGAAGAGCAAACTAAACCTAAAGCAAGCAGGAGAGAAATAATAAAATTAAAATGAAGATAAACACAGTAGATAAGAGAAAAACAATACAAAAAAATTCAATGAAACCAAAAGTTGATTCTTCGAAAAAATCAACAAAATTGACAAATGTATCTAGATTGACCAAGAAGGGTGAAGAGTCAAATTACTAAAATCAGGAATAGAAGAGGAGATATCACTGTCAATCATATAGAAATAAAAGAGATTAAAAAGTAATAACGTAAACATCTGTATGCCAATACATTAGATAATTTAGAATATATAAACAAATTTATAAAAACTACCAAAACCAGTATAAGAAAAAATAGAACATCTGAATAAACTGATAACAAGTAAGGAGATTGAATTAGTAGTTAAAACACTTCTCACAAAGAAAAGCCCAGGCCAAATTGGCCTTAATGGTTAATTTTGGTAAATATTTAATGCAAAACAAATATCAGTTCTTTATAAACTCTTCCAAACAATAGAAGACAAAAAACTTTCTGACACATTCTGTTGGGCCAATATTACCCAGATACCAAGACCGAGCAAGGACAACACAAAAAAAGAAAACTACAGACCAAGATCTTTTTTGAATAGAGCCACAAAAATCCTCAGTGAAACAGTCGTAAATCAAATCAAGCAACATATTAGAAAAATATACACAATGGCCAAGTGGGATTTATCCCCAGAAGCTTAGCAGAACCCAAGAGGGAGCAAACCTGAGCAGTCAATTTGATTGCTATTTTAGCAACATCCTGAGCAATATAAGTAATATATTCACAAATTCTGAAGATTAGGGTTTGTACATCTTCGAGGGGCCATTATTCTGTCTACATTACTCTAGACAGTTATTATTTGCTTTCTTTTTTTGTTGGTTTAAAGTTCTAGATTGTTATTCGACTTTTATTTTACCTTTTAACTATGATACCTATATTCATTCTACCTTTGATATTGATATTGCATCCCTAGTTACTCCTCGGTATGTGTTCAATAGTTGGCTAAAATTTCCTCAGATGTGGCTAAAATATGGAATTGAACTGACCACTCAGGTTTACTCACTTTCTTTTGGTTGTTGTGACATCCAACTTCCTGTGATACCAGTACCTTACAACAAGCCAGTTGATTTCCTAGTAATTAGACTCAACTGCTCAGAAACTATTTAGATGACAAACAGCTAGATGATCAGAAATTAACATCCCCTGTTGTATCATAGCTAGAAAATGAGAATCTTGTTTCCATAGACAGTACACTTGGGAACCTTACATAGGATATAACTGTTAAACAGAATTTTCACAGAAATATATTTTGAATATATTTCAAAATATATAAAAAGCAACGAAGCAGAGTCTATCTTAATTTTAGGCACACTACCTAGACTCAACCTCAAGCCCTTTGGCTTTAGATCTATTCGATACCAGTGCTACGCATTTCATCACATGTTTTCAGAGCACCCTTCATTAGTGGTGCCAACACTATACTACACTAGTCAATAAGACCTTTGGATTATGTTGTCTGAAAATAGATCATTGGGTGGGCCCACATGACTGCTACCTGATTTGTTTTACAGGAGTTTATTGCCTGTTAATCACAACCTGGATTGGCATATGCCTTTAGCATAGTCCTTGATATCACCCATTCCATTGTGGCTCATCATTTTCCCTTTCTGAAAAAAGAGATCTTTAGTTGAATTTAATTTAAGGGTGAGAAAAACCAAACCCTGATTTGAATTAAAAAACTTTAACCATTTTCTATTCCCCAGGCTTTTCATTTCATATTTTACATGAGGCACAAGTAGGAAGAATTCCACATGATGTGATCCAGAAAATGTCAGGAAAACTAGACAGTGGTACCAAGACTATAGGACTACTTGTTGAGAAGTTCTCGAAATTGGACTAGTGGTGGTTCAAAACAGACCCTTTTTACATGTTATACTAGTCTCTCAGGAGAATATATAAGGGAAGAATGTTGCACTTAAATCTCAGAGATCTCTCTTGTATCTTTAATATTATTAAAAAATTTTGAGAAATAAAGGATTTATGAATTTAGGTAATTTGGCTTATGACCCTATATATGATTTTATAGGACATTTGGGGGTTTCGATGTATTTTCAAGGTTTAATTTGAAGACTCTTTATTGCCGAATTAGAAGTGGACTATAGTTCTGATGATGATAATTCCTATTATTATGTTGCAGGGTTTAAATGTGTAACCTCCAGAGTTTCAAATGTTGTTTCATAGCTACAGTCCCATTAAACAATAAAATAAATTCTCTTCCAATAAAAATGGAAGAAAATATGAAATTTGAAGAAGTTTAAATAATTATCATGAGAAACTTTATATACAACTTAACATATCAAACAGTGACGTGGATATGTTTTTATCACATTCCTAGATGATAGCAGTTTCTTTTTCAGCTAAGGCTGATGCATAAAGACAAGGAGGCACTGAAACCAGATACCAAAATAAATTTATGTTCCTGTGTTAAACAATGCTGGGGCTGGGCATATGTCCAGTACTATATTAAATAATCCTAAGACTAAACAAAGTAAATTTGGGTACTTGCTCCAGGACACTTGCTTCTGGAAGGTAAGACTGTGAACAAACAAGGATAGCTTATGAATCAGACTAATTGCTTACTAATCATGCTTTGTTTCAAGACCCTTATTTTTCTGCATACCTCATTCCAAAGTCATTATGTCATAAACTGTGACAAGTCCCAGCCAATTCCCCTCCTTGCAAGACACACCTTAAAATTACTCTTTTGAAACCCTAAGATCATATAAATATTTCTCTCTTTCCCGAGTTTCCCCTTCTGATGTGCTACTCTGTCGAGATTGTATTTTCCCTTATCGCAGTAGGTCTAATAAACTTAGCTTTGCTAAATTAATTGGATTTTCTGGTCTTTTGGGGAGTTGACAGTTGTCACAACCCTTAGATTTTTATATCCTATTAGACAACGAGTTTCTAAGGTATGCTCTTATACTGTGTCCTCATGGCATATTTCAGAAATACCAAAAAATAATGTTTGCTTATATCAGGCAATCAGAGAAGCCAATTTAACTATAACATTGCTTTATATTTTTACCAATAGCTATATTGGAAGAATAAAAGTATACTCTCATGCTTAAGAAACTTAAAGAAAAAATTGGTCTTATTGCTTTCTAATTAAGGTGGAAATTATTGAATATGGAAAAACAAAACTCAGGTGATCACTTCAGCCCAGAAAAGAAAAAAAAAATCACTAGGCTTTAAGAAGAAACATTTTAAACATATAAAAAAGAAAAACAGAGGGAATATGTGGGACTTTCTATTAAACCATTCGTGATACAAAAGGTAATCTGTTCCTAAGAGGGGCTTAAAGATACCCAACAGTACAGGATAGTATTTATTCATTCGACACATTTTTAATAACTACTACAGGCTCAGTATAATTTTTGGAATTGGTGTTAGATGGTGAATAAAACAAACATGTTCTCTAACTATGTGGGACCAGTATTCTAGCAGTGAGAAGAAAATATTTTTAAAAAGAAACGTATACTTAAGTCTAAAATTACCACCGTAGCAAGTACATTGAAGTTAAAGAGCATAATGAAAAAAACTCAAAATAGACTCGGACACCAGGAGACTAACTAAGCTTTGTAGAAGGCCAGGCATAAGATTATGATGGGATATAATTTTTTTTCCCCTACCTTGATTTGAAGGATGAGGCTAAATTTTTAAGCAAATTGGGAACGTACAATTTTTCCAAGAATAGAGATGGAAAATGAAAGCAAAAGTAAATTTTCAGTTGTCTTAGACAATGGGAAATAATAGTTAATGGGAAATAAATGTGTTTTACCCATCTTGACTCCAATGATGTTATAGGTTTTGGGAGAATGGATTGCAATCAGGTAAAATTGTCACCTCTAGAAATCCTATTTCCCTATAACAAGGTCCATACCTAGGCAATGTGTAAATGAGTTTTGAAGTCAGATTTGTTTGAATGCTTAGTCCATAATTTCTTTTCTTGGTCACTTGTGCTGCCAGAGTGACTTTAAAGTTAATATTTTTCAGCAGCTCCTAGGTATGTCCAACTGGGATATTAAAAGTGGGAAAAAGGAAGACCCAAACTATCATCCCATATGGCAGATGCATAGCCTATCAAACATGAATTTTCACTATCACATCAGGAAAATCTAGAAGTTTTAGAACAAATTGTGTCGATTCACAAATTTAGGGCAAAAAGGCATACATTGTTGATAAAGAGAGAATTCATAAAACTCCTAAGGAGGTAAAGTTGTCAAAACCTATCAGAGTTATAAATATATAAACACTTTTTAATCCAACAATTCTAAATGTGAGCAGGACGTGCCCCTTTCATTCTGAGCAGGGGCCCTTTTGTGATACTCTGCCCGGCTCTTACAAGCCTGCTCTATCTTTTCACCAGCTGCTTAGTCACTGGCTCAGATCTCCTCTGAATACATTGATCACCTGGAACCATATTCCTAATAGTCTTTCATCTTGATTATTGCCTAGAACCCCTGGCTGGGCTGCACAGTTCACTTGATGAGACTCCCTTAAATATAAGCACTTGCCTGAATGAAGTCTGAACTCATCATGGCCTTTTTACAAGGAGCAGTAGCAATAGGTGATAGCTCCTCAGTGGCCAGATTTACAGTCTTGTCTACTTCTTTTTTCTCTTCATCCAGTGCTGTTGGGAGGTGTTAGCGTGCCCTCTAATTCAGCTCGCCCAATACGTGATACCTAAAATAATTAATTACGTTGTTCCCTATGCGTAGAACTGCATAAGCCAAGAAAAGCATATTGCTGAAATATTTTCTATAAGCGAAGTCCTCTGTTAGCAACTTTTATAAATACTGCCTGATCCAATCTTCATTGCAGACCTGTGGTGTAGATGCTATTATCCTCATTTTCTGTTGAGTAAACCAAGACCCAGAGAGAGTACCTTTCTTAAGGTCGTAAGGTCATATGCTTAAGATTGAACTGTGATTATAGCCAGCTCTCTTGACATTCAATCCAGTGTTATTTTTAATTAAACTTCATGGCTTCTAAACCACCTCCTTGTTAATCAGAAAGAGGTATTCAATCAAAAGTTCATTTCTATTTCAGCAGCTTCAGTGAATATAGAATTAACATATTTTCCAAATGAAAATTCTTATAACTTCCAGATACTATATAAATTAATTGTCAAATGGCTTTTATCATCTTCTAAATATTCCTTTATATTTTGTTTCATTGACTCTTTTTGTTTGTTTGTTTTTATTTTCTACCATAGCAAATCTAGATCAAAGTCAAAACATGGTACTTTCTTCATTTATGAAACATCCTAGATTTTTTTTTTGGTAAATCAGTTATATGATATGCCTTTTCTGGGTCTGAAACACAGCCAATCTCTGTATTTTGGCGACACGTGACTTACAAAGCCCTACAAATGGAACCTGCCATCTGTTTCATAGCTAAGGATTTCAAGCTTTGTTTGTAAAAAAAAAAAAAAAGAAGAAATTAAATCTGTATTGATAATTACAGATTTATATGATCGATTTTAATGTTCATGAGCTTAGGGGATATCTCTGAATACGACTTTGCTCTTCACCTTACATTTTTAAATTTTGATTGTGCCTAGCTCATAATACAAATTCAGTTAGTATGGTTTACTCTGTCTAGTATATATATTTGGTTTGGGGCATTTTTAATTGAGGTGCCTCATTCCTGCCTTAAATTTTCTCATTAGTGTAAAAGTTGCTTTTGAATTATTCAGGAGGATCAAAAATTGTTCTTTGTTTATTTTAATCTTCACTCTTTTGTCCAAAATAAATTCATTAAATGTCTACATTTTGGCCAGGACTACAAGTCACTTGGGTTATAATGTTGCACGAAAGGGGCACAGTCCCTGCTATGAGCAGGTTTATGTTCTGGGGGGCGGTGGTGGGGTGACCCAAAAAGTATGCAACAAATAAATTAGTTTTATCCCTTAAAAACTTCTTTAAATAAAACACAAAGAGCAGTGCAATAAAATAAAATGATGTGTGTGTGTGTGTGTGTGTGTGTGTGTGTGTGTGTGTGTGTGTGTGTTTTGAAGAAGGACTGTTATACATAGGCATGACTGGGGA
>NW_012139080.1:959092-965802 GCF_000956105.1 Propithecus coquereli | reverse complement strand
ACTCCAAGGAAGGCTGGAGAAAGTAGTTTTTTAGTGAGGCTTTTTATCATAAAGGGATATTAAATTTTATTGAATACTTTTTTGGCATCTACAGAAATAATCGCGTGGTCTTTGTTGAACCATCCTTGCATCCTTGAAGTGATTCCCACTTGGTTATGGTGGATGATATTTTTAATGTGTTGTTGAATTTGGTTTGCTCGTATTTTCTTGAGAATTTTTGCATCTATGTTCATCAGTGATATTGGTCTGTGGTTTTATTTTTCACCGAGTCCTTGTTTGGTGTCAGAGGAAGATTTGAATGTGTAGAATAGGAACAAGGGAAATTCAAGGATAGTCTAGATGTGATGATCAGTATCAGACAGGATATATGTAGGCATTGCTGCATTTACAAATAAATCCTGAAACTACATAGCTTCAAAGTACAAGGTTTATTTCTTGCTCATGCTACATGTTGATTTATGGATGAGCAGAGGGACTTTCTTCATCACTGTCACTCAGAGATTTGGGC
Source organism: Propithecus coquereli (assembly GCF_000956105.1). Classification (NCBI taxonomy): domain Eukaryota; kingdom Metazoa; phylum Chordata; class Mammalia; order Primates; family Indriidae; genus Propithecus; species Propithecus coquereli. Next base: position 965,294 of record NW_012139080.1, on the reverse strand, counting down.
TGATGAAACAGCCGTCCTCTTGAACATTGAAGGCCATTGTGCTAGAGGAAATGGAGCTTTTTAGTGTCTCACGTCAGCTGCTAAATCTCTAGCCTGGAGGTGACAGACATCATTTCCACACACAACTCATTGGCCAAAACTAACCACATAGCTCCATCAAACACAAGAGTGCCAGAGACTGCAACCCTACACATGCTTGGAAGGCAAAAAGGAAAATATTTGAAGAATCTGTTAATGATTAATACCATGTCTCCTTTTTGTAAGATCCTATTTTTATTTTTAAGAACAACTTGGGAAATTTGCTGAAAGCTATAACCCCACTGTTCAGATAATATGAGTGCCTTAGACATTGAGTTCTTGGACTATAAATAATTTCATGTCCAGGAGGCCTACTTCTTAGGACAGTCATTTTGTGGTAATGTCTCCAAGGCATGCTGGAGACCTACTTTAGATACCATTTACATTCAGATTATCATTTGTGCAATTATCTGTATTATTATAGACATGGTGAAGAATGTGGCTAGATCTTGGAATTCTTGACAACTGATCCTTTGTAAAAGAAGTATAAAAATCATCTTTTCCAATCTATCTGCATTTGTAAGAGTCAATTTTAATTTTAACTCAAATCTTTGATGAGTACTACTAAAATATTACACATTCAAGGATATCTTCTCTGTAGCATAATGTACTGTAACTTTCTAAAGACAGAGGTCAGATTAATCTTGTTCAATACTAAATTCACTTACCTATAGAACAATGCCCAGCACAAACTAGTATATTATTGGATGAGCATCAATAAAAGTATTTTAATAGTCATCATATATAATACATAACATGTAGAATATTACACAATATTCCATAATATAACCTATATTTGTAATGCTTTACGTAAAATATAATGGCATACAAATTTATATGTGAAATGCATGGTGTATGTTTTATATAAATAATTTCAAGTGTCTATTATATGCCAGGCATGGTGTTAGGTAATTTAGCTTCATCTTATTTATTCCTTATACTAATGAGATATTTTAAATATTTTATTCTCATTTACAGATGAGAAAACTAAAGCTTAAACCTATGCCTAGCAATTTTAGGGGATGTGTGTTGTTGCATATTTTCTGCATATTTTATTCCAATGTTGCATTTTCCATATTGGATATATGGTGACATAATGTGCTGTAAGAAGCCAGTGGACAAAATACTTCCTAGATCATCATCAATTTTACCTAAAATATGTTTTATTAAAAAATATATTGTTGCATAAAATATTAAATGTTCAAATTTTTCAAAAGAAAATAGGAAACTTTAGAGAAATTTTTAAAACCTTAAAGAATTTTTTTTTCTTTTTGGAGACAAGGTCTTACTCTACTGCCCTGGCTAGAATGAAGTGGCGAGATCATGGCTCACTGCTGCCTCCAACTCCTGGGCTCAGGTGATCCTCCTGCCTCAGCCTCCCCAAAAGCTGGAACTACAGGCACACACCACCATGACCCATTATTTATTTATTTTTTTTTTCATTTTTTTAAAGACAGAGTGTTACTATGTTGCCCAGGCTGGTCTCAAACTCCTGGCCTCAAGAAACCCTCCTTTCAGCTTCAAGTCACCATATCCTGCAAAGAAATTTGAAGTTTATTGTTTGTCATGTCAATTGCTCATATCTTTAATATAACATGTGTATATCAGGTAAGAATTTAATTCAGCTGCATTAAAGGAAAACTAAAATATCAGAGGTGTATATAAGGCAGGGGTTTTACTTATCAAGTGATGAGAAGTCTAGAGTGAGTTAGGTAGTGTAGTGAGGTCACGAGGCTCTGTGATATCACCAGGAACACAATTCCTTCTATCATTGTGTTCGGCCATCCCATCACATGCTTGTAACCACATGGTCGCAAAAAGGTTTCTATTGTGCTTCATCAATCAATATATGTTTCGGAAATAAAGGAGACTGGAAAAGCCAAAAGACTGAGGGATCATCCAGCCAAATTTGGCCCATTTTAGACAATTTCTTGGAAGCACCAACAAAGAACTGTCTCTTAAATTTATTGGTCAAAATTTTTTCACATGGTAAAGCTTCACTCCAAGGAAGGCTGGAGAAAGTAGTTTTTTAGCTGGGCAACTGATACACACACCCAATAAAACTGAGATTATGTTAGTAAGAAAGTGAGAAATAGATAGTGAGTGGGTAAGTTACCCACTCAAATAATAATCTGAATGTATAATAATAATAATAATCAGTGGGTAGAGTCGGGCTCCAAAATGCCTTGTAGACATGTCCTCTGGTCATCACAGAATGGCTACTTTAAGAATTAGGCCACCTGGAAATTAAGTGGATTTTAGTTTAAAGGATTGCTATAATTCTTAACGATATGTGTACCTGGGTGGCCCTTCTCTTGCAGAATCTACTGACTACTGCTTTAGCTTGCAAGCAGATCATTGATTTATCCTTCCATAACTTGAACTGAGGCTATGTATGTCTGAAATCACTACAGATATTCAAGCAGGAAGTTTTCCTTTTTCTTCTGACCCCGTGAATGTTCTCTGTCTGTTGTTGGAACATTTACAGTGAAAGTTGTTCTCTTAATTTCTAAGAATTTGGGCAAAATAATTTAACTGTTGAGTGGCTTTACCCAGACCATGAAAATATCAAATGCAATTTAGTCAAGAGAACTCTACTATGGACAAATGGCATCAGAGGAAGCTCAAATTGGCTTGATTTTGCTGTTCTGAGGTACAAGCAACAGTGGATTGAGCACTACATTTTTTCCCCCCAGAAAATTAAAATCTCTGAACCAAGACTGATGGGACTGTACTAGCCTCAGGCACTTTTAAAAATTATTATTATTTAATCATATTGAGATCATAGGTGAACCAGGCCCTGCTGGAAATAGGGGAGGACAGCACCTTGCTTTTGAAATTCTCTCTTTTACTTTAAAACAGAAGGAATGCTTCTCAGTATACAAATCCCAAGATTCAAAGCCTGAACATCAAACTCCATGGTATTTTCTTAAATTTATTGGTCAGCATTGTTTCATGTGGGAAAACTTCACTCCAAGGAAGGTTGTAGAAAGTAGTTTTTAGCTGGGCACTTGACATACCCACTAATATAATATTGCTACTTTGGGGAAAAATAAAGTTTACTCTTCATAGGGGAGGCAGGATTTAGTTATTTTCTGGATTTAACTTTCACTATAATCTAGTGTTTTCAGTTTACCCAAATCCCACCAGAAAATAGAATTTGAAGGGCACAGGAAACATGCAGAGTCAAAAGTAGTTAGATAAAGTCTATTATGAAGCTGAAAATTCCGTAATTAACAATATAATACTTCATCTTTCATGGAAACACAGATAATTAAAATGGACCAACCACTAACCACTCAAAGGAACAAACAAGGCAAAGATAGCCTCACAGTGCCCCCTAGCAAGCGTAATAAAGTTCCTCTCCACAACGTTTCTTCTTAGTTATTATAAATCTGGTTCAAACTATTGTGAAGCCACAGTCTAGACATTTTCTGGTCCTAATCACTATTGAAGCAATTCGACAAATTATTTCAAAATGTTCAAATTGAAAATTATACTGTTATCCATTTAATATTAGACAAGCCAAGCAGAATAATATTCTTTGATTGCAATCTGCCGTTATTCACTCATATGACTGGTTTCTTTCTTATTCCCATCTCTCTTTCCTTCCTTTCTCCTTTCTTCCTTTAAAAAAATTGTTACTTAGCCTATAATCTTGAACCTAAAAATAATAAAAGTAAAAACAAAGCTGATAAGATTCAAAGCCATTTTCTCTTTTTAGGAAATTCACGTGTTAACCTAACTCATCACTCAGTTCTGCCAAGCAGACTATTTGTATATAGGACTAGCTGCATTTTACAGTCTATTTATCTTACACTTTTTAATTAAATGGCCTCTACCTAGTGCCCGCTCCCTAGTCCATTGTCTTACAAAACATATCTGTTCACATTTTCCTTCTGATTAAGAATAAGAAATGGTTTCAGGGAATGGAGTGGAAATATGTGAAAATGACAAGGCATAGCAATTTCATTATCAACTCAGATGTGTCCTGAGCTTTTCATTCAAGTCAGGTGAGCTTTTAAATGCTGTGAGTGATTACTAATTCCACTTGGTTTTCCCTTTAAAGCTGAAGGCGATGAGGGAGGGAGACGTTTTGTAACAACCGGAAGATAGATAGAAGCATAAAACAATAGTGTTCAATTTTGAGAAAGTCAACAGAAAGGTTAAAAATTAGCTAACTCTTCCAGGTTTTATGGAAAATTGTAGAGTGGAAGTAATAGGTAGATGACATTTGATTAAATGTTTAATTAAGCTAAATACACACAAGCTTTGTAATTTTGAACGTGCTCTGTAGAATGGTGTTCCACCAAATTGAAGTAGAGAAACAATTTTAAACAACTCTTTCTTCTGATTATATAATTGCTGATTTGGTCAGTCCAAGCATGCCATCCAACATTGCCCTCAAACCAAGCCACATTTCATATTGCTATTCCATAGATTAGATCCAGTTTTGCAGATGGGGGTGATGCTCAGTATATAAATTCCCCCTGCTTATTCAGAATATTGACTTATTAACATTTTGCCTTCTTGATTAATTTAAATGGCTTTGGACCCATTGGCACACTGGAACCAACATAATTGCATTAGAGGCTACTCTTGCCAAGGCTTATGTTCAAGAAGAAAATAGAATAGTGATGACAATGCCAACTCCAAAAGAATGAGGCAACATCCAGAATTAGATACCGAAGGTCAGTGCTTTGGGTTTACAGGAAGCTCCTGAGGAGAGACCTAGCACCCTGTTCCAGCAGGTTTTAGTGCAGAAAATACATTCACACACAAAAATTAATATTCCCAAATCCATTTCTGCTGACTCAGGGAGCTAAAAAATTCAGCAATCCAAAAATCACTAAAATGAATAAATAAATAAATGAAAATGGAGAAAAGAGATTCATGAGTGAAAAAGGCATTTTAGAAGGTTTCGAAATAAGCACTTTAAACTTTTGCATATATATTTGAGAGCATATTAACTCCAAATATAGAAAGTTGTTCCTGGGGGATTCATAGTGTTTCCTTTCCTCTATCTGTCACAACCTGTTATACTTAATTAATAATATGTTTATTACTCCTGCTAGGTTATGACTCCTCCAAGACAGGCTCTGAATTGTAGTCAAATTTGTATTGCAAGTATTGTACTTGGCACAATGTAATTGGTACACCATTATTTAGTGAATTGGATTGAACTGAATTAAGTTAATACTTGTAAATGTCGTTATCCAATCAGTCAGCAAAGACTGGGGGCTTGTAGTAGGCAAAACAAAGACACTGGCTGGCCCCGTGACTAGATATTCTATTAAAAAAAAAAAAAAGGTTGGTTATGTGGTTTTGATTAAAACTGCTATTGGATTTTTCTAAGCATATTACTGAATCATTAACTGATTCCACATTTCTCCTCGACCCCAAAGGGAACGGGGTACATATTACGCAGTCATCCTCAACATTCCAGTACCCTCCTGCTCCTGTAGCATAAAATAAGCTATCCCTTCAGAGACCATTTGTGAGGTTTTAAAAGCACATCTATCTTGCAAATCAATGTTACAGGTGCTGTATTTTTAGCGAGCCATTGACCTCTAAATATTTCCAGAGCACTTGACACTCAGCAACCCTTTTCTTGGGGCCATAGCATGTGGTGCACTAAAAGAAAAAAAATCATAATTGCATGGTCAAATCATAATCAAACAAACAAGAATGCTAACACAATCAAAATAACTAAATCAAGGCACATAACAAAAGAATTAAGAAGAAAGAAATCTTATGAAGTAGATGAAGTGGTCTGTGTGGTGATTAAGAGGCGGGTTCAGAGCTGGACCCCTGAATCAGGAGAGAGAGGATTTAAATTAGGCTCTTTGTCTACGGATGCTGGGGGCCTCGCCCCTGAGGCTGCTGCTCTGAACAATATGCCAGAAATGGGCAGGAAGGGACCTAAGCAAGCCATGAACCCTTTAGAGTGAGAACAAAGAGAAAGAAACTAGAAGTGATGCAGAGATGCTGTCAGTGTAACTGGTAAAACCCTAAGAAAGAAGAGCTACTGGACCAATGTCATGACATAAAGAGGCAGTATCCTTTGATAACGCATTACCCAAAAGTAAACAATGCTATGGAGTGGAGCACAATTCATCCATAA
>NW_012139080.1:937509-956817 GCF_000956105.1 Propithecus coquereli | reverse complement strand
TAGAGTATTTCCTAAGATCCAAAGAAATATGACCAGTTCTCTTTGCTATACATATTATAGAGTACATTTCGTTTCATAGCTATAAAAAAGACTGCTGTATCAACAATGTTCATTGTTCATATTCATCCTAATCCTTCCACTACTTATAAAATGGGCTGCTATAACTTCATGGAGGAGACTTTTTATGGAGTTTACTAATAGAAAATGATATTTTCTTTCCTTAAACTGGAAAACCAGAAGGTTTATTTATTTATTAGGACAGGGAATTTGCATTTGCTTTGTCTTTGCCTGGAATGTCTCTGTCCACACTGATTGTTCTTTAACCGCATTTAGAATTGTGCTCCATCATATCAGCAGGGAGGCTTTCCCTAGTACCTAAGTAAAAGCAGCTGAAATCCCCTCCCCACCTACGGTACTTCATTGCCTTGTCAATTTCAATTTAATTGCAGGAGAGAATCACTATCTTCTATCATTCTTTAATCTTTCTCTTAGTCATCTTCCCACTCCATTCTTATTGACTCTTACCCAAAGTACTTCTCAAACTTACGGATCTTGTTAAAATACATATTCTGATTCAGTATGTCTGACGTGGGACTGAGTTGCCAAATTTTTAATAAGCTCCCAGGTAAAGCCAACACTGCTAGTCCATGGGCCACATTTTGAGTGAGTATGTAGAAATTAGGGCAATAGGTATATATGAACCAGTGCCAGATTCCTAAGATATTAGATCGTAGTTGCCATAAATTGACTGAGAATGCCTACGTATCTTCTCAGGTCCTTCCTGCAGAGGGCTTGATCTCTAGCTGGAAGATACCTAGATCCTCTGTCCTGGTTTAAGTCAGATGCTATAGAGGAACACGCTGTGTAGAGTACAGTCCTATACCACTGTAAACGTATGTTAATACCACATTGCCTCCTCTTCTATCTGTGCTACGTTTCCTGTTTAACCTTTGAATAGTCTCTAATTTTACTTTTTAGGAAATTGACACTTAGAAAATTGGAGAGACTAAGTATCTAAAGTTAACTAAAAGAATGTGGATGGATACTCAATGACTCTGAAGAACAAAACGTGCCAAATTGCTGCCTTTCCCTCAGAAATATGGCTACATCCGAGGTGTGAGTTAAATACCAGAGACCATTTTGAAAGTGGCAAAATCCGAGAGTAACGCAGAACTCTTTATGAAGTAGAGAACTAATACATTAATACTTCTCAAAGGAGTCATTGCACAATATCTTAACAATGCTAGAATTTACTTAGAATTTTTATATAATGGAAAAGTGCCTTGAGTTTATCATGATGGCCTCGATTAAAAGCCCAACTCTAGCATGCTTTAGCAGTGTAGACCTACATATCAAGTGAAAATCATCACAACCCACATTTAGGCCCTCGGGTTTAGCTAAAATAACCAGACAAAGCTGTTCCAAGAATTAACGGATTCATAAATGTAAAAAATACCAATCACAATGATTGGCACGAGAGTCAGGGTTTTTAATTTTTACCTTCCAAAACACTTTCACATTTCCTATCCCGTTTAAATTTCCCTAAGAGCACTTTTGTGCTGACAATGTAAGGGAAAAATACTGTGAGCATCATATATATGTGTGTGTACACACACACATACAAACACATACACTGAAGCCCGAAAAGGCTAAGTCTAAGGGCTGGGGATTTTTTTTTTTTTTTTTTTTTTAGAAATTATTAACATATCTTATTGATGGTTTTTGTAACAGGTAATCAATGGCTTATAATTATTTTCACAGCCTAGTTATTTTTAAAAGCCTTTCTCGAGTGCCCCAATATCTAAAGTCAGTAAATAGACAAACTCTTGTGTTCTAAAAAGAAATGCCCACCAATACAAAAATTGACTGCCAATCCCAATCTCCTCCCTGGCACTGATACGTATTAACATGCATTTTGCTAATGATCTATTAGTATATATTAATAGTAAGCCAATGAGTAATCAATGTTAGGGATCTGATGTCATTTCCAACCTGCATCCTTATATTCTCACAGACTCACCCAAGGAGACATTATAGTCTCACTGATAGAATCTGCTAAACTGCTTTCAAACTTGAGATAGTAATACTCATGACAGTGAGAGAGCTACAATTTACAACACTATTGCTTTAAAACATTTTCCAGAAAACTCAGTTTTTGAAATCTTAGTGAGAGGATGATATAAATTAGGTACTCCCCTCTTACAGAATTTCAATCTGGAGTTTTTAATAATAAATTCAGGAAATAGGATAAAGAGGAAGAAATTATAATCACATTGCATAGAACTCCTTATATAAATGGCTTTATCGAATGTCAAATAAAAGAGCTATTCTGCAGCAGTAATCAATAGTCTGATGACTCAAGATAAGTGTATTAGTCATTTCGATTAACTATGTAATATTTAATATTTTGATCACATGAATGGTATAGAACATCTCTCTCTCTCTTTTTTTCTCTGTTTTTCACAATGGAAACTAAAACAAGTTATTATGCATGCCTCCTGCCTATTCCTGTATAATGCATCCTCTGCATATATTGTGGAGCTACAACCTGACATGAAAGTTTATGACAGAGTAAGATTGTAAAAATGTATTTTTTATTTGAGACAATTTTGCTATAAAAGCACATTTCAGTCCTTTAAAATAACAGTCGACAAGATTTACTATATCAAATGTAAGTTTCACACCTCAGTCAGTGGTAGATTTCAAACAAACCCCAGCAGCTGAGCTGAAATTGGCTTTTAAAATCTTTAAGTTAGTTTTTTTCCCAGATTTTTTAACTTAAAAAAAAATCGCACTTATCATGCAGCTTGTGAATTCTTTGGTTTGCATTTACCCATTTTATTATCCTTTTCTTATTGACAGAGACAGGAGCCATGTCAGTGCTATATTAATCCAGAAACTAAAAATAAGTAGGCAATATTGTGAATATTAATGCAAGGTGGCAGCTCTCATTTTTTAAATCCCAACCTATTTTACATTTGAACTAATTTGTACAAAATGTATTTAAAAATCAGAAATTTAAAGACAACCAATTTTCAACTCATTGACCTATAAATTTGCCTGTGATTGCAGTGCACTTCTGCTGTAGCAGGGAGAATAGGAGTCAGTGTCTGAAATTGCAGATCCCTTGGGGAGGGCATAATCACATGCCGACAATGCACCGGGGCCCTTTAATGTCCAGGGTGGAAATTAGAGGACGTCTAGCCAGTTTATGAGTCCCTAGAGAAGGGAGAAATGGATCTTGATAACCATAACATCTTGATCTGTGGGGAGCCTGTCTAGTTCCTGGTAAGAATTTCAAGCTTAATATTTCCTGGATAGCTTTCTCTTCTCTCTGTCTTTTTCACTCTCTTGTTGGCTAACTAAGCAAACAATATAAAAGTATACTCGAAAAAAAAAAAAAAGAAAATTAAATTAAACAGAGAAGATCCCAATAGATTAGACCTTAGATTTGTTTCATCTGTCACGAATATTTGGCATTAATATCTACATGCTTTGTAAATTTAACTCTAATAATGACCAACATTTATATAATGCTTTTAAGATTCCATACTCAGGAGGCTGAGGCAGGAGAATCACTGAGCCCAGGAGTTTGAGGTTGTCGTGAGCTATGATAATGCTCCTGCACTCTAGCCAAGGTGACAGTGTGAGACTCTCTCAAAAAAATAAAAAAATTACAAAGGGCTTTTACATAAATTTTATTATATTGGCAGGAATATAACCCCATCATACAGATCACAAAGCTGAGCCTTGAAAGTTATTTAAACAAAATTCCTGTGATAGAAATTAAAATCTAGTTTTTCAAAATTCATAGCTGATGCCCTTTTGCCTACTCTAAGTTGACAATTTCAGTCTTTGAAATGTGTGCTATTTTCTGTAACACTTTCTGTAATTTCTGTAGTAAATTTTCTGTACTTTCTGTAAGAAAGGAAATTTAATATTAGGATTCCTATGTTTCACATACTAAGAAAGATAGACCTATGTAGAGTACCCAAATACTAAAGTAGAATTAGACAGAAATTCCTGCCAAGTGTCCTCAGACAGCTTCCTTTCCTATAAGAATAGATCTATTAAAATGTGAAGTAGTGGGATATAGATGAAGATGCAGAACACAAGACATTTTCTCTTTGATTTTATTTCCATGCCCTTTGGTCTTTTTGTTTGTATGATCATTTGGTAAAATGTGGTATGCAAAACTGCCACTGATTATTCCTAATAATCCCAAATTGAAAACCACCCAAATGTCCATCAGCAGTAGAATGGATTAATAGATGATTTTTTATACAAACATGAAGATAACATATGGCAATTTTTAAAATCTTCAACTATATACAATGATATGGATATTTTTTAAATGTAGTATTCAACAAAGAAGCCGGACACAAAAGAGAACAAGCTGTTTTATTGAACTTATATAAAATATGATGCATAAACTAGCCTATAGGTTAAAAGTTAGAGGGTATAAGCAGTCACCCTCAGAGGAGTTAGTAACTGGGAGTAAGGCGAGAACATCAAGGGTATTTGGAACAGCGTGGCTCTTATCAAGGGTCTAGTTATGTAGCTGAGCTTACTTTTTAAAAGTATTTGAAGCTAAATATTCATGATATATGTACTATCCTGTACATATACTATATTTCAATAAAATATTTGAGGGAAAATGCAGCTGGATCTTAAGATTATGTTTATATTCATCATGGATACATTGGAGCTGCTAACTCTAGACTTTCTGAAGTAAAATAACATTGGAAAAGCATGGGCATTAGATTCAGATGCCTGAGTTGGAAATCTCTACTCCATGGTGATGCTTATTAGCAGTGTGCCCCTGGGGGAAGATTCTTAAGTCTGTTTCCTCAGTAAAATTCTTGTGGATTTGCCCCATCAACTAATTGATGGGGTTTTGTAAAGAATAAATGAATATACTATACATTGAGAAACCACAAACAAATGTATGACATTTTTCTTCACTGTCCTTAAACACCTTGAGCAAGTGCTATCTCAACAAAAAAGTCAAATTCTGTATTAGGAAGGTTAAGTAATATTTTAGTATAATCGCCAACCCTGCCCTCCGTAATTCAATAACTTCACATAAAAGATATTATTTCTGACTCTTATAAATCCAATTGGTGTTTCCCGGTTTAACAGCCTTCAGTGATCCTGTACTTATCCAGGTCCTGGGCTACTTTCCCTTTATTCTGTATTAGAAAAAAGAGAACACAGAGAAGCTACAGCTGTTTCATTACTGCTTTGTTCCTGAAGAGGTTCACATCATTCCCACTTACATTCATTAGTGGGAAGTCAGCCCTATGGCCCCACCTAGTTGCAGACAACCTAAGGAGTGTACAAATCTTTATTGGTCCATTGGCCATGTCTGTCACATTGCCCTTTTGTTCTCGTTCACAAACCACAAATCAATTCTGAGGCTGTGTCCGTTGAGCATTTCACACCAAAATTCATAGAAACCCAAGATGATTTGATCTACAAACACATGTAACTCCTGGAATATATTTTATGAAAAGCTGACTTTAAACTCAATCTGAATACCAGGGATGTGTTCACTAATTCTATGAGATATCTTACATTCATGAACAAACATTAGTTATGCTGAAGTCCCAATGCCTACACTGACATTCGTATCAGTCAGAATTGAACACGCTCCAATCTTTGTGATCTTTAAGGTGAGAGGTATCTTGGGATAGTAGAAAACACCTAGCACTGACGACCGGTATCACGATTTACCTTCTGAATTTAGAAACAAATATGAATATTTTCGACTACAGAAAATTAGTATGTAGGACTTTTAAACCTTCATAAATTTAATTTATCAAAACTCATTGTTAGATAGTATCCTTTACAATGTAAATAAAAGCTTTACTTTTAAAATAGAAAGTTTTATAGGGTATGTGACTCATCCCAAATCACAAAATTGGAGCCAAAACTTGGAGCTCAGAATTACTAGTCTGAATTATTTAATATTCTCATTAAAGAGGAAAAATATCATAGAATAAAACTGTAATGATATTTGCACATAGGTGCCCTAACAGTAAAGTTTAAGACAAGATTTGATAAATCCAGTGTGCCATATGACTTCTTAAATTGGTTACTTTTCCCCTTGATAGTTGACCCAAATAGTACCAAAAACTAATTACATCAGTAATCAGCATAAATTTTATGTATTCCTCATTTTTAAGTACTTGAAGACTTAAGATTACAAACATAAGACAAAATGTATCACTTTGAAGAGTTTTCATCATACAGCCTTTTGCTCCCAGGAAGTGGTTATTTTAATTTATATATACATATGTAGGTCTCTCATGCCTGAAATGAATTTTCAAGACTCGATGTCTTTATGCTAAGTATTCAGCACTCCAAAAAGTACTGCTTCTGAAAGTGTGTATAGGTCAGGAATGAAGTGTTCTATTTTTACAATGAAATGCAGATTTCCTATTAAAAAGTAAAGCTTTCATTTCCAGTGTTATAAAGGACAGTATTTGAGTTTTGGTGAATTAATTTAGAAAGCTAAAGAAGTTCTATATAAGAATTTTCTCTAGTCTATGTATTTACATTTGATTTTACATTTGAGCATTATTAATAATATCCAATACTTGGCTCTGTGTATTTGGGTCAAATAAATATTGGTAGATGATATTTAAATGATCAATATTTATTGCACTGTTTTCAATTAAATTTGATCTCACAGCTGCTTACATAATCTATTATCAAAATATATTCCTTTTTATTTATCTCATCTCAGTATTTTTTAAATTTAATTTTTTATTTCTGCATAATAAATGTGCATATTTTCAGGGTACATGTGATAATTTAATACATTTTTATAATCAAAACAGGATTATTGAGATATCTATCACCTTAAATATTTACCTTTTCTTTACACTAGTAACATTTGAATTATTTTCTTCTAGCTATTTTGAAATGTAACAATAAATGTTAACTAGAGTTAGCCTACTGATCTACCAAACAAACACCAGGTCTTATTTCTTCTATCTAACTGCGTATTTGTACCCATTAATCAACCTCTATTTACTTTCCTTCCCAATACCCTTCCTGGCCTCTGGTAGCCACCAATCAATCTACTTTCTATCTTCATGAGAGTCACTTTTTTAGCTCCCACATATGAGTGAGAACATGCAATATTTGTCTTTCTATGATTGAGTTATTTCGCTTAGCATAATGATTTTACATTTGAGCATTATTAATAATATCCAATACTTGGCTCTGGGTATTTGGGTCAAATAAATATTGGTAGATGATATTTAAATGATCAATATTTATTGCACTGTTCCATCCATGTTGCCACCAATGACAAAATATTCTTTTCTATGGCTGAATACTATTCTATTGTGTATATATACCATATTTTCTTTATCCATTCATCCACTGATGATCACTTAGGTTGATTCCATATTTCAGCTACTGTGGATAGTCCTGCAGTAAACATGGGAGTGCGGATATCTCTTTGATGTACTGATTTCTTTTCTTTTGGATATATATCCAGTAGTGGAATTACTGGATCATATGGTAGTTCCATTTTTAGTTTTTTTGAGGAACCTGCATACTGTTTTCCAAAGCTACTGTACTAATTTGCATTCCCACCAACAGTGTACAAGGATTCCCATTTCTCTACATCTTAACTAGTATCTGCTATTCCCTGTCTTTTTGGAAAAAAACCATTCTAACTAAAGTGAGATGATATCTTACTGTGGTTTGACTTACATTTCCACAATGATTAGTGATGTTGAACACTTTTTATATACCTATTGGCCATTTTGTTTATCTTCTTATGATAAATTTCTATTCAGACATATTTTGCTCATTTTTATTTGTATTATTTGAGTTTTTGCTATTGGGTTATTTGAGTCCCTTACATATTCTGGCTATAATCCCTTGTCAGATAAATAGTTTGCAAATATTTTCTCCCATTCTGTGCATTTTCTCTTCCCTTTGTTGACTGTTTCTTCTGCTGTGCAAATGGTTTTTAGCTTGCTATAATCTCATTTGTTTATTTCTGTTTCTGTTGCCTGTGCTTTTGAGTTCTTACACAAAAAATCTTTGCTCAGACAAATGTCCTACATGGTTTCCCCAACATTTTATTTTAGTTGTTTCATAGCTTTAGGTCTCAGCTTTAAGTGTTCAATCTGTTCTGATTTGATTTCTGTATATGGTGAAAGACAAGGGTCTAGATTCATTCTTCTGCATATTGTTATCTAGTTTTCCTAGCACTATTTATTGAAGAGACAGCCCTTTTCCTGTTGTATGTTCTTGGAACTGTTATTGAAAATGAGTTGGCTATCAATACATAAATTTATATCTGGGTTCCCTATTCTTTTCTACTGGTTTTTGTGTCTGTTTTTATGCCAGTACCATGATGATTTGGTTACTATAGCTCTGAAGTCAGAAAGCATGATGCCTCCAGATTTGTTCTTTTTGTTCAAGAGGTCTTTTGTGGTTCCTTATATCTTGGTCTTTTGGCTAAGATCAAGTATAGTATCTTCTCTTATCAGTTTAAATGTACTTTTTTTAAAAAATAAATTTCCTTTTCTTCTTTAAAGCAAAAAACAAGATGGACAAATAAAAAGAGTGAGGAGACATTTTGGAATAGAAATATGATGTGAAAAATTATTCTTGTCTTTCATCCAGATTTAAATAATGATTCAAAAAGTCAGTTCCTGAGAATAGATGGCTGAATGTTTTGTAACACAGGGCATCATGGCCCTGGGGTCTTCAGTATTTCTATGATAAGTTTGTAGATGCCATGGTCAAAAGTAGTACAATAAATATATAGTAAGCTCCACGAGGGCCTTACTTGTGTCTCTTCATTAATCAGCATGCTCCTATCAATTAGCACAATACCTAGAACATAATAGATGATTAAAAATTAGTGAAGTATGAGTAGTATTAACTTCCCTAGCCCTTGGCCAGTCTTGACGTGTGACCCTGTAGACCCATCCCTCAATATTATAGTTAAGCCAAGTAGACAATTATCCTGAAAGTTATTTAAGGGGCCCAGAAACCTCCTAATGTCTCAAACTATACTTTTTCATACAAAATTCCACTTTTAAGTTTTCATTCATTTAGTTAAAAATGTCATCTTTGTGAAAATGCAAAACAAACAAATACAAACCCATAGGTTCAATGACATTTGAAGCTATTCTAAATCATTTACACTTATGACAAATGAGTATCATATTTTCTTCCCCCCAGTCGACTGTTGGTTGGGAAGAGGGAATCATTCTGTGGTCTCTGGACACCTATAGTAGGTTGAAAAAAACACAATAGGATAAGTGTTGGTAAGTGAGAAACACCAAAAAAACTTCTACGTATCTCATACTATTGCCTATGGGAGGCATAATACTGAAAACATAGATATAATTTGGTTAATATCACCACTTGTACATGAGAAAAACGATATCCACAGATGTGAAGTAGTTGTCATTGGTAGAACCAAGGTTAGCTTTTGGAAAATCTGACCTTTGGTTTGGTACCTGTCCCTTCAGCATTTTGATCCCTTATTTATAAAAGATAATCCTATTTCAAAGTAAACTGAATCTTATATAATACTGTGGAAATTTGAAAGTATCTTAAAGAAATCTCAACAAATTTCCTGTCTCTATAATTTTGGATAGTACACATAAACAACTACTTAGGCGTCCTTAGAGAAATTTAATTTGTCAAACACATAAACTATGATTGATTAAATGTGAAGGTTTATGATCATGCAATTAGAAGCTGGTTTAAAAATATCCTCCATCATGTCCAACATTGGAAATATTTTACTAAATCAGCTCATTGAAATAATCATTGGGATCTATGACCATGGTAAAACAAAACAAAACAAAACAAAAAACCTTGTATTGCTACAAATATAAAGAAAATATCCTTTCATTTTTAAAAAGATTTATTCAAGGAAGAAATTGTGCTTATATAAAAAAATATACCACATGCCATAGTGGAGTGCCGAGGTCAACAGAGTCAAGATTAAGTATGTAAGGCAATGCCTTAGTCAGGGTTCTCCAGAGAAACAGAATCAATAGAAAGGACATTTATAGAAAGAGATTTATTATGAGGAATTGGCTCACATGGCTATGAAGGCAGACAAGTCACAAAATCTGCAGGGTGATTCAGCAAGCTGAACATCCAGGAGAGCCAATGGCTTCATTCCAGTCTGAGTTCAAACACCTGAGCATCAGGACGGCCAATGGGGTGGAGACCCAGGTACTGTTTCAGTTTGAGGCCAAAGACAAGAGAAAAGAGGATGTCTCATTTTGAAGACCTTTAGGTAGGAGAATTGCCTTTTACGCAGAGGAGAGTTAGTCTTTTTGTTTTAGTCAAGCAGTCAACTAATTAGATGAGGCCTACCCACATTATGAAGGGCAATATACTTTATTCAGTGTACAAACTTAAGTGTTAATTTCATTCAAAAATGCCCTCGCAGAAACACCCAGAATAATGTTTGACCAAATATCAAGGCACCCCGTGGTCCAGTCAAGTTGACACATAAAATTAAGCATCATAGCCAGGCAGGTTTCATTATGTATGTACAATGCTCTGGAATTCCCAAATACCTGATTGCATGCACCTTTTTTTTAAAAAAATAAAAGCACGAAGCACAAGAATTTATGAGAAAAAGAAGATGAGATACTTCTACAACTGGGATTAAGACATATATAGGCATACATGGCAACTAAACATTCTGGGATAGATGACAGAGGGAACTTTCAAAGCAATCAACAGTGTTGCTAAGAATGACATATCCTAATTCAGGCAACAAAATCTTTACCAGACACAGCTTAATTAATATTTTATAAAATGGCCTTGACTCAGCCACCCCAGCATGTAGGAAGACTATGTGTGAAACCAAAGCAGTTGTTCCATTCAAACTGCTATCCCAGACCTCACTTTGAAATAAATTACATTAAATACAAAGTTAATGATTACTAAAAACTCATCACTTTCTAATTTTTTTACTACAAATTACTATTGTCTATGCTCTTGGGGTTATTTATCTGCGTTGAGCCGGTGTGCTGGAAATATTATGTACAATAAAAATGTGCTACTTTGCATCTCTTCTCAACTCTGACCTTAGTGATATCACATTGCTATTCATGGCCATGAAATTGGACATGGTGGGAGGATTCATATCACAGACATCGACAAACACTGCAATTCTGGCTTTATTTTCCCAGTGAGTAGTTGCTAAACATCTACCAGCACACCAGTGGGATGAAACTCTGAGTGTCAAGGTCCAGTGAGGGCAATCTGACCTTAAGTCAATGTGAGGTCACTGGAGAGTGAAGAGGAAGATAGTTACAACTTGAGCACAGTACACATGATGTAGCAGGATTCCGGAATAAGTAGTATCTCTGGGAAGTGTATTCTAAATCATGATATTTTGGAATTCCTCCCAAATTTAATGAAACCATTCCAGTCTGATCAAAGAGTATTGTCAGGCATAACCTTTGCAATTGAGGACCAAGTTTCTGCTCACTTTTTTTCTAATGGAGTAGAAGGCCCAGATTTCTTCTAAAAATAAAAAAAATGAGGCCGGGCGTGGTGGCTCACGCCTGTAATCCTAGCTCTCTGGGAGGCCGAGGCGGGCGGATTGTTTGAGCTCAGGAGTTCAAAACCAGCCTGAGCAAGAGCGAGACCCCGTCTCTACCAAAAATAGAAAGAAATTAATTGGACAACTAAAAATATATAGAAAAAATTAGCCGGGCATGGTGGCACATGCCTGTAGTCCCAGCTACTCGGGAGGCTGAGGCAGAAGGATTGTTTGAGCCCAGGAGTTTGAGGTTGCCGTGAGCTAGGCTGATGCCATGGCACTTTAGCCTGGGCAACACAGTGAGACTCTGTCTAAAAAAAAAAAAAAAAATGGTTCCCCACTATTTATTGATACTGCAAATTTACCAAACTTGGTGGTGTATTTCTGTGTCTAAATTAAAGTTTATTTATAAAGGGAAAAAATTTGAAATATGTGACATTGCTTGGCCTCCTAATGTTGTGGAATGATTTATACTTGTTATATTATGGGGGAAAATATCTTGAAGGAAAAAAAACTGATATGGTAGTAGTATATCTCAAAAAAATGTTGGTTATAAACTATGTTAGTTTTTAGGTTTCACATAGACCATTTATTTGAAATATTTTTACTGTCATAGAAAAATAAAAGTGTGCTGATGTTTAAATTGTATGTAGCTGACTCCGGAACTAATATTGCGTAGTTAGAATCCCCCTGCTCTCAGTGCTTCTCTGAGGTATTTGAGGTTAAAAGACGATTTTACATGTGACATTGGAAGAAAAATTTATGAAGTATTTGGCGGGGGGCATAAAGATCCTCCCAAGATCCATAATACCATGCTACCTCAGAAACACTCTAAGGATGGCTGAGATATTACACTTAGTCAATGCAGCTAATAAACTGGAAAAATCAGGATATTGAAATTACTGGCAATTTATTGGTATCCCCTCATTAGTGAGTGAGTCATGAGAAAAATTGTACTATCCATTGTATCCTTCAGATTCTAATAAGGAAAACGAAAGCATTTTTACCTACTAAAATTAAGAGAATTTAGTGTAGAAAATTGGTTACACAGGAAGAGCTATGAGACCAAACAAGGGGTGGTGAGACAACCCAGAGGTTATATTAGTAACAGGAAGCTCCTACTCTCCTAATCTGGAGAGCCCAAGGGCACAGGTGATGTCACAAAAGCCCAGAGACCAGCATCACCTGGCTAATAAGCTTTTTATGTAGGAGCTGGAACCCCAGAACTGATGACACTGGTGTTAGAAATATCACCAAGATGGAGAGGAAGACAGAAAAATACGTTGACTTCACGCTTCCTCTTGCCACATCAGAGATCTCCACTAGCTAAACCTAACCATGAGCCAGTTAACAGTGGCCCACTCGATATGCAGCTTCCAGGGGTCAACGAAACAATAAAAGGAAAAGGAATAGATCTGAGGAAAAATGGGTATAGAATTAACAAATACATCAACTCTGAAATATCTGTAACTATATCTATATCTGTATCTAGATAGAGATTTCCCCAATGTCCATTAATGTTAGGAAGTAAGGGTAGCAAGAAAATGAATTTTTTTCTTGCCCATATATATTAGCTGAATGAGTAATTAATTAATTGCTGAATTAGAAGTTTACACACTTCAGATTATTCACATTATTTATTCCATTGTTATTTAGCCTCCTACATGGGCACAAGATCACCCAAATATCAAGAGCATACTACTGATCCAAGTGACTCTTATTTTCCATTCGTCTGAAGCTTTCTATCTATACTCATGTCATCAGCAATACTACAAATAAAAAATTGAATTGCTGTAACAGTCAACTCATTCTTTTCACCTTGCTTTCTTTCAGAGATGCTAAGAAACATGAAATGGCCCAAAGGCAAGAAGAAGGAGGCAAAAGAACAAGAGTACTCCACAGACTGAATTGAAACATGCTGAATAATTGAGAGCTGGCTGTTTTTGCAAACTGCTTTTATTATATTATCCCGCATGTAATTCTTGCATCCCACGAAATAACTTGATATAGCATATGGTACTATTACTGCCTCTTCTCTGTCATATCCCCTTTATCAAAAAAATAACAGTCTATCAGAAAATATATAATATTAGCCCAAACTTGGTTTTATCCTTACTAAAGTTACTTTTATGCAGGTTCTCTTTATAAAGATATTCATAGAGTCCTCCTTGTTACCATAAATTTAAAGGAAACCACCTTTCTTTCCTTCCTGGCATATTCTTTCATGAGGAATGTGTTCCGTTGCTTACATATACCTGCAGAGCTCTTTCAAAACAGAAAACTGATCCGTAATATTTTGCTTGCTTTCCATACACTGTCCACATACCGTAGTTAAGTATACAAATTCATTCTAGCGAATTGGCAACTCAAAAATACAAACTTTATAGTATTTAAATAGCCTTTAAACTACTTTTAAAACAACCTTGTTTTAAATTTTAGAGTATTAAAAAAAATAAAAGGAATTGAGCACACTTCCCCAACAGTTTAATGTTTAGCAGGAAAGAATCCACAAGGATCCCCAGTTTATGAATAAAGACAAGTTGACTTTAAAGTCAATCACTGATGACAATGTTTCTTCTCAACGCACCTGCTTTGGAGCCATATTTCTGCTGCCCACCTGAAAATGTTCTTGAAGTATTTTGTAACATATTAGAATCAGAGATATGGGATGTTAGTGATGGAAGGAACTGCCCATGGTCTGTAATTGAATTCTTACATTCTTTCTACACCAGACTCTTTAAGATCATGGTTGAGTTAGTCTGAGAAATTTGAAGCTGTAGAATTCAGGACAGTACATTACAACATGCCAATATTATCATTCTCCTGTTCTGACATTCTCCCTTGATTGACAGATAAAGGAGAAGGAAGGGCAATCACCATTAACTTAGAGTAAATGAAACTGGATTATTAAAATTCAGGATTATTTGAGTGACTGAATTGGTTGGCAGAGTGTTCTCCAGTTAAGAGTGGGGAAAGATTAATTCTGTACATGACACCACTATTGTATTTATAAAAGTCTACTGGGACAATTGTTTGCCTTGAATTGTTTTCTTCATTCATTTCAGTCAGACAGTTGTGTTGACTGATTTTTCTTTTTGATGTATTAAATGACTATTTGATTGAATTTGCTATTTAATTTCCACTAATGCATTGTAAAAACAATACATTCGTCAAATTAGATTGGCAGGTATGAAAAAGTTTACCCCAAAAGTAGAGAGAAATGTAATATTACTGTTTATGGACATTGAAGTCATATGCCCAGAGTTTTGGGGGATTATTCAAATTTCATCTATTTTGTCTTATGTCTTGGTTTTAGTTTCAAAAATGTAGGAACACTAATTTTTTAATAGTAAAAATAAGATCTTTGAAGTCCACATAAAAATAATTTTGTGTGAATCTGAGAATCACATAATAGAATCAGAAAAAAATTGTGAGACGAATTTCATTGAGTTTCTCACTTATCAGGAGGTGTTATGTTAAACTTTTGAGTGTGATTTTAGAAGTTCTTTAGGCATTAATATTTCAAATATATTCATAGAAAACCCTTTTTATTTACAGATGTATTCTTCCAATATTTATAGTTCCTATGACAGGCCATTTCTCCATACCCATTGCATAATTTTATGTTCTTATTGAACATTTAAGAATTGGTGGCATAAACAAGAGAGGTAATGTTTGTGCACTTGATTGTTATTCAAAAATTCTGATTTTTAAACAATTTTATTGATGCATAATAGATGTATTAATATATAGTTTTGTGGTATGTATAATAATTTAGTATATTCATAGAATTTTTAAAGATCAAATTTGTATACTTGGGATAACCATTACCTTAAATATTTATCTTTACTTTATGCTAGAAACATTCAAATTATTCTCTTCTAGCTATTTTGAAATGTATAACAGATTATTGTAAACTATAGTCATCCCACTGATTTGTTGAATATTAAGTCTTATTGCTTCTACCAAACTGTATATTTGTACCCACAGAAGCTGAATAGTGCTGATTTTATAAAAAGTGTTTTACTCCATGGTTGATTAGTTTATCATGGCAAAGATGATTGGATACTATTCTTTCGAAATGTAAAGGATCTTTTGGAGATTTCCACATTCCATTAACCAATCTCTATTCTTGTTCAAGACAAAATTAAATCCTTTCAAAATTAACATATTGGCTTAATTAATATTTGTAATTTTAAAATAACCAGTCTGTGAGAATGGGGATTTTTTGGCAGGAAATCTAGAGAAGATGGGATAAATTAATCATTAAATTCAGAGAAAGAAAAAAACAGAATTTTTAAAATGGTGGATAAGGACTTTTGCTTACAATGATATTGGCTCACCCTGGAAAAACATATAAGAAAAGACAGATAAAGCATATGCCATATTTGATTATGAGCATTAAAGTTAAAAAAAGTAAAATCTGGAGAGAAATAATGGAAGGGAGATCAATGTTTTGAACATGCCTGACTTTTTTTTTTTTTTTTTTTTGAGATGGAGTCTTACTCTGTCTCCTGGGCTAGAGTACCATGGCATCTGCTTAGCTCACAGCAACCTCAAACTCCTAGGCTCAAGCAATCCTCCTGCCTCAGCCTCTCTCTCCTGAGTAGCTGGGACTACAGACACATGTTACGATGCCCAGCCAATTTCCTTTTCTATTTTTAGTAGAGAGAGGGTATCACTTTTGCTCAGACTGGTCTTGAACTCCTGACCTCAAGCGATCCTCCTGCCTTGGCCTCCCAGAGTGCTAGGGTTACAGGCGTGAGCCACCGCGGCTGGCCAACTTTTTTATCGTGTGTATTTAAGGTGCACAACATGATGTTTTGATAACCATATGCATAGTGAAATGATTGCTACAGTCAGTAACATACTTACCATCTTACATAGTTACCTTTTTTCTTTTTGTGACAGAGGCCCCTAAAATCTACTCTTACAGTAAATTTTTAGTATGCAATTCAACGTTATTAACTATAGTCTCTATGCTGTACATTAGATGTCTAGACATATTTATCCTACATAACTGCAAGCTTGTGCCCTTTTGACATACATTTTCCCATTTCTCTTCCCCACCCCTGGTAACCACTATCCTACTCTCTACTTCTATGTATTCAACTTGTTTTAGATTCCAAGTATAAACGAGATGACGCAGTATTTTTCTTTCTGTGTCTGGCTTATTTCACTTAGAAAATGTCCTTCAGTTTCATCCAAGTTGTTGCAAGTGGCATTGTCTCCTATTTTAAAGCCAAATGATATCCCATTCTACATATGGTATATATATACACACCACAATTTCTATATCCATTCATCCATTGATGGACACTTAGGTTTTTTCAAGGTCTTGCCTATTGTGAGTAATGCTGCAATGAACATAGGAGTGCAGATATCTCTACAAAGCGCTGATGCTGATTTCAATTGGTAGCTATATACCAGGCAGAGGGACTACTATTTTTAATAAGGTAGTACCCTGGTTTTAATTTTTGAAGAACCTCCATATTGTTTTCCATGATGTGTGTGCTAACTAATTGTTATACATTCCCCACAACAGTGTACAAGGGTTCCCTTTTCTCCACATCCTAGGCACCATTAGATCATGATGTATAATCTTTTTGATGTGCTGTTAAATTTAGTTTGGTGGTATTTTGTTGAGGATTTTTTTTAATCTATATTCATCAGAGATGTTGGCCTGTAGTTTTCCTTTTTTCGGATGTCTTTGGCTTTGGTACCAGAGTGATGCTGGTCTCACAAAATGAGCTTGGAAGTATTCCTTCTACCTTTATTTTCTGGCAGAGTTTAAGAAGTATGGGTACTAATTTTTTGCATCTTTGATAGAATTCAGCTGTGAAGCCATCTTGTCCTGGGCTTTTCTTTTATTGGGGGTGCAGGGGTTGATTACTACTGCAATCATTTTATTTGTTTTGTTATTAGTCTGTTCAGGCTTTCCATTTCTTTTTTGCTTAACTCTTGGTATGTTGTATGTTTGTGTGAATTTATTTCCTTTCAGTTATCCAATTTGTTGACCTGTAATTGTTCATAATAGTCCCTTAAGATCCTTTTGATTTCCAAGGTATCTGTTATAATGTCTCCTGTTTCATTTCTGACTTTATTTATTTGAGTCTTATACTTCTTTTTTTAGTTGGCTTAGCTAAGGAATTATTGATTTTATTTTTTCAAAAAATCAACTTTTAGTTTTGTTGATTATTTTTCTATAGTCTATTCTTCGTTTGATTAATTTATGTTCTGATCTTTATTGTTTTTTTCTTTTGCCAACTTTGGGTTTAGTTTCTTCTTCTTTTTCTATAATGTTATAATTGTTTGAAGTGTAATGTCAGGTTGTTTGAGATCTTTATTCACTTTAAATGTAGATGTTTATCACTATAAATATTCTCCTTACTGCTTTTGCTGCAGCTCATAAGATTTGGTAATTTTTAGTTTTATTTTCATTCTTCTTGAGTTTTTGAAAAATTGCCTTTTGATTTCCTCTTTGACCCAATGCTTGTTAAAACATGTGCTGTTTAGTATCCATTTATTTGTGAAATTTCTCATTTTCTTACCATTATTAATTTCTGTTTTCTTTCCATTATGATCAGAAAAGCCACCTGGTATAATTCCAGTCTTCTTAAATTTGTTTAGACTTGTTTTGTGACCTAACGTGTCTGTTGTGGAGAATATCATGTACACTTGAGAAGAATGTGTATTTTTCTTCTGTTGCATAAAAAGTTCTGTATATGTCTGTCAATTCCATTTAATCTACAGTGTTGGTCAAGTCCATCATTTCTTTATTGATTTTTGTCTGGATATTTTATCTACTGTGGAAAGTTGGGTATTGGTGTTCCTACTATTAGTGTGTTGCTGTCAATTTCTCCTTTTATATTTGTCAATATTTGCTTTATATACTTAGGTTCTCAGATGTTGGCTGCATATATGTTTAAAATTTTTATGTCTTCTGAATTTACCCTTTTGTCATTATGTAATGACCTTTTTTGTCTTTAGAGACAGTTTTTGACTTAAAATCTATTTTGTCTGATGTAATTATAGTCATTCCTAATTTCTTTTGGTTTCCATTTGCAGGGAATATCTTTTTCTATCCTTTCAATTTTAGCCTATGTTTGTCCTTGAATCTAGGGTGGGTTTCTTGCAGACAGCTTATAGTTGAATCTTGTTTTTATAATCCATTTGGCTACTGTGCATGTTTTCATTGGGGAATTTAATCCATTTACATTTGAAGTAATTATTGATAAGGAAAGATTACTATTGTCATTTGTTAACTCTTTTCTGTTTGTCTTGTGGTTCCTTTGCCCCTCTTTTTCTCTCCTCTTGTCTTCTTTTGTGTTCTTTCTGTTTATTGCGTTTTTTTTTTTTATTTCTAGGTTTTGATTTTCTTTTTCCTTTGTGTAACTTCTATAGGTATTTTCTTTGTGACTGCCAAGGAGATTATATAAAATATCTTTTAATCAAAACAGTCTATTTTAAGCTGATAACAACCTAACTTCTCTTGCATGCAAAAATTCTCCATTTTTACCTCTCCTTCCCCATTATATGCAATTTATGCCATAATTTACAACTATTTATATTACATATTCATTAAAATAACCTAGTTATAGTTGTTTTTAATATTTTGCCTTTTAAATTCTATAGTAGGATTACAATTGATTCACACAACTCTGTTTTAGTAATAAAATATTCCTCTTGTGTCTATATATTTACTCTTGTCAATATGTTTTATACTCATGCTGCTTTTTTTTTTTTTTTTT
>NW_012139080.1:936236-937425 GCF_000956105.1 Propithecus coquereli | reverse complement strand
GGCTAATTTTTTCTATATATTTTTAGTTATCCAGCTAATTTCTTTGTATTTTTGGTAGAGACGGGGTCTCGCTCTTGTTCAGGCTGGTCTAGAACTCCTTAGCTCAAACGATCCACCTGCCTTGGCATCCCAGAGTGGTAGGATTACAAGCGTGAGTCACTGCGCCCAGCCTCATGCTGCTTTTTAGTGCTCTTTTGTTTTAAATTGAAAATGTTCCTTTGTCATTTCTTATAAGGAAGGTCTAGCAGTGATAAAATTTCTCAGCTTTTGTTTCCTTGAGAAAGTCTTTATTTTTAAAGGATAGATTTGCTGAACATAGTATTCTTGGTTGACATTTTTTTTTCTTTCAGCCTTTTGAATATATCATCCTACTTCCATCTGGCTTGCAAAGTTTCTGCTGAAAAATCCACTGATAGTCTTATGGAGGTTTTTTTGTATGCAAGGAGTCACTTTCTCTTTCTGCTTTCTGAACTTTCTTTGTCATTAACTTTTGACAATTTGATTATAATGTGTCTTGATGTGAGTTTCTTTGTAATTATTTTATTTTGTCCCTGGGCACAAATTCCAGTAGCATTACAGCAAGTCTTTTTACCTCGTAATTCAAGCCCTGAAGGTTTTTAAATCCTCTTCAGGATTGCCCTGTTTTGTGGCCTTTATGTTTCTATATATCTTTTACAATTTCTAGCACTGTTAACCGAAACTAGCATCACCACTACCATTATCAACAATAAAACCTGATTGGAATTCTGACTTGGAATTTGAGATGCTCAATGAATGCAAAAACTACTTCTAGGAAGAATCTGCAGACCTGGTTTAGTTGCTGGAACAATTATTCTCTCCATAGATGTACAAAATGCATTTGATCCAATTTAACATCAAAATATTATTTAAGCTGGGTGCAGTAGCTCATGGTTGTAATCCCAGCACATCAGGATGCTGAAGTGGGAAGATTGCTTGAGGCCAGGAGTTCAAGACCAGCCTGGGCAACATAGCAAGAACTCTCTCTACTAAAAAAAAAAAAAAATACCTGAGTGTGGCGGCACACATATGTAGTCCCAGCTACTCAAGAAACTGAGGCAGATATATGCCAACAACAGTCAAGCAGAAGATCAAATCAAAAATGCAATTCCTTTTACAATAGCCTCAAAGAAAATTAAATATCTAGGAATATATTTAACGAAAGACGTAA
>NW_012139080.1:921508-934181 GCF_000956105.1 Propithecus coquereli | reverse complement strand
CTCTTGCTCAGGCTGGTTTCGAACTCCTGAGCTCAAACAATCTGCCCGCCTCGGCCTCCCAGAGTGCTAGGATTACAGGTGTGAGCCACTGCGCCCGGCCAAAATTTCTTAATTTAATAAAGAACATGTACTTAAAAATCTTATAGCAAAATTTCCTGGTCAAAATAATATAAGTTTTGCTCCAAGATGGGAAACAATAAAGTGATAATCACTATTATACCTTCTATTATGTTGGTAGCCAAGAAGGGTCAATAAGGGAAAGAAAAAGAAGTAAAAGGCATGATGGGGGAAAATTTGTTATTATTTACTGATGACAAAATTTGTACATAGAGAATCCAAAAATTCTACAGATATAGATTCTGTAAGATAATTTTTCAAGTTTACATGATAAAAAATCAATATAGAAAAAATCTGTTGTAGATATTTATGCCAAGAACAATTAAAAATTATTTTTTTAAGAAATAAGTTATAATAGAATCCCAAATCATCTAATACTTCTAAATCAATCTAACAAAATGGACATTATCTCAGTGCATAGATGTATGAACTTTTATTGAGAGAAAGGAAGGTGACCTAAACAAATAGAACTGTATATCTTGTTTCTCAATGAAAAGACAAAATAATTTATAGATGTCAATTCTAAACAAATTATTTATAGATTCAATGCAATCCAAGTCAGAGTTCCAACCAGGTTTTATTGTTGATAATGGTAGTGGTGGTGCTAGTTTCGGTTAACAGTGCTAGAAATTGTAAAAGGTATATAGAAACATAAAGGCCACAAAATAGGGCAATCCTGAAGAGGATTTAAAAACCTTCAGGGCTTGAATTACTAGACTTGCTGTAATGCTACTGTAATTAAGACAGTGAAGTTTGTGTATAACAATAAACAAATAGATTAATAGAACAAAACAAAGAGTATATTAACAAACTCAACTACTGGCTTATAACAGGTGACACTCAATGTGGTGGGGAAAAGTTTATCTTTGTAATAAAAGGTGCTGGAGTAATTGTATCTCCACATGAGGAAACAATGAAACTTGACACTCTACCTCAATACACAAAAATCAGCTTAGATGAATTGTAGATCCAATGTGAAAGGTAATATAATAAAGCTTCTCAAAGATATAAAGGAGAACATCTTCATAATCTTGAGATAGGCAACAATTTCTTGCACTGGACACAAAAGCACTCGGCATAAAGGAAAAGATAAATTGTGGTACGTTTAAATTAAGAACGATTAAGGAAGCAAAAGAGCAAGGTACAGTGTAGAAGAACTTATTTGTAATACATACATGTCACAAAGACTAAGGATCGCCAGAATATATATAGTTAATTACTACAAATTAATCAGAAAAAGAAAGAAAATGACAACAAATGGGCAAAAAACCCAACAAGGTATTTCACAAAAAGGGATTTCCAAATGGCCAAGAGGATATGAAAAGGGCTTAGCCTCAACAGTTATCAATGAAATGAGATTAAAATTACAATGAGATCTCACTACTCAACCTCCACTATGCCTAAGATTAAAATAATTGATAATATACCAAGTATTAATGAAGATGTGGAACACCTGGAACTCTCCTGGGGGTGCAATTGGGAACAATATTCTGCAAAGCTGTTTGCTAATACATAATTAAAGATAAATTTATGTAATCCTTGTGACCCATCAAATCCACTCCTCAGTATACATCTCATAGAGAGGTCCAGATATGTTTACCAAAATTTATGTACAAAATTTTTCATAATAGCACAATTTACAATAGAAAAAATGTAAATATAAACCAAATATCCTTAAACAGGAGAATAGATATATCATAGTTTATCAATGTAATGGAAAATTTCACAGCAATGAAAACGAATAAACTACAAATACATAAAACAATATGGATATATCACACAAACACAATGATTCCATTGCCTGTATATAAAGTTTAAAATTAAGCATGACTATTAGATGATAATAAAAGTTGGAGTAGTGATCACCCTGGTGGGGACTGGTGTAGAAAGTGACTAAGAGGATGCAAGAGTAGCTGTACAATTCTGGGAATGTTCTGTCTTGCAGTCTGGGTGCATTTCTCTGGATTTGTTTACTTTGTGAAAATTTAACTGTAGACTAATGATGTGTACTTTTTGGCAAGTATATTATAATTAATTAATATTTTTAGAGGAACGTTGGCAGATGAAGGAGTTTGGCAAGGGAACAGACTTGAGAATTTCGTGGTGTCCATCCATAGAATTCTTGGGCAAAATGTTAATTGGGATTATATCGAACAACTCAGGTGCTGACGAAAACGAAGCAAGGGTAAAACTGATGCACAGGGTATCTTGAAGACGTGAAAGAGATTTAACTCGGTATAAAAATTCAACATCCATTAAATATATAAGGACACATCTATACAATGGAATAAATTCATTAAAAATAACATTGTGAACTTGTTTCTGGGAAAGTAAACATATAGGGTGCCAAAAACTAAAGGGAAATGTATGTGCTTGTGGTGGCCTTTGGAAAGATCTGCAGTTCAATCTTGGTGGAGGAACCTTCATGTTTATAACAGAGTCTTCTGTTTGGATTTTAATTTTACCTCAGTTAATGTGAGTGTTTGTGTGTACAAAATCATTACAAAATAATACACGAGAAAAAAATATTGAGATAACAAATACATGACTGGGGTATACGTGGACCTGTCCAGGAAAAACGTTGAAGAATGAAACTGACATAATCTACAGAGAAGACACTCAATTCTCTTCCTCCCTATGAGTACCTGCTGCCTCTCACATGAAGAGGTGGATTCTAAACCCTGTCTACCCTTTGAAGCTGGGCTAGGATTGACATGCTTGACCAATGGAAGGCAGCTGAAGTGATGTTCTGGAAATTCTGAGGCTAGACCATAAGGAGCTTTCAACTTTCCACCTTGGTCTCTTGAAACCCTCAACCTCAGGCTGCTTTCTCTCAAAACTCATTCTCAATGCTGTAAAAAGCCTAAGCCAAATGCAGAAGTCATGTGTGGACACTCCAGCCCATATTCCTGGCTGAATTTCCAGAAGACAGCCAACATCAACTGTCTGCCATGTAAACGGGCCATCTTGGACATTCCACCACATTTTCAGATGACTCTGCCCCAGTGGACAACTGATTGCAACTTTAGGAGAGACAACAATCAAGAACTTCCCAGATGAGCCGAGTCAACTCATAGAACTTTGAGATAATAATAAATTATTGTTTTAAGTCATTAAATTTTAAAGCAGTTTATTATATAGCAAGAGATAAATATTAATAGATATCTTGCTATTTATGTAAGAAATTGCCACAAGCTTAGGGGCTTATGACAATAAAAATTAATTCTCCAATAGTTTAAGAGACCAGAAATCTGAAATTGATATTATTGAACTGAAACTAAGGTACCATCAGGGCCATGCACCATCTGGACACACTAGGGAACAATCTATTGCTGGTCTCTTCCAGCTTCCAGAAGCTACCAGCATTCCTTGGCTTCAGGATGCATCACTCCAATCGCTCCTTCTGTGGTCACGTTGCCTCCTTCTGTTCTATGTATGTCAAATTCCCCTCTAACTCTCTCTTATAAAAATATTATTGATTATATTTAGGGGTCACCTACATAACCCAAAATAATCTCATCCCAAGATTCTTAACTTAATTCACAACTGCAAAGATCCTTTTACCAAACAAGATGACAACCATAGGTTCCAGAGATTAGAATATAAATATCTTTTTGGGGGGTGTGGTAGGAATTTTTCAGCCTACCACAAGTGGTAATCAAGATCTCTTTTTAGGGACCTCCCAGGATATAATTGACAGGAAACAAGCCAAGTATCCTGAGATTTACTCAGTAAGCAGTTTTATAGTTCTCTGTGAGTAATGATTTTCAATAGCGCTATTTTCATACCATCCCTCATTCGGAGCCCCAGTGATATGCCTGCATTATAAGGATGAAGATAGAAATAAGTAAAAAATAATTTCAAACTGTATCCCTAAGCTCAGTGAAATATTGGGACACTAGCAAAGGTGTTTGGGGCCACTGTGAAGCATATACAATAAAGGATGGAACGCTGCCATTTTTTCACTGACTATCACACACTTGGTCATTGTGGGGGGCCAAAGGTTTTGGTGGTTGTGCCAAATGAGCTTTGGTAGAGCACAGAAGCATCCTATGCCTAGTCTATCACGATGTTATCAGCCAGTAATTACTATGATGAGGAGAGACTAAGGTGTCAGGTGAGGCATCATCTACCATCCAGCACCACCCAGCAGCAACTGCTATCCCTAGTGGAGCTGAGGCAGGGCAGGTCTAAGCATTGCAGGAGGCCAGCATCAGACAAGGACAGAAGAGTCGTCTCCACATGAGACCAGCAGAGAGTACAAGTAACATCAAGGACAGCACAGTCAGCAAGGAAGAGCTTTTAATGTATAAAGGGGTGGAGAAACCATAATATATTTAAAAGCTGGCACCATAAGTCCTCATAAGATGGCATATGTCGCTGGGGGAAAATAACAAGTGCTTAATATAGAAGGTGGGCATCTTCTTAATTCACAGATGGGTCTTGTGAGCAGTACCACATAAAGAATAAGTACTTGAAGTCCCCGTGGATAATCCAGCAAGGAGAGGCTAAGACACAGAGAAGGAAAGGAAGAGGGGAAATGAGGGAAATATTTGTGCAACTTTGGGCTGCTGCAGAGCACAAGTATGCCCCCCACCCCCCTACAAATCTTAAATAAAAGTCAGTGTGTTCCTAAGTCTTTTAGGTACATGAAATTTCTTTTTAGAACCTGAAAATAGGGTCAAGATTTCTACCTGAATTACTACAGTGCAAAGTGGAGGCAGAACATTTACCAGCAGATCCCCAACTGGCAGAGAAGGCCTTGGAGCTGTAAGTCTCCCGCCAGGAGCTGGCAGAGTAGGGAGAAAACTTGAGCTGATAGAGGTATCGGGTGACCCTTTCAGGGTTAAATCCTATCATGACTATTATAACTTCAATGGCCCATTCTTTGCTCTGCTTCACCTTCTCTACTCTTTGTGGGGCCTGAAGGGTTTATATGAGCACTCTTTGACTTATATTTTGTGCTGCCAGAACTTGACTTTTACTTGAGGACTTAGGTCTGCTTTCCACCTGCCAGCTTCAGTTTCTTACAGTCTCCTTGCTCCAGACTAGACTCCCCAACTGCTTTTCCTTCCACTTACACACTATCCATCCCTCCAGACCTTCCTGACCCTTTTCTGGGCCAGGAGTAGGAGAACTAAAGAGCACAGTTTCTATTTCTAGGAGGAAAGTTGATCACATGACTTCATGATATTCATCTCTTTGACGCTACAGACTCTTTCTAGCTTGATCATGGGTATCTGTGGGTTCCCCACCTCAAGGAGGTTTTAGAACAGTGTCCTTTCCTTAGCAGTAAGCCTCTCTCCATTCTTCCTATCGTCTCTCCTTATTCAGCTTTATCCACAGACTCACAGGCTTTCTGTACCTAAAAGGAAGATAAGCACTTCATAGACTCTCTGCTACAGGACCAAACATATTGAAATGACTTTTTATGAAGATATTGAAACAACAGAAAAGGAAGACATGAGGATTGTTTCTCCTGAGGGTTCAATTATTTAGAGGGCCTGTAGCAAACTTTGATTGATAAATCTAACCTTTCCTTCCCTGGAAATAGTTGATCACACTGTGATGAAAACAAGTTAGAGAATGGAAAAATAATATTTGGATTTCAACAAAATAATGAAAATTCAGAGACTGCCTTTGACTTTTGCAAGGTGAGAAAAGATTTCACATTTTGATTGTGTGATGGCAGGAATCCCTTTAAAAACCTGGCCAGTCTGCATGATGCATTTCAAAATCAATATTTTTAAATATAGCCATAACCTCCATAAGATTTCCTGATGTCTCTGGGGCAGGATGCACCATCACATTTCAAAGTGGTGCCCTGTACATGAAACCGAAAGACATAATTTGGAAGCACAGTAACGGCTAAAAGTGTGGAGCTGACAGCAGTTCGTTGAAACATTTTCTGCTTCTAAAATTGATTGCATAAAAAGTTAAATGTCCAAATTCAAGTATTTAGGTCTTGCTAATTATCAGAGTTTTTTGCCCTGTTAACAGCTACGTATGCATTGTTAAACCCTACTTTGGTAGTTGAGAAGCCATCATAGGGTTTCTTTTATCCCTTTGTAACTATTTTCTTTTTGTCATTCTGTGTTTCCAGAAAAACATAGTTGTATGACTTTTGGAAAGTTATATTGTATCCTTGGGACTGAGCTGCCTTTTCTGTAAATATCTAAACGTATCTTTAATATTTCAGAATAGAACTTTCTGTTAATAAATGGAAATTTTCTGTACTGTCCAATATGGTATCCATTAATCACATATAACTAATAAATACTTGAAATGAGCTACTGTGACTGCAAAAGTGATTTTTTAATTTGATTTCTAAGTTTATTTAAATATAAAAAGGCCCATGTGGCTAATGTCTACCACATTTGAAGTATAGACTAGATGATTTTTTAAGGACACTCTTTACTCTAAAGCTCTACCATTCATTAACTCAACCTAAATATTTTTGCCTTTTGACAAGCAGAAAATAATTTATACTTTATTTGAAATTATTTTACAAGACCTTTGTCAGTTTTAGATTATATTCTTTAAGTTTCCTTTGCTTTATGAAACTTTAATAATATTGGAGTTTCTTGCCCTTAGTACCACCTTTGTGATTATGGAAAATATTATAGATGAATAAGGACAACCATTTCAGGAGATTATGAAAACTTCTTTTGGATTTAATTTCATTTCGAGAATACCCAGAATGTCAAAATGCTAAATTGCTTAAAGAAAAACCCAAGACTTTTAAAAGTGGTGTTATTTTCTACATGTAGCTAGACAAATGTAGAGAGTTAGCTCTTAAAAAATAATCTTTAATAACTGCACACCTATCTTTAAACCTGATTTGGCTGTTCAAAGATTTCATAGCACTTTATCTCTTTCACTAACATTTTATTTAGTAAACAAATGCATGTGTAGCTGTGTTCCTCAATAGATTACATGTTCTTTGAAGTTAGCAATTATATTTATATCACAGCCTTCTTGCTTATCACAATATCCATTACTAATTCAGATCAAAAGATATGAGGCAAAACTTAAAATTTATTATTATGGTCATAAACATTTAACAAATAAACCAGAAATCAAAAGCAGACCCTTTTTCTTCATAAGCCAGAAAATAAAAAAGAGAAATACCTAGTGTAAAACTTTATCTCTAGTAATTATTATTATATTTAGAACATGCATGTGTTAATTTATTTTAAAATATCTCCATATCAAAGACTGAATTGTCACTGAAAGATGATATCAGGAGCAAAAATTATCATTTGGTCTCACCAGCCTGGGTCATTTATTCAAAGTGATTGTAAAGGGAAATGGAATTTCAGAAATTCACCTCTGATATGATACAGTGGACCAACTGAATCACAATTGAAACTATAGCTTTATTGGAGACAGGACATAGTCAGTGCACTAGATTGCTACCCTCAGTATGATCATACCTGTAGAAAAATATACAGACTAGCAGGCATGCACCTATATATAGAAATTTTGTATTTATCTGGAATTTTCAGGGAATGAGGTATTGTATACTAAGAGATTTAATTTAAAAAACCCTACAAATATACGGAGGAATATTTTAGCCATCATTTTTAGTAAATTTTTCTAAAATTAAGAAATTTATACATTTCCACCTATAACACTTCCTTGATAAGTCAGAGTCATCAGTTCAATCGACTTTTGTATTATTAACACAGATGGGAACAAGATGAGCATGCTTATTAAAATTGAAGATGACATATTACAGGTGGAGATAACTGATGGAAGAAAAAAATCAAATCATGATGAAAAACGATCAGTAATTTTTGTACTTAGTTTCAAAAAGAGATTCCACAAAGACAGGCAAGAAAATCAGTGAAATTGGATCCCTTGTTTTCTTCTTTCTGTCCTTTTTCTTCTACCCTAGTTGTTCCAGAGGCAGTTTGAAGCTGCTCGCAAAGCAGCCTCTATTGCTTGCTTGTTCTCACACAAACTTCACAATACGTGAAGTACATAGTGTTGCAGTAAAATATAAGTTATCATACTGAGATCTATCATAAAAATAGAATAGAAGAGAGAATCCAGAATAGGAAGCACCCGGAATCTGTCTCCCTGCCACTGACAACAATGACACTGGTAAAGTCTATCTTATGCAATTACAGTAGTCCCCCTTATCTGCAGTTTCACTTTTCACAATTTAAAAATTATGAAATGGAAATTTCATAAGTTTTAAAATGTATGCTGTTCTGAGTAGTGTGATGATACCTCATGCAGTCCTACCCTGTCCCACCCAGGATGTGAATTATCCCTTTCTCCAGCATATCCACATTGTACACACTACCCAGCCATTAGTCATTTAGTAGCCACCTTGGTTATCAGATTTAAAAAAAATAGTATAGATAGAGTTTGGTAATATCTGCAGTTTCAGGCATCCACTGAAGGTCTTAGAAGATACAGCCAAGGGGGATTAGCCAAAGGGGGATAGCCGAAGCAACCTTAAGCAAAAAGAATAAATTGGGAGGCCTCACTTTACTAGACTTGAAGCTATAATGCAAGGCTATAGTATAACCAGAATAGCATGGTACTGGCACAAGAACAGAGATATTGACCAATTGATCAGAACATAGAACCCAGATATAAAACCATCCTCACATTGCCATCTGATCTTTGTCAGAGCAGACAAAAACATACACTGGGGAAAAGAATACCTATTCAATAAATGGTGCTGGGAAAATTGTGTAGCCACATGTAGACAAGACTGAAACAGGATCCACACCTCTCACCTCTCACAAAAATCTACTCATGGTGGATAATAGACTTAAATTTAAGGCATGAAACTATAAGAATTCTAGAAGAAGATATTGGAAAAACTCTTATAGATGTTGGCCTAGGCAAAGAATTTATGAAGAAGATCCCAAAAGTAATCACAGCAAAAACAAATATAAATAAACGGGACCTGATCAAATTAAAAAGTTTCTGCCCAACCAAGGGAATAATCAATCAATAGAGTGAATAGACAACCTACAGAATGAGAGAAAATATTTGCATGCTATCTATCTGATAAAGGGCTAATAACCAGAATCTACAAAGACCTCAAGTAAATGAGCAAGAAAACACCAAACAACCCAATTATAATGTGGGCAAAATATATAAACAGAAACTTTTCAAAAGAATATAGACTAATGGTCAATAAACATATGAAAAAATGCTCAACATCTCTAATCATCAGGAAAATGCAAATCAAAACCACAGTGAGATGTCACCTAACTCCTGTGAGAATGGTTTTTATCAAAAAGTCCCAAAACAACAGATGTTGGCATGGATGCTGAGAGAAATGAACACTTAGACACTGTTGCTGGAAATGCAAACTAGTACAACCTCTATGGAAAGTAGTATGGAGATACCTCAAAGAACTAAAAGTAGACCATCTGATCCAGTAATTCCACTACTGGGTATTTACCCAAAGGACAAAAAGGTATTTTATAAAAAGGACACTTGCACTCTAATGTTTATAGCAGCATGATTCACAATTGCAAAAATGTGGAAACAACCCAAGTGCCCATCAATACATGAGTGGATTAATAAAACGTGGTATATGTATACCATGGAGTACTACTCAGCCATAAAAAATGATGAGTTAATACGTTTTACAATGACCTAGATAGAACTGGAGACCATTCTTTTAAGTGAAATATAGAAAGAATGGAAAAATAAATACCACATGTACTCACTTCCCTACTAAATTAAAACTAAATGATCAATACTCATGTGTACTCACGGTAGTAAAATTCAATAGAAATCAAGCAAGTGGGAGGAGGAAGAAGGGGATGGGTAAATTTACACCTAACACGTACAATGCACACTATTTGGGTGATGGACACACTTATAACCTTGACACAAACTGTACAAAAGCAATTCATGTAATCAAAACATTTGTACCACTGTAATAATCTAAAATTTAAAAAAAGGAAGACACAAAGAAAGTCAAGAAAATGATGTATGAAAAAAATGCATATATTAGTAAAGAGAACAACAACAATAACAAAAAGAAAACTTGAAAGAAACCAAAAAGAAACTCTAGAGCTAAAAAGTATAATAACTAATGCAAAAAATCACTAGAAGGATTCAAATACATATTTGAGCAGAGAGAAGAAAAAATCATTGAACTTGAACACAGGAAAATTGAAATTATCAAGTCTGAAGACAGAAAGAAAAAAGATTAAAGAAAAATGAACAGAGCCTAAGAGTCACATTGCACATCATCAAGCAGTCTAACTTTGTACTGTGGAAGTCTCAGAAGAAGAGAAAGAAAGGGAAGAGATATTATTTGAAGAAATAATGGCCAAAAAGTTCTCAAATTTGATCAAATACATGAATAGAAAAATTCAAGAAGCTCAAAAAATTCATAGTAGGATCAACTCAAAGTGATCCATACCAAGAAGCATTACAATCAAACTACTGAAAGACAAAGAGAAAATCAGAAAGCAGCAAGAAAGAAGTGATTCATCACATACAAGAGTATCTCAGTAAAATTTTCAATGAACTTCTCATCAGAAACTTTGGAGGTCAGAAGGCTGAGATATTCAAAGTGGTAAAAGAAAAAAAAGTCAGCTAACAATCCTGTATCAAACAAAAACTACCCTTCCAAAATGAAGGAGAAATTAACATATTCCCAAATAAACAACAGCTGAGAGAGTTTGTTACCACTAGGTCTGCCCTAAAAATAATGTGAAAGAGATTTCTACAGGTTGAAATGAAAGGATGCTAGAGAGTAACTTGACATTATGTAAAGAAATAAAGATCTCAGTAAAGGTTAATCTATAGAAAATTATAAAAACTACTATTGTTGTAACAACAATTTGTAACTTGACTTTTTATTGTCTACATGATTCTAATCATTCTAAATGATTAAATGATTGCCAAAACATTCTAAAAACAATTATCAATTTAAAAGATAGTACTATTATAATTTCAGTTTATAATTCCACATTTTATTTTCTGCATAATGTAAGAGACTAATGCATTAAAAACAATTATTAGTTTATTTTAGCAACATACAATGTATTAAGATATAATTTTGTGACATCAGTAACTGAAAGGGGTGGGGACAGAGTTTTTGTATGTTATTAAAGTTAAGCTGGAATGAGTTCAATTTAGAGTGCTATAATTTTAGAATGTTAAATCTATCCGCATGGTAACAACAAATAAAATATTAATAGTCATGGAATATACATAAAAGAAAAAGAGAAGGGAATTAAAACACTTTACTGCAAAAAAGAAATAACTAAACAAAAAATAGACAGTAATGCAGGAGCCAAAAAGGAACAAAAAACTATAAGATATATAGAAAACAAATAGCAAAGTGACAGAAGTCTCTTTTTATCAGTAACTACTTTAAATGTAAATGGATTAAACCCTTCAATCGTAAGACAGAGATTGGCAGAATGTATTTTTAAAAATGATCTAACTACATGTTTTAAAAACAGACTGATTTTATATTCAAAGGAACAAATAGGTTGAAAGTGAAAAGATGGAGAGTCCATGTAAATAGTAACTAAAAGAGAGCAAGGGAAAATATATCAATATTACACAAAAATAGACTTTAAGATGTGTCTGTAAGCTGTCCCAATACTCAAAGTGATCTATAGATTCAGTGCAAGTCCTATCAAAATCCCAATGATGTTTTTTGGAAAAATAGACAAATCCATTCTAAAATTTATATGGAATTTTAAGTGATTCCTGAATAGCCAAACCAATCTCAAAAAAAAAAATAATAATAAAGTTGAAGGACCTACCATTCCTGATTTTAAAATTTAATACAAATCTACAGTAATCAAAACAGTGTGGTACTGGCATAAAAACAAATATATAGACCAATAGAATAAAATAGAGAGTTCTGAAATAAATGTTTTCATATAAGGTCAAATGAATTTAGACAAGGGTGTCAAAACCAGTCAATGGGGAAAGAACAGTCTTTTCAATAAATGGTGCTAGGAAAATTGGACATCCACAGGAAAAAGAATGAAGTTGGATTCTTAACTACTACCATATGTTAAATACAAAAATACACTTAAACTGGATAAAAGACCTAAATGTAAAAGTTAAAATTATAAAACTCTTAGAAGAAAACATAAGGCAAAAATGTTTACAATATTGATTTTGCAATGATTTCTTAGATATGACACCAAAGGCATAGGCAATGACAAATTAGACAAATTAGGCTTCATGAAAATTAAAAACTTTTGTGTATTAGAGGACGCTGTCTGCAGAGTAAAAAGGCAACCTATGAAATGGGAAAAAATATTTGCAAACTATATATTTAATAAGGGACTAATATCCAGAATGTAAAGAGAACCCCTAAGATGCAACAATAACAACAACAACAACAACAACAACAAAAAACCTATTCAATAATGGGCAAATGGCTTAAATAAACATTTCTCCAAAGAAGGTATATAAAGGGCCATGAAGCATATAAAGAGTCTCAACATCACTAATTATAAGGGAAACACTAATCAAAACTACTATGAGGCCGGGCACGGTGGCTCACGCCTGTAATCCTAGCACTCTGGGAGGCCGAGGC
>NW_012139080.1:908556-921303 GCF_000956105.1 Propithecus coquereli | reverse complement strand
AAAAAAAAAAAAAAAAAAAAAAACTACTATGAGATACAATCTCATACCTACTAGAATGGTTACTATAAAAAAAAAAAAAACAGAAAATAACAAGTGTTGGTGAGGATATGGAGAAACTGGAACCCTTGCACACTGCTGGTGGAAATACCAAATGGTACAGCTGTTATGAAAAACAGCATGATGGAGGCTAAAAATATTAAAAATATAATCACCACATGGTCCAACAATTCCATGTCTGAGTATATACTCAAAAGATTTGAAAGCACAGTCTTGAAGAGATATTTGTATACAAATGTTTATAGCACCATTATTCACAATACCTAAAATTTGAAAGCAACCCAAGTGTCCATCAAAAGATGAATGAATAATCAAAGCCTAATACGTACATACAATGGAATATTATTCAGTCTTAAAAAGAGAGAAAATTCTGACATATACTACAACATGTAAGAAAGTCGAAGACTTTATGATAAGTGAAATTAGCCAGTTGTAAAAGTACAAATACTCATTCAACTTACATGAGCTACCTAGCACGGTCATAATCATAGAGACAGAAAGTAGAATGATGGTCACCAAGGGCTTGGGGAAAATGGGGAAGAAAAAAAACGTAGAATTAGAAACCAACTTCTAAACATGCAGAGAGTAGGGCAGGGTGTCAGGCATTCATTTCACACTGAATTTTGTTCCATATCTAACAGCTGTTCTTATTTACCGAAATCACTTCATATCTATACTCGATTCCACACTGCTCTTCTTCTCCATCTTTACCCTCTAATACACAGACCTTCACATTCTTTGTGATCCTACTTATTCGTTTATTAAATAATCGATCATAGAACTGTTGGAATTAAACATTGAAATCCGTTTAAGCATCTCTAAGACTAATTGCAGAGCATGGATTTGAAGAAGCAGCAGTAGACTTTGCTCTTGTTCAAGCTCTTTTTCAAAAAGTATCTGAAGTAAACCTAAATTCAGAATGAGTCATATTCGCCTACTTCCTCGTACTAACTGGAATTCATTGCTCATGACCCTGTAGTTGGAAGCATTTGCAGAAGACGGCATTCTTCCCTGTCCACTGCAGAAGGTCAGGGCCCACTGAGCCCACTGTCTGTCTGAAATCTTGAGCTTGTGGCCAGATGCCAGCTTTCCCAAAACACTAGTGGCCTACATTTCAGTTTCTGGAGTGTTCCAGTTGAGTCCTGGCCAACTATCTCTAGACTTGGAACTTGATTTTCCGCCCCTTTCCCTGACCCGGGCAGCCACCTTTGAGTATAGGTCTCAGTTGTTTTAGCTATAAAATGGTATGTTTGTAATTAATTCTAAAGTCTTCTTAGTAAAGCTCTGAAATTCAGTGGCTTGTTAAAGTATTGTTTTTTGTTTGTTTGCTTTAATTTTGGAGATAATAAAAACCCCAATCACTCTAAAAAATAGTAGGCTACATTGGATAAGAAGGGCTTTTAGAGCTAGATTTGCAGAAATGGAAGGTGACTTAGCATGTTTTAAGATTCTAATGATCCACTCTCATGAGAGTGAAGGGGGAAGGGGAAGAGAGTTAATAAAACACTAAATGAATTCTTACAAATTAAATTAGCCAAGATGGAGCTGATTAGTCAATATTTGAATAAGCCACAGATAACCATCACAAATTTTCCTTTATTTTTCTAAGAAGTGATCCTAGTGAACTGAGTCCTGTTTTATGTAACTCCACATTCAATGGTTTAATCTTTAAAAACCATCACTGTTGCTGAAATAAGAAATATTGCCAATCAGTCCTAATTGATGTTTAGCTATCCAGTGCATTTGAAATAAAATTATTACTTTGCCTGATCTCTGTTTAATATTCCAAAGGGAGAATAAGTGCACAAAAATTTATAGAGTCTCAGTCCTCCACATGAAAGTGTGCAATAAATTACAATATTATTTGGCCATGAAATTAACAAGCCATAGAAACCACACCATTAGCAAGGTATACAGTGGTAAACAGCAGGCAATGACCATGATATAAAATGAAATAGACTGTGTATGTTGGAGTAGCTGCTAATAAAGCAACTATTAAATGCATTTGTATGCATCTTTAGCAGGTAAGTTCTTTGAGGGCAATTACTATGAATTCTACATGTCTGTCAGGATGATAAGGCTCAACTTCTGTGGCCTTTATCCAAAGACCCCGAGGAAGGGTTACTGTGGGCAGATTCAAAGTTCTCCTCAATATAGAAGCTGGGCAACTTGCATTCTGAACAACAAAATCTGTACAGACTTTTCACACTGGTTTCAATCTTCCTATAATTAACTGGCACCTCAACAATGCAGTTTAAATTGTGGTGGGTTAAAAGAAGTTGAAAGAAAGAAAGAGAGAGAAAGAGGAAGTTACAGAGGGGGAGAGGGAGATGGTGAGAGGGAAGGAAGGAAGAAAGGAAAGAAGGGAGAGAGGGAGGGAGGGAGGAGGGCACAAGGAGTACTTCAACATTTATTTAAAGAATGGACCCAAAACTAACCTGAGGTTATCCTAATCTATAAAGTTACATCATAGAAACTTAAATGAAAGCAGGAAGCTAAACTAAGTAAGATTCTTTGTTTTTTAACTTTACTGTATATACCTATTCATCTTAAATTAATCTATATGTTTCTATCCAATAAGAGAGTGCTGTGGTTTGAATGTGTTCCCTCCAAAATTCATGTGTTACAAATGTGATAGTATTAAGAGGTATGGCCTTTAAAAGATGATAGGCTACAAGGGGTCTCCTCTTATTACTGGGGTTAAGGCCCTTATAAAAGAGGCTTTGGGCTAGTTCTGCTAGTTTGAGAGCTTACTCCTCAGCTCTTCTGCCATGGGAGCACACAGAGTTCCACCTCTCCAGAGAGTGAAGCATGAGGCAGACAACCGAACCTGCCAGCACCTTGATCTTGACTTCCAATCTCTAGTACTGAGGGCAAAAAAAAATTCTGTTCTTTATAAATTATGCAC
Organism: Propithecus coquereli; assembly: GCF_000956105.1. Lineage (NCBI taxonomy): Eukaryota > Metazoa > Chordata > Mammalia > Primates > Indriidae > Propithecus > Propithecus coquereli. The sequence continues at coordinate 918,338 of NW_012139080.1, read as the reverse complement.
TCTCAGGCATTCTGTTGTAGCAGCACAAAGAGAACTAAGAGAGCACTGTTTTGCAATGGTATCTGGTTCTATCAAAGGGCATTTAAAGGTCAGATGACTCAACTTTAGCAAAAGAATTAGCTTGGAGGTGAGTTATTGCTTCTTTCAGGTTGTGACCCTTTGGATTTTCCAGAAGTGTTTCCAAAAAACAAAAAGATAGAATAGTACTAGGACAACTGCCTTTAGAAGTTTTATAATATCAAGGTTTTTCTGGGAAGAATATCCTCCTGGATTATCAACACAATGATGCCAACCAGGTCAATTTACACTTACACAAAAAAAAGAAACTTACACAACAAAAATCACTTCACCTCTATTATACTGACAGTAACCTTCCTTGTTTCAACCTTGTGCTTCTTAGAAAAGTTTGAAATGGTCATGCTGAGCCAAGAATAGGCACTGGTAATGCCAGAGGCTCAGGTTTTTAGACAGGCTAAAGTTCTGGTTAAACATATTCCAATATGAATGAATCTCAAAAACCATATACTAAACAAGTGAAGTCAGATAAAAAAAAGCATGCCTCCTATATCATTCAACTTATGTAAAGTCTAGAATATACAAAATTAATATATGATAATAGAAACCAGATCAATAGTTGCATGGTGTAGGAGATGGGGAGATTTTTGCAAAAAGCCATAAAGAGAACTTCCTAGGGTTTTGAAATTGGTCTCTATCTTTATAGTGGTGGTAATTATACAAATGTTCACATTGACTAAAATTCATTGAACTTTTCAGTAAAAATATATGCATTTTATTGTAGGTAAATGATACCTCAATAAGGTTGACTACAAACAAAACACAATAAAAAACGCCTCTCAAAATCTCAAAAAAAACCATGTTGTTTTCTGCCAGAGCACCAGATTGGAAAGGGGGCATTGGTTTTTTTCTACTCTAAAATACATCTAGAATTATCTAGATTATTTTTAAATGCCAGAGTTCCCTCTCAAGGAAGCTTATGCATGTTTTATTATCTTGAATTTGTGGAAGGAAAATCAGCTTCTCCATCATTACATGTTCTTTCCAAAGCTATTGTTTATGGAATAAATTTTGGCTGCAGTTTGCAAAATCTACCCTTTTGACACTCACAAATCTTAACAGTTAAACTGTTGTCTCCAATGAAAGTTGGAAAAATTATCTTGAGAATGAACAGCTGAGGTTTAACATTTTTATTTTCTGTGGTTCTCCCTTCCCCTTAGGGAGCAATGATAGATTTCAAAGTGAGTAGGACTGTGAAACACACACATTTAAAAAATTACCTTGCTGCATTTGCATTACAGAAATGACACAGTATGATTATAACTTACATAAGTCTCTTATTTATATAACAATCTGTACTGCCACACTCAACAGAATATAACCTCCATGAGGGCCAGGATCTTAATCTCTTTTTGTTTTCTTTATTTTGTTTTCCATTGGTGAATCACAGTGCCTGGCAATAAAAAGTGTCAATAAATGTTTGTTAAATGACTAAACGAATGATAAATTCTGGTAGTCAGTATGCATTTCAAGCTGTCATTGAGCTGACAGTTTCTACAACAGCGCTTGGAAGGGAATCATCAAGATATTTGTAGTTAAGGATTATGTATCCTTTCCTTGAAATGATCCTACAACTCCAAATGGATTGTTTTCCTGAACTTCGTGATTATTTTCAATATAAAAGCCATTAGTTTCAGAAGATTGTAATACAAATTATGTAACAGATGTGATTCTTAATCTTTTTACTATTATAACAGTCCGTTATTTCCTCGTGCCTCTTCCCTGTAACTTAAACCTGGCTTAATAACCTCGTATTCCCTTCTCACTTGGTTGTGGGTCTCTTCACCTCCCACTCACTATGGAACCAAAGGAACAATCAACACCTTCCTGCTCTTTAAGGTTACCTCCAGGTCATTTTATTTTGATTGCCCCAAGGAATGACAAAACAATTGTCATATCAGAGCCATCTGACAGTTTGTAGCTCTAAAAATTAACCGCAATACAATGTCTGGAAAATGTATTGGCTTAAGATTACAGTAATACAGAAGCAGAGACTCGGAAGTCTTTTATGACAGTGTGGAAAGCACCATCCTCCTGGCAGATCTAGTGCAATATGCAACGCTCTTTCTGGCAGGTGATAAGGAAGCACAGGGGTGGATGGTTGCCTTTTGTGGAAAGAAATACTTGGGCTTTAAGAAGGGTTGAAGGTCATGCATTTTTCTTGAATCAGATTCCCCATTAATTACTTTATCCACAATGGGGTAATTATCATCAGAATTGACATAAGCAATTAAAGAGACGCTGTTAGGTAGATAGCAAAGGATTCTGGTCCCCCAGGGATGAAAGTGGCAGCTGTGGCCCCCATCTTGGTCCTGCCCCACTTTAATTCTCCATGCCTGGGGGAGGAGGGAATCCGCTACAAATCTGCCAGTACGAACTTGGTGCAACAGCAGCAAAAGAATGCAGAGGACTCTCTAGCCCATTGGCCAAGCAGCACAGGTAGCGTAAAGCCCGGAAAGTGACCTAGAACCCACATGCGCAGTAAGATCCAGGTCATGCAGCTCCCCGACTGTCCAATCAGAGTGGTTCCATGGTGACATCTGAACCACTAGGAAGGTCCTTATCCGGGCACTAAAAAGCAAGACACAGACCATAGGAAACCCTTTTGCGCCCTTCCTTTTGCCCTCCCTTTGCTACAACAATCTGTGGTGTATGTACCATAGTCTTTAAACCTACATCTTTCTCTTGTCCTATAATCCTTTCTTTGTCTCTTCAATTGTCTTGCTTTGGCATGTCTGGTCATTCTTTGCCCATGAACCTGTGAAGAACCGACATTTCAGACTGAAACCTGACAATGCTACTCAATGTTTTTTCTGCTTATTGACTTTTCCCTACTTCTTATTCCATCTGGCAGGCTGAAACATCAGAAATATACGTCTTTCTATTTTTTTACAGAAAAATGTGTTTAAGTGTGTGTCCACATGATGAAAACTTCATTAAAATGAAATATTATAAATACTGTCTTAGGAAGCAGAGTCTGTGTGAAATCCTAGAAAATGTGAAAGCACTAATAATATTCATGGACAACTTTACATTAATCAAATTTGCAGCAAATTTCATTGACTTTATTTTATCTAGGAATTTTTCAAATTTTCTACAATAATCATTTGTTAGTTTTATGAGTACATATTAAATATGTTAACAGAAGATTGTATAATATACTCTTATCCTTCGTAATTTTTTAAACTATTCCTCTCGTTGTTTTCAGAAGGTGTTACCTTGTATAATATATTAGTGAGCAAGCACAGACCAGCGTGACAGTACTGTATAGTGACAAGAGCTACTCTGAGTTATCTCTGTCCTAAGACAATGGACTATAAGACCACACTGTATAACTTCAAGTATTCCTAAATTACAAAACACTTATCTGTAAAATCTCAAAAAGAGCCTACAAACTCATATAGAAAATATACCTATAAAAATTCATAAATAAACTACATTATAACCTGCTACACATAACACTGTAATGTCCTGAGCCTTTCTTATCCTTACAGAGCTGGAAATTATAACAAAACAATACTTTTCACCTTTGGAAGCCACACCATCTCTCATACCAACTACCTCATTTTTTCCTTAGACAGAATAGGGAATTAAGGTGAATATGCAAAAAGTAGTGTTATTGATGTAGAATCTTTCATTTACAGACAATAACTTCAATAGCAGAGGGAAATTTATCACTGTAGGCTTCATGTAAGGGCCATATTTCTCAGGTTTCATGCTGAGTCATGAAATGCCATATTGTGCCTGAAGCTATTTCATTTTCAGTAGTCTATTTTTTTTTTACTGTTATATAGTTTTATTATACAAAATACAAAGGATGAAGTATATTAGAAATTTATTACAATATTATAATATAGATGTTCCTCAACTTACAATGGGGTCACATCCCAATAAATCCATCATAAATTGAACATACATTTAATAATCAAAGCAATAAATACTGAGGAATATTTTGGCTCTAAAATCCATAAGCCATTCTGATTATGCCTGGGTAATCTCTGAGACACGGTTGCAATCACTGGAGGACTGGCCAATCTGTTACCAAAAACTCGGCACTTGTCCATGAGGCCGAATCAGAAGAACTAGAACAAGTGGTTTGAGGAGGAAGAAAAGGGACACTTTATTATTTTGCTGGCAAATGAGGAGGATGGAGACTCCTGTCTGAAATGCCGTCATCCTCCTAATAAGAAGAAATAGAGCTTTTAAAGGGTGGGTTCTCAGCTTCAGGTGATTACTGTTCAACTACAGTTGATGATTCTGATCATCTCATCTCCTCTGAAGACAATCTCATGACCTTGACCCAGGACCCCCCTTTACCAGGTCTGAGCTGAGCCATCTTCTTGCACAAATAAACAAGAGACTTATCCTGCCCCTCCCAAACACTAACCTGAGGCAGGGAGGCTTTAGTTTTCAAAAAGGAGTGGAGGGTGTTTTAAAGAGGCAGAAAATATTTTTGCTGTTTTTTTGTTGTTGTTGTTGTTGTTGTTGTTGTTGTTGTTTAGGCCATTCCTTCTGTTCCAAAACTACAAACTACCAGTATAATATAATAAATTATAAATTACACAGAATCTTTTTTGGGAGAGGTGGAAATGGGATGAGAAATTCCTTTGAGGCCATCGGGATATCGATATCTATGATGTAGAATCTTCATCCACAAAATGGGAGACAGTACCAATCCACCTCATAAATACTTTCACAGCCTGACACTGAAAATCCACGGGAGAACATAGGAACAGAAAATAGGATGTGAATCACACACATCTTCTCATTTGGCCAATCGACAAAGATTCACTTTTAAGTCTACCATGCATTAACAGTGTGCTGGACTCTAAGAGTATGATGCTGAACCAGACATACTCAGTTCTGGCCCTCCTAGAGCATATTCCCCAGGGAAACGTCTCCATTGTAAGTGATCAGGACTCGTAAGTTCTTGCCAATGCTCTTATCATCAGCAGGTGACCAAGACTATACAGGTTGCGTGCTAAACAGACCTCATACTCTTTGCCACTTTGCTTTTGATGTTTTTGCTTTCTGTCAAGGGACGTGATCAATTTCTCCCAGTTGACAAGGTTTGAGGAAAACTCACCTAGAGAACAATTTCTCGTGGCCTCACTCTTTTACCACAGTGTCCTCCATGCACTTGAACTAAGGAGACCTTGATTGAAGCCACTGGCTCTAATCCTATTATTTTAAAATATGGCTGCTCCCGCTTTGAGAGACTTCTACTGGACCAATACGGTGGAAAAGCAGCGCTGAAGCAGAAGCAGGTAAATTTCAAAATGACAGCTCTAAAAATATCCCTCTCCTTTTGTTCTCCTTCCTTCTCTTTGCTCTGAACACCTATGCCTGACGCATTTCCTCTCCCCTCCCATGATTACTGCTACAAAAGGTTTTCCAAGAGCACAGAGTATTTATGGTTTCATTTGCTCCTGAGTCCTTGTGAAAAAGGATTGCTCCTGAGTCTTACTAATTTCACACTGGCGTCGTTAGCACAAAAATCATATGATTTCTTTTATATTCTCCTCAGGTTCACATTTCTTCTGTTTTCTTTTTCTGGATCAAACATTGAAAGAATATTTTTAAAGAAACAATGTTCTTTCCCTGTTGCCCTTCTGAGTTTCACGTTTATGCCTCTGATATCATTTCCAACCCTTATTAATAGATGCATCACAAAAATATAAGAAAGTTCTTTGTGCTTTTCCTGTACCAGCCAATTATTCTAATTTGTTCTGTCTCTAAAGAACAGGATGAAAAATCAACACAAAGGCTGAGTATGCTATCTGTTCCAAGGGAAAGATCTAAGGGTAGTCAATTTACTAATGAAGCTCAGTGTGTTTTAAGGGTTGACAGATGCAATCATCAGGAATTTTATTCCCTTAAATTAGTGTTTTTCACCAGATGCACATCTTTCATATTGGATAATGTATTCTTTAAGTTCAAAATAGAGCTGGACAAAAAGAAAAGTAACCAACACAACATTTTAAAGTAATAATGCAGTATTACAGCTATCACACTTCCCTGAGGAATTCAGCCTACTTTATGGACACAATTTAGCACAAACCTATAAGAAAGCTAACAAAGCCCCAAACCACTTTACAATAGCCTGGAGAGGTAAAGGTCAAAAATGATTATTGCCAGGCCCAAGAGACAGCAGCACCTACAAAAAAAAAAAAAAAAAAGCACAAGACAGGAAAATTGGGAAACCTGTGTTCTAATTTCAGTTATTTCAGTAATCATTAGTGTGATCTGAGTGAACTTAGCCTGCCCTACTTTTTCCAATTATAAAAACCTACATCATCTTCTCAATAGAATGAAATATCAGATCTGAAAAGTTGCAGATCTCTTTAGGAAAGAAACAAAACAAAAGTCATATTTTCTAACCAAAGTTGAATAATTCAAACAGCTAGTGGAAGTTTAATAAAAGTCTGCCTTGTACCAAATTACGTGAAGCAACTACTTTTTTGAAAACCATTTTACGGTCTATTTATTATGATGAGGTATTGCATGAAATCATAATTAAATAAAGTCACCAATTGTTTTGAGACTCAAGGTCATTAAGTTCATATTTCAACTTTGTCCTTGACCCAGGCTTATGGAGAACCTAGCAAGATACTTATTAATACCATCCACCATGCATCTGAGGAAAAGAATACACAGACGGACCCCATATAACTATTCCATATATGTTGGTTTTAATACAGGGTTCCAAAATCTTTGCCATTCTTCTCATCCAGAGGTGGACTCTATGTCTTTTTGCCTTGAATTTGGGCAGGCTTTTTTTATGGCTTCAACTAACAGAGCAGAGCAGCAAACTGTGGTCTGTGCACTAAATGTAGGTATTGCCTGTTTTTGTGAATATTGGAACGTAATCATTTTCATTATTATATGTATTGTCTATGGCTTTTCATAGCATAATTGAGTAGTTGCAACAGAGATTGTATGGATCTGAATGCCTAAAATATGTACTATCTGACCCTTTGTAGAAAATAGTTCTCCAATGCTTACAATAGGGTATAATAGAAGGAATGCTATATAATATCTAAGACTAAGTCATAGAAGATCATGCAGCTTCTGCTTGGTTTTCTTGGAATGCTTTATCTCTGGACACTTCTTCTTGGGACACTATTTTAAAACCTACTCACCAAGCTATGAGAATATTAAGCCACATGGGCAGCCATGTGTAGGCACTACAGTCAACAGCCTGAGGTGGGCCCAGTCTTCAGTCATCTCATCTCAAGTGCTAAACATGTGAATAATAAGCATCTAGATGATTCTCACTCCAACCATTTGAATCCTCATGAGCTGAAGGTCCAGACATCAATCATGGAGTAGAGACAAGCCATCTTCACTGTGCACTATCTGAATTGCTGACCCACAGGATCTGTGCACAACCTGGTTTTCTTTATACATCATTAAGTTTGGAATTCTTCGTTACACAGCAATAGATCACTGTAGCAACATTTCTGAACACAGGAAATCAACATTTCACAGAGGACATGCTTAGACATGAATGTTGGCTGCTCAATTTAATTAGTATAATATGAATGTATACACAGACATAGATATGAAATGTATGTGTATATATAGATTCTATACCTATGTAAACTAATCTATATTATCTGTGAAATGAGGGACATTTATAATAGCTAACATTTGTTTCCTTTTTTTACATTTTTTTATTATGTTCCAAGAATTGATAAGTTCTTACTCTGTGTGGATTTTCTCTTTTAACCTTCACAGAAACTTCTTAAGAGATGTAATATAATTATCTCTATTATAGATGATAAAACTGAGACAAAAAGACACAATTTGCACAAGAGTATTCATCAAGTAAGTTTTAGAGTCAGGATTTGAACCCAGGCAGTCAAGCATTCCACCCCCTTACTCTGAGTTAACAAGCTGGACACTAAGGAATGGAACAAAAGCTGAAACCATTACCTAATGTCCAAAAAGTTAGACAAAAATTTAACAGGCATGGTTGAAAGACAGAGCTGGAGTCACAAATCCAATGTTCTAGTTATAAGATAAATTCTACCCTTATCTAGATATAGGTTTGTTTAAAAAAATGAAAAAGAGCCTTGTGTATTTTGATTATTAACTTCTGTATTTTAAAAAATATTTAACAAAGAATAGAATATTACCAAGGAGAGAGAAAAAAAACTTGGTTATTTTGCCATAACCCAAACTATTGATTCAAAATCAAATCTCTAAGTATTCATGCCATCAGACATCTTTTCCCATATTAATTTTTCAATTCCTTTTTTTGTCCACTCTTGGCCAAAGTTGAAAACCTAACTTGACATTTTAGAAATAATATAATGAAATAATCATATCACCTTGAGTCTCTATATTACAATGTTCCCTGAAATGAAGACTGTAAGTAATTCTCCAAATAATTTAGATAATAAAACATTATACTTTTGTCATCGGTGGAAACATGAAAGTTACTTGTGTAGTAAAGTAAATGTTGAAACAAGTTTCTGGCCAAGTAGGTTGATTTAAAATATGAACATTGATCTGAGTTTTAGTTCTGTGCTAAAACCCAGCGATAGGCCACATATGGCTTCTAAACTGATAATTCAGTGCATCGGGCCAAATCCATTGTACAAAGTGAGGTTTTATTAGTAGTGGGAGAAGACAGGGTGTGACTGGACAAAATAGGACATATACAAAGACTTCAAGATAGACAATATCAAGGGCAAATTATATGGAATAAAATATTACTCCATTATCAGTCTGTGGAACAGATCATTTAGTACAGAACAAGAAACAGATTTATTGTCAAGGATGTGAAGCCAGAGCCAGGGAGGAATGGGTGGTGTGTGGTTAGAATTGCCCAGTTCTGAGAACCGCAGTCAGAGAGCAGCCTGAGTGGGACAGACCTAGAAAGAAGTATCTCTGCATCCTGAACCATGCCTCCCCAATTTGGCCACCTGGAAAAGTTAGCATTTAAGAGATCATTGACGTAAGGAGAATATGAGGTTGATAATCTGACCCAATGAGCATGAATTATTCCCTTTAGTGTGATCAGAAATCAGATAACATCCTAGGGCAGGGGTCAGCAAACTTTTTCTGTGAAAGGTCAGATAGTAAATATTTTAGGTTTTGTGGGTCATATTTCTCTCTGTTGCAAGTATTCAACTCTGTTTTAGCATGAAAACAGCAATACACAATATGTCGATGAATGGGTGTGGCTGTGTTCAAATAAGACTTTATTAATAAACCTGGGAGAGACATAGAATTTAATCAATGGGCCCTAGCTTGCTGACCCTGGTCCTAGATTAATGTTCATGTGAGACTGTGGGTAAATGAGTAGTGAGACGAAGTTCTAGTTCTCACTGTACCACTTTCTACCTGGGTGAACTTGCACTCATCCCTTTATCTATATGGGTTGCTATATTAGTCAGGTTTATCCAGAGAAATAGAACAAACAGGGTGTGTATATACATAGAAAGAGAGATTTGTTTTAAAGAATTAGCTCATGCTATTGTGGAGAAATGGTAAATCAAAAATCCTAAGGGTGGGCTGGCAGGCTGGAGACCCCGGGAAGAGTTGCCATTCAAGTACAAAGGCAGTCTGATAGGAGAATTGTTGCATGCTCAGGGCAGGTCAGTTTTTGTTCTATTAAGGCCTTCAACTGATTGGTCAGGCCCCCCAAACATGGTGGGCAATCTGCTTTACTCAAAGCCAATTTAAATATTAATCTC
>NW_012139080.1:903613-905176 GCF_000956105.1 Propithecus coquereli | reverse complement strand
AATTCTAAAAATTTTCATGTAGCCCATAGGAATGTAAGAAAAAAAAATGGAGAAATGAAAAATGGAGGGAACAGACAGACAAAAAAGGTAGACCTAATCTTTAATACAGCAATAATTACATTGAATGTAAATGGTCTAAATATATCAGTTAAAAGACGGAGATGAAAATGGTGCATTTAAAGAATACTATTCAAATGTCTTTCAGTGGGTGAAAGTTTAAACAAATTGTGGTGTAATTTGACCACAGAATACTATGTGGTAATAAAAAGGAATGAACTATTGATACATACTAAAATTAAGATGAACCTGAAAGGAGTTATTCTGAGTGGGGAAACAAAAGCCTACCTCAAAAGATTAAGTAATGCTTGATTATATTCATATATCATTCTTGAAATAATGAAATTTTAGAGATGGAGAATAGATTAGAGTTTTCCAGGAATTACAGATGGAGAAGAGTGAGTGTGGCTACAAATGACTAGCAGATGGGGAGCTTTGGAGGTGATGGTACAGTTTTGTGTCTTAATTGTGCTAGTGGTCACATGAAGCTACATATGTGATAAAATTGGGTAAAATTATATGCATGCACACGAAATATGAAGTGCATGTACTATGATGTCAATGTTGTATCCCCCAAAAATTCATATGTTGAAACCTAATCACCAGTGTAAGGATATTTGAAGGTGAGGCCTTTCGGGAGGTGATTAGATGAGAAGGACAGAACCCTCATGAATGAAATTAGTGTCTTTATAAAGAGGACACAGAACTGTGAGAAACATTACTGTTATTTATAACCTACCCTGTTGGACAGACTAAGACAGCATGTAGAACAAATGAGATTTGAATAAGCTGTATGGGCTGTACCATGTCAATTTCCTGGTATTGATAATATATTGATACTGTATTTATACAAGATGCCAACTTTTGGAGAGGCTGTGTGAAAAACACACAGAGTTCCCCATACAATACTCTGTAACATCTTGGGAATCTATAATGTTACAAAATTTTTTTAAAAATTTAAGTGGGTCCAGCCTAAAATAGTAGCAGTAGGCACAGAAAGGATTAGTGAGGTACAGGTAAGAAAGATTGCTGTGAGTTCATTTTGCCTTATAACAAGAGAGTAAAAGAAAGATCCAACTATAGTTGGATCTCATCATAGGAAGTCTAGCTCGAAGAAACAGTTCAAAAGCTTAAGCAGTGGTTTCTAAATTTGGCTGAACATTAGAATCACCTGAAGAGCTCTTTAAAAATCTTGATGCCAGACTGCATTCCAGACCAATAAAATTAGAATCTCTTATTCTCTGATAGTGGGTTCATATATCAGTAATTTTAAAGCTCCTCAGATAATTCCAATGTCCAGCCAAAACTGAGAACAATAAACTAAGCAGAAGGAGATGTTCTGTAAAGATCTTTAATAATATCTTTCACTCAATCAGATTTACTTCCCCCAGAATGGGTAAAGAAGTCCAGATTTTGTCCATACTTGCTTAATTTTAATTTTTTTTTTAATTTCAGCATATTATGGGGGTACAGATGTTTAGGTTACGTATGTTGCCCTTGCCCCCC
>NW_012139080.1:902362-903563 GCF_000956105.1 Propithecus coquereli | reverse complement strand
CAAGTTGACATGTAAAATTAACCATCTCAGCCCCAGGTTCCTCATCTTTCAGTGGGGAATTTGATTCATTTGAACTAGTTGATCCCTTCCAGAGGTAATATTCTAATATTCCACCCTTAATTTTGCACATAGTGGGCAGGGAAAGGAGAGAGCCCATTTGCCCACTCAGCTGACACCTAATAAATTTTATCTTTTCTCTCTATAACTGACTAGAAAGAACGCTGAAAATACAATATCACTTCTACCTGCTTCAGATAATACATGAGAAAGGTCACGAACTGACCTACACTCCGAATAGGTTCCATGGAATGTCTATTTTTATCCATGGGAGACCTGACTCCCACCACAATGTGGCAGGTTAAAAGTTGCCCAAGTGTATGAGTTCATGAGGCTGGGAACAGGATAAAATAATGGGCATCCAAAGGTACCTGCTCTGAGACACACTAATTCTGCAGCATAAGGATGTAATTCAGGGGGACAAACTGCTCCTTCTTTTCATCTCAGCACAAATGAAGCATATTGGCAAAAGAAGAGCATTAGTCATGACAGACAAATTCCTCTTTAGAAACGATCTCTCAAATGATTTAATTCAGTGTAGTGATTTGGCTCCAGAAACCACAAGCCAGAACTTCTCATTCCCAGGTCCTTCTTCAAATATCCATAATAAGTAGGAATTTGGCGTCGGTATTTTTTGGAAACTCCCCAGGTGATTATAATATGCAACCAGAGTTGAAAACCACAACCATATTCATTTCCACACACATTATAGAGATGTAGAGAGAATTTATGTTGAACTAGGGTGAAACAGTAAAACAAGCTCTTACTCTACTGGCTAGAGCTAGACAAGGGCTTATAGATTTAACAGGAGGAGATGATAAAGAACGGAAGAGAGGAAATCAAATGCTTTATATAAGTGCTTTTTAATTGTCTCTCAGATAATTCAAACAACATCGTAGCACCTGGAATCTACAATTCCTTAATTCTGTTTTTTTTAAAAAAAGTAATTGTTCAAGTGAATGAACTCTGAGAACAACGTAAGCCCTAAAGAAAAAGAAATCTTGTTTTCTGTCCTAGTTGCTTTCATATGACTGTTTGCATTTTTATTTTCATAATATTATATAAACTAGATATCTTTCTTTCCATTTTGTATGTGTGGAAAATAAATTTAGAAAAGCTAAATAATTTTTTCAAGGTCATTCAT
>NW_012139080.1:894691-896238 GCF_000956105.1 Propithecus coquereli | reverse complement strand
CAGTCACATAATAAGTGATCAAAAATATGTTACCAGCTACATTATTATATTTTGCTCAGTGAAATTTCTATTGCAATTTCTTGTTCCCTTTAATAGTCTTCTGTGTCAGTGTTAGCTGAGTCCTATCATTCAGCTAATTTGTCTTATTTTCTTGTTAAAAAACAACCTTTGGTCTATTTCTAATGATTAATCATTCTTTTTATAACCCTTTTTTCTTACCTCCTCTCAACTACCTTATATTAACAGGCAGATTTACCTTGAAGCTAATGAGGCTTAAGCTTCAGGGATACACACTCTATGGGTGGGCCTTTTTAGATTTTAGGAAGAGACCTAGAAATTAGTTCATGTAATCATATGCTTTTGCAAAATTTTCAAAAGTGATATACTTTCACTTTCAATCAGATAAGACTACAGTCTCTTTTTTTTCCAATTTCCCCTCCATAATGTTCCCTTTGTATTGGGTCATATTGAAATGACCACAGGATTTTTTGGGATCTGGCTAAAGGGAAGTTTGAGTTGAGGCTATTGTGTGATTTAATAGTGCCATGCACAGTGAACAATTTATTGTTCTGTCATAGGAATGGCATCCAGAAATGCTCCTACTGCCCACTCTACTGACTTCACTGGCACTAGGACACAGAAGCACAAGGACAAAGGCAATTTTACAGTATAGCAATGTCCTACAGTTCACAGATCTGAAAGATTGGAGAAAAGAAAAAGAAAGAATTGAAATGTACGAAGCCAGAAGCTGTTCTATAGAAAATTATTTTGATCATCAGACATAAAATGTAAATAAAAGGTTTGGTTCTCATCAACACTTAGTCAAAACAGAAATTTTCTCCTGTCAGGAATATACTTGATCAATAATGGAATGTGTGTGTGTGCGTGTGCACACGTGTGTGTAATGGAAATGATATAAAAGAGTTTTATTAGAATTCTTGTAATGCACAAACCTATAGTGGTACTGAAATCAGTAATGCATTTGTAACAGTACAGTATTTATGAAGAAGTAATCTATAGATAGAGGTTTTGTCAAATTTAAAAGCAATCCATGATAATTAATGTAACATGGATAATAAATTATGAAGCTGAAAGAAATCTTTTTAAATTATTAATAATTAGAAACAAATGCTAATCATGATAAATTCATGAAAAAAACTATGTATATAACATACATAGTTTATTTGAAAAGCCAAATAAAATGACCAGCATTCAATCAAAAAGTTCTAAACATACCAAGAGAGAATCATATGACTAAAACTTGAAGAGAAGGAAAGAAAATAGAAAGGAATTTACACATCATATTTTTGTTACCGGGTAAATACATTAAAATATTTAGGGTTAATATGTTCAAGAAAATACATTAAAGGTAGAAAATGGATGAAAAGATGAAGAATGTTCCCCCCAACAATGAAATATATGAAAAAATAATCAAATGGGCATTCTCAAAGTACAACTAAATTTAAGAGTTAATAGATTGGCTTATGAGCAGAAAACATGGTTAGAGAACTGGCAGATGTCTGAGAGGTCAGAGAGGAAAAATATGA
>NW_012139080.1:892502-894641 GCF_000956105.1 Propithecus coquereli | reverse complement strand
TCATGTGTGTGAAATAAGTTTGTCTCCTTATTGAAGTGGTTCTCAAACTTAGCTTCTCATTTGAATTCCCTAAAGAGCTTTAAGAGACACTGATTTCTGGGTTCCACCTCCAGATATTTTTATTTACTAGGTCTTGGAAGAAGCCTGGGCATACGGATTTTTTTCAGCGTTCCCCAGGTGATCCTAACGTGCAGCAAATTTGCGAACTGCCTATGGTGTGCAAGTCAACTAATGATTACATATAAATCTAAGACACATGGGCTATCACTTGAGCTCTGTTGCTAAGTATATTCCATTTTCTTTCTCCTGGACAAATTGTGCTACGTAAAATGACTGACAGTTGTGTTGATTGCCTGAAAGGGATTGAAATTTCCAATTAGCTTCAACAAGAGAGGGAGAAGGGGTGAATGCAATACTAATGTGTATCATTTACTTATTGCCCTGTGTGCTCAGCTAGAAGCTATTGCAATTAAGTTTTACTCTCCTCTTCACGCTAATGGTAATGCTTGTACTAATGCAGTTCAAACTTTACAAGTCCATAAATAGACAGCATCACAAAGTATTTACACCCCTCCCGCACACACTCAAGCCCACTCTCCTCCCCCAATACACACGCATCAATGCACTTGAAAGCAAAATAAATATATTGACCTTTAATTCTTCTCCTTTTCAGCTTTCCTCTTATCAGGAGACCTCAGAGTCTAGAGCAAGGACAAATGCTTACATTTTGGTGAGAAATGTAGACAATGCCATCGAGAGACAAATAGCCCTTAGGGAAAAGGGAAAACGTCTTTTAAAAAGGTTGATGTTCAAAGAAGACAGTTTCCGTCATCTCCAGTTAGAGGTCAAGTATCCCAAAAAAGAAAAACTCTAGCATTCCTACCTATTTGAAATAAGGCACCTTTCTTTAGAAAAAGGAAAAAAGTCTTAAACATTACATTTTCTTTCCTAATGCAAAGTATAATCTCCCTTTCTTAGACTATACCTCTATTTCCTGTATTATTCATGATGGTTAATTCTTGAAATAGCCACATGGCTGAAAACAGAAGCTAACCTCTTGCCCCTATGTGAATTAAATCTTCTTTTTCTAAGGCCAGCCTTCGATGTACATAATTATTTTCTCTGCTTGAAAAAAAGGTGCTGTGTTTTGCCTTTTCAGTGTAGTAAATACAACTATAACAAATATGATATGATGCCACTTTGGTGCTTTTTTTCATCCATGTAATTTGGAGAAATAAACTAAATTTATAATGTTTATGTTTGGTTTGCTCCTGGGGTGCATTGCTGTAATGGGGGGATATTTGAGCCTTTTCCCAAGTCATTAGAAAGCCTCTGGCAAGCAACGCCTGGGTCCCCTCAAAGGGGGAGGGGAGGACAGGATCTTTAATCATAATAATCCTGTGTTAAAAAAAATCTTGGAAATACAACATCTGCTTCTGTGCTTTGTTGTTTTGCAGGATAACAGTGATTGCTTTAGCAGCTTCTATTGCCATATGTGTACAGTAAGTAAATGAACATAAAATTGAACAAACATATAAAAGAAGGATAAACCCACCCAGCTTAACAAATCCACTCTCTCACCTGCTGGGCCCTGAAACATAAAAAAGAAATCATTTGGATCATAAGGATTAGTAAAATAACAGTCTCTGTTAACAACATTGACAGGCGGTAGGTATAAGGATAATTTGCCTGATGTGGGAGCTAACAGTCTTGCTGCTTAATTCTTACTACTGTCCTCTTCTGCCACTTTTCCCCTAATCAAGGAATAAAAATTACCTATACAATTGCCTTAGAAAAAAATCAAAACTTAATAGTCCAAATAGACTTTTTTTTCTACCCAGCTGGAAATAAAATACAGGACTGGATCTTTCCTCATGTAGTCGATGCGGAAAACATTAATGTTGTGAATTTAGATGCATGCAGATCAGAAATTTAAAATTGATTCTCCCAAACCATCAATAATTAACCAATGTTGTATATAATGCTAAACTCTTAGATACCATTTTTCATATTTAAAAAGCTCTGAAAACATTAATTTCTTCTCATTATATTTCTCAGGCCTCATAATTGGGAATTACTAAAATTTCTCAATATTTGTCAATGCTGCATCTAGGTCATACTATTGAAAACAGAAGTCGT
>NW_012139080.1:887095-892452 GCF_000956105.1 Propithecus coquereli | reverse complement strand
TTTCTTCTTTTTGATGTAGGTATTTTTTGCTGTAAAATTCTCTCTTATAACAGCTTTTGTTGGGTCCCATAGGTTTTGGTATCATATGTTTCCATTCTCATTTGTCTCAAAAAATTTTTAAATTGCCTTTTTAATTTCTTCTTTGATCCATTGTTTATTTAGAAGCATGTCATTTAATCTTTGTGTATTTGTAAAGTTTCTGAAGTTTTTCATTTTGTTAATTTCTAGTTTTATACCATTGTGGTCAGAAAAGATAGTTGATATAATTTCTATCTTCTTAAATTTTGTAAATATTTGTTTGGTGTACTACCATACAATCTATCCTGGAGAAGTTCCATGTGCAGTTGGGAAATATGTTTGTTCTTCAGCCGTTAAATAGAATGTTCTGTAAATGTCTGTTAGATTCATTTGGACTATGGTCCTGCCATTTTATTAATTGTTTTCTGGTTGTTTTGTAGATTTTTTGTTCCTTTCTTCCTCTCTTGTTTAACTCTGTGATTCGGTAGTTTTCTGTGGTGCTAAGCCTTATTTTCTTTCTCTTTCTTATTTGTGTATCTGCTGTAATTTATTTCTTGTGTTTATTATGGGGCAACATAAACAGTCTTACAGTTATAGACTATAAAAATACTCTGGACTTTTTCCTTCCCCTCAACAACTTATATTTTTCTTTACATTCTTATCTATGAGTGTTCCTTAGCCACTAACTATAGTAACTGTTGTTTTTGACCATTTAAACTTTAAACCTTTATACTAGAGGATTGAAAGTTATACATAGCATCATTACAGCCCTGGGGTATTCTGAGCTTAATTACAAATTTACCTCCACTGGTGAGGTTATATAATAGTTTCACATGTTTTCAAGACAATAATTACCATCCTTTTGTTTTCAGTTGTGGAACTCCCTTAAGTATTTCTTATAAAGCCTTTTCTAGTGGCAGTGAATTCCCTTAGCTGTTACTTGTTTGGGAGGGTCTTTATTTCTCCTTCATATTTAAAGGACAGATTTTCTGGGTATAATATTGATTATTGACAGTTTTTTCTTTTAGTCATTTTAATATTTCATGCCATTCTTTCCTGGGTGCAAGGTTTGTGCTAAGAAATCTGCTGACAGTCTAATGGAGATTCCCTTTTATGTGATTCAATGCTTTCCTCTTCCAGCTTTTAGAATTTTCTTTGTCTTTGATGTTTGACAGTTTGACTATACTGTGCCTCAGAAAGTATCTTTTTTAGGTTGAATCTAGGTGGAGACCTTTGAGCTTCCTAGATCTATATGTCTATATCTTCTCCAAGACTTGAAAACTTTTCAGCTATTATTTTTTTGAATAGATTTTCTGTGACTTTCTCTATCTCCTCTCCCTCTGATAACCCTATAATGCAAACATTTGTTCACTTAATGATGTCCCATAACTACTGTACACTTTCTTTTTTTAAAATTCTTGTTTCTTTTTTTCCCCGCTAACTGGGTTATTTCAAAAGATCTGTCTTCAAGTTCAGAAATTATTTCTTCTGCTTGATCTAGTTGGGTTTTGAATTCTCAATTATATTCTTTTATTTCATTCACTGAATTCTTCAGCTCCAAGGTTTCTGTTTCATTCTTATTTATGATGGCTATCTCTTAAATTTCTCATTCAGATAATTTTATGATTTTATTGAATAGTTTGTCTGTATTCTTTTGGATCTTGCTAAGTTACCTTAAGATCATTATTTTGAATTCTTTTCCAAGAATTTTGTAAATATCCTTTTTGTGAGGTCTGTTACTGAGACTTATTATCTTTCTTTGGGTGTGTCATGTTTATGTCCTTATGTTGATATCTACACATGTAGGGGAACAGTTGCTTTCTCCAGTTTTATAGAGTAGCTTTCATAGAGAGAGACTTTTTTTTTTATGTACATCTACATGGACCTAGGGTGTTAGTTAAGTATGGTATGTTGCCTTTGGTACTGGGTGGACTCAGTAGTGTGGTCCTCATGCAGTTTATTCTGCTTCAATCCTCATCAGCAATATCTGTGATTGCCTCAGTGGACCAGGCTACGGAAGTTTATGACTTCAGTCATGCAGTTTTGCTAGGGGCGGGGATGCCTACCTGGTTATCAGGCTGGGCAAATTCAAAAGTGGTGGGCTGGCAGGCTATGCAATTGGCTTTTTGGGGTGATGGGACTACACTGGGCTGGCTATTGGGCCAGGCATGTACACACAGTATGCCTGATGGCTGTGCAGTGATTTCTTCAGGAAGGTAAGTCAGTTGCCAGACTCACCGTTCCATTGTCTGTACAGTGGTCTCCTTGGTGGGCAGAGCTGCTGCCAGACTGGCTATCAGTCCAGATGTGAGTACATATGCTGTGGAGGGCTGGTGCATTGTGTGATGGTCTCTCCAGGAGGCAGGGCAGCCACTGGACTATCAAGCTTGGAGTGGGTATGCATTGGCACAGTGAGACAGCAGGCTGTTCTAAAGCCTCACTGCTGTGCAGGTCCACCTGTTCCCTGGGGACAGGAATGACCCATAGGTTTAGATGCCAGGAACTTGATCATTCTGTCAGGTCTAGGCTACATGCAGCCAGGGTCATGGTGCTAAAGACACTCATGTGAACATGGTGGAATGACAGTGGGGCCTCGAGGTAGGAGAGAGGCAATAGATACTGGCTTCCAGGGCAGAACACATTCTAGTATTGAGTCTGGGTTCAAGACGGTGCTTTGCCATAGCAGCTTATGTCACAGACATGAGGGTGTACAACCTGGGCTCCTACTCTGGGGCAATGCAGCAGTGTGAACTCCCAGCAACTTTCCAAACTGGATTTAGGTCCTGTGATGATTGGAGGACTCTCCTGTAGCAAGGATTGATGACATTTGTGGTGACAGGGAAGATGAACTGCTGGGAGTCTCCAGCTTACCTCTTCCCCATAGAAGATGAGATGTTTCTCTGACTCCAAGCTGATCACAGCAGGGGAAACTGTGGTAGAGGCAGGATGCCTTGCTCCCTTCTCTTTGATGCTATCGTAGACTTCTGTGCTCCACAGGGTTTTTGCTGCTCCCCTGGTGCTCTCCAGCATTCTTCCTCAGTCACTCCACTCAAAATATAGTTGTTTATTCATTGTTTTGATCCCTGTTTGTGAGGGAGACAAGTGCCTGGCAACTCTAGTAGCCTTATTTTCTTTCTCTTTCTTATTTGTGTATCTGCTGTAATTTATTTCTTGTGTTTATTATGGGGCAACATAAACAGTCTTACAGTTATAGACTATAAAAATACTCTGGACTTTTTCCTTCCCCTCAACAACTTATATTTTTCTTTACATTCTTATCTATGAGTGTTCCTTAGCCACTAACTATAGTAACTGTTGTTTTTGACCATTTAAACTTTAAACCTTTATACTAGAGGATTGAAAGTTATACATAGCATCATTACAGCCCTGGGGTATTCTGAGCTTAATTACAAATTTACCTCCACTGGTGAGGTTATATAATAGTTTCACATGCTGTGTGTAAGCTTTTTAGTTTGATGTGATAACATTTATCTTTTTTTGTTTTTGTTGCCCAAGCTTTTGGGTCTTACTTAAATAGGTCTTGCCCAGCCCAATGTCATAAAGCATTTCCCCTATGTTTTCTTCTAGTAGTTTTATAGTTTCAGTTTTTATATTTAAGTCATTGATACATTTTGGGTTGATTTTTGTATATGATTAGAGGTATAGGTCTAGTCTCATTTTTCTGCATGTGGATATCCAATTTTCCCAGTATTATAATATTTATTGTATAGACTGTCTTTTCTCCAATGTGTGTTTTTTGCATATTTTTTTTCAAAAATCAGTCAGCTCTAAATAGGTAGATGTATTTCCAGATTCTCTATTCTGTTCCATTTGTCTATGTGTCTGTTTTTATGAGGGTACCATGCTGTTTTGGTTACTATAGCTTCATGATACATTTTGAAGTCCTGTAGTATAATACCTACAGCTTTGTTCTTTTTGCTTAGGATTGTTGGCTATTTGGAGTTTTTTGTGGTTCTCTATGAATTTTAGGGTTGTTTTTTTTCTATTTCTATGAAGAATATCATTGATATTTAGATAGGGATTGCATGAAATCTGTAGATTGCATAGTATGGCGCTATTTTAATAATATTAATTCTTCCAATCAGTGGACAGAGGATATCTTTCCATTTATTTGTGTCATCTTCAGTTTCTTTTACCAATGTTTATAGTTTTCAGTATTGAGATCTTTCACCTACTTTGTTTATTCCTAGGTATCTATCTTTTTTGTAGCTATTGTAAATGGGATTGTTTTCTTGATTTCTTTTTCAGATAGTTCATTATTAGCATATAGAAATCATGCTGATATGATTTTGTATCTTGCAACTTTACTGAATTCACTTTTTTTCTGACAGTTTTTTGGTGGAGTCTTTAGGGCTTATATATATAACATCATGTGGTCTTCAAACAGGAACAATTTGACTTCCTCCTTTCCAGTTTGGATTCCTTTTATTTCTCCTCTTGCCTAATTGCTTTGGCTAGGACTTCTAGTACTATGCTGAATAGAAGTGATAAATGTGGACATCCTTTTCTTCTTCCTGATCTTAAAAGCTGAAAGTTTTTCCTCATTCAATATATTAGCTGTGGGTATGTCATATATGGCCTTTGTTATGTTGAGGTACATATCTAAATTTTGAGAGTTTTTATCATGAAAGGAAGTCAAATTTTGTCAAATGCTTTTCCTGTGTCTATTGCAATAATCATTTGGTTTTTGTCTTTTTTTCCTGTTAATGTGGTATATCACATTTATTTGTTTCCAGATGTTGACTCATCCTTGCATCCCTGGGATGAATCCCACTATGTCATAGTGAGCGATCTTTTTAATGCTTCAGTTTGTTATTAATAGTATCTTATTCAGAATTTTTTCATTTATGTTCATCAGAGATACTGACCTGTAGTTTTTTGTTATGTCTTTATTGGAACCAGGATAATGCTGACCTTGTGAAATAAGTTTGGAAGTATTCCTTCCTCTACAATTTTATGGAATAGTTTGAGGAAAATTGATACTAGTTCTTCTTTAAATGGTTGATAGAATTCTGTAGTGAAGCCATCAGGTCCTGGGCTTTCCTTAATGGACGATTTTTTACTATCGATTGAATTTCCTCACTCATTATTGGTCTTTTCAGATTTTCTGTTTCTTCATTATTTAATCTTGGTAGGTTGTATGCGTCCAGGAATTTATGCATTTTTTCTGTGTTATCAAATTTGTTGGCACATAGTTATATTTCTGTGGTGTCAGTGTAATGTCTCCTTTTAAAATTTTGATTTTATTTATTTGAGTCTTTTCTCTTTTTTCCTAATTGGACCAGCTAACGGTTTATCAATTTTGTCTATCTTAAAAA
>NW_012139080.1:879395-881723 GCF_000956105.1 Propithecus coquereli | reverse complement strand
CTATTCAAATGCTTTAACTTCTTGCTTTTTTTTTTTGTCCTCCATATTACTTTATATCTATTTTTTTTTTCTCCTCACTTGGCCTACAATTTTATTTTTTTCTATGCCTTTCTTTTCCATTAACCTACTTTTATCCTCCTCTTATTTCAATTGACTAATGTCCATTACCCTGAATAATTTTTCTTACGTACTTTCTTTCTTATTCTCAGAGATACATACAAAAAATTATGGCTGGGTGCAGTGGCTCACGCCTGTAATCCTAGCACTCTGTAAGGCAGAGGCGGAGGATTGCTTGAGCTCAGGAGTTCGAAACCAGCCTGAGCAAGAGCGAGACCCCTGTCTCTACTATAAATGGAAAGAAGTTAGCCAAGCAACTAAAAATAGAAAAAAAAAAAATTAGCCGGGCACGGTGGCGTGTGCCTGTAGTCCCAGCTATTGGGAGGCTGAGGCGGGAGGATCTCTTGATCTCTTGAGCCCAGGAGTTTGAGGTTGCTGTGAGCTAGGCTGATGCCACGGCACTCTAGCCCAGGCAAGAGAGTGAGACTCTGTCCCCCCCCCCAAAAAAATTATGTATTAGGAAATATTGTCACTTTCTATTTTTTCTAACATTTAGGTGCATTTTAAGAGAATTGACATATATAACCATACAAATCATAATTTTTGGTTAAAACAAACAAAAATTTACTTGTGCTAGCTTAAGTGAGAAAGGCATTTATCAGAAGAACATGGGAGTCTCCCGGTAACCAGGGGCAGTGAGACAGGGGGGCCTCAGGCACAGATGGTTACCCAGGATGCAGTAGGAAACCAGGAATGGTTTGTTCTTTCTCAATGTCTCTTGCATTTGGAATTGCTGTCTTGATCTCCTGCTCTCTCACTTGCCTGCACTAGTGTTCCCTCTTTCTACCATTCTATTTCTTTCTCTCTTTTCTCACTTCCTCATATTGGCTTCTCCCTGCATACCTGCTTCATTCTTCTTTTAAAGAATGGTTGTTGCAGAATTACAAATGGCTTTGCAATACAGAGGATGTAAAGGTTCTACAAACAACTCTGAAGTTTTATGTGCCAGTTTCAGATTCTCTCAGAAAGGGGTTCGGTTACCAAATTTGGCTCAGGTCTTCATCCCTGACTTAACCAAATAGACCTAGAGGTGTGGGTCACGTGGTACGAACACATCTCTTCCACTTCAACCATGTGGATAAACATGGAAGAGAGCCATATTTTAGTATTATGAACTACCCCAAATAGATGTAAAACATCAACTATTAATTGTGCTCATGATTTTATAGGTGATAAATTGGGGGCCTTGCACTGTGGAGGGCTCACCTTTACTCATAGACAATAAGGGCATTTAAAAGGATTATTCTGTAATAAGCTTGGTAGGGTCCTTCTTTTAGTATTTTTGCTGGGGTATTTCCATAGGATTTATGCAATCATGGGCCCCAGGTCTTAAGCAGATTTAGTTTGGTTTGGTTTTGTTCGTATTTTCCCTCAGCATATTATTTGGCTTTTGTAGCCTTCTGGGTTTACAGCTTTACATGGCTGTCAGAGACCCCAAACTATTTCTAATGACTTTAACACATAATTTGATGTGTGATTAACTATATGTTCAAGGTTGAAGGGTGTATACTTTCATACTAAAACGTTTTAATAATCTTTATCTTTGAATAATGTTTCTGCACTGTCCCTTGGTGTCAGACTGTTAATATACAGTCTGGTACCTGCAAATAATGTGGCTTTTGTAACCATTTATGTTTACTATGTTGTTTTATCCTGGGAGAATCTTAAAGTCAAAATAGTGGTACAACCTGAGTAACTGTACATTTTCCTGAACATATTTCCCTAGTCTCTTCTTCCTACTCTATATTTACCCTAGCCCTATTTGTATTAAATATTTTTGCAATTATACTGCATCAGGTATATATTCCTGTAAGTTACAACAATGCTGTATAAAACATGGTAAGATATAGATGCATATAAGTAAAATACATACATGGTTTGCTTACATGCAGTGTTTTGTGTTTTCTGTACTGAAGTCCTTGCTCCTTTTGCCTATAGGGATTTTAATGAAAATATCAAAATGACAAAATCCATAATCCTGAAAATTGTATATGATTCAGGTATATAATTTGTAAACGAGTACTATAAAGTCTTAGAAGTAAGGAACTATGTCTTTTAAATTTAATTTTTTACTATAAACCTCCGAGTAGCATACCCAAACAGGTGCCTAAAGAAAATTGGTATTCTAATTTGGAATTCTCATGAATGTTTGTTTTTCTTTTCCTTCTAGTCTTCTATTTAATGCTTCAACTTCATAACAGTGAGGCATTT
>NW_012139080.1:877247-879345 GCF_000956105.1 Propithecus coquereli | reverse complement strand
GAAATAAAGACAGTACAGACAAGTAGGAACAGCAGCTGCCATTACTAAGCATTTACTCTGTACCACATTGGTCAGTCTGGAGGGTACAGGATGAAAAGACACGGTTACTTACTTTGAGAACTCATAATCTAATGAAACAGACATAGATATAAAACAATCACAAAACTGTAACTACTGGATATGACTAGAGCCTCCAAATCCATCGGCACTGTTTTGCAAAAATCACAGTTTTCACTAATTATGACATGTCATTACATCAGTAATATTTTACTTTATATCCCTTCATATGAGTCCTGATTATTTTTCTATACCCAGCTTTGGACAGAAAAAGTACATTACTGATAATTACTATTAGAGAGACTTCCTCGCTTGGAAGCTGTAATATTATTTCATTAATATTCCAAGCCAAGACATTGGTCAGGGACTGGTGTGTAGATATTGGATTTTGTGGCATTTGTTAAATAGGGGAGCAAGGATACCTTAGTGCCCTGTGCAATATTCCACTTCTTTATAATATCTTTCCATTGCTTTGAGTGAGCTACATCAGATCAGGCAGTAGCTTTGCTCTCTGCCATTGTGGTCATTGGCCTACAGTATTTAAATAATTAATCTGTAAAATGCCTTGGACTATATGGGATAAAAAGCATTTGATTTTACATACTTCCTCTTATATCCTGGGTTTCCCCACACACTTTGCAAAATTACTAATTAAATTAAATTACCAGTCACACTGTGACTTTGCAAGCAAAAGGAAAGTGCATCATACACTTAGTAGTTGACATAAAGTTTAGGTTTATTCCTGGGAAGAAAATATTAGATTCATGCAACTGATAAATATTTATTGAAATCACATGATGTTTCAGGCACTATTCATGGCACTAGAATCTTATGGATGAGAAATGCAATTAAAAAATAAAGGAACAAATGGACTGAGGCAGAAAGTCTAAGTTGGAAGTTCAAGAAAGAATTCCAGGTGGATGGGGTGCATTAGCTGAGACCTGAATGAGGAGGAAGAGGCTGCCAATGAATAGTATGGGAAAGAGTATTCTAGACAGAAGGAGCTATTGTGGTGTTTCTTAAACTATCTTCATAGTTCACCACAGCATGGATGCCTCTCAAGTCTAAAATGGGAGCAAAGTTTACATTTATATCCAGTGTCCCTGAGAGGTGGAAAGACGTGTCAGTCTATGATAGTCAAGCATCCAGAACTCTACCACCGATGGATGAAATCACTCACTGGCTTTAATTCCAATTTGTATCATCCAGATTCTGAACAAAATTACTAACAGTAAGTAGGGAAATTAGGAACATGGTGAGTTTCAGGTGCCTCAAATACCCAGGTAATGAAATCCAACAATTAGCTAGTAAATTGTGTCTCAAATATGCCCACAGAATGGCAGACTAAGCCAAATTTAATGTCACTCTCCTGCTCTAAACACATGGAAATGCAGAGCGAATTTTGAAAAACGTAAGAACACATAGATGAGATTGAAAAGAAGAAAGAAACATCTCCAATTTTCAGAAACTAAGAGAGAAATAAAATCTAGAGACTTGAGAGCAGGCCGATGCCCACAGGCTCTGGTCCTATGTCCAGGCCATATACAGATAGGGGCTGGGGCTATAACTCTGATCACTCTGACATCATCTGGAGGCCAAAACTCCAGACTCAGGGTGGAAGAATATTGAGAAGCTGATACAGAGACCTTGCATAAAGTCCACGAGGAGCTTCTCAGTCCATTAAAAGGGCCCAGAAAAGTAACCAGGAAGATTGGCATCTGTCTAAGGCCTTCAAGCATAGAAAACTTCAGTAGCTCTGAAAAATATGGCTATTTCAGAGTTCTGATATCTAGCTTGTCACTTACCCATAAGGCCTGTATGATATAGAAACTATAAGGTGAGTAATTCGAAGAAAACCTGGTGCAAGGTAGATAGTGGAATACACCCTAGAGACCCATCAGCAAAAAAATTAAAATCACTTTAAAGTAAAATTTTTATTAATCAGAGTAGACAGTATCTCAACCAGAAAGAAATAATAATTCTGAGGAAGGGACTTTAGTTGTTTCAATATTATTTTATGCATTCCCACAGCCATGCCATT
>NW_012139080.1:874518-876132 GCF_000956105.1 Propithecus coquereli | reverse complement strand
ATTGGATGGTACATGATGCTGGCTATTAAATACTCCCTCATTGATGCATTAATTAATTCAAATGACATTTATTGAGTTGAGCTACTTCAAATATTTAGATAAATGAATGTACTTATTGTCATAGTAAGCATAAATACAGAGAAGAATCACAAAAAAAAGTAAGGTTCTAGCTCTACAGAGGCTTATAATTGTGTTGAAGATGTAAGATATGCTGACAGAATAGCTAAGTTGTTGTATGAGACAGCCTCTAAGTTAAAAATGAAATTTTATAGACAGGGCTTGAGGACAAAGAAGGGAGAGTTCATTATGGGCTGAATATATCAACAAATGTACACTTGAGGTGCAATTTGAGATTTTTTTTTATTTCAAAATATTACAGGAGTATAAATGGTTTTGGTTACATGGATCATTTTGTAATGCTTGATTCAGGGCTATAAGTGTGCCCATCACCCAGATAGTGTTCATTGTACCTGTTAGGTAAGTTTTTGCCCATCTCCTCCTCCTCATCCTCCCTGCTTTATTTCCACTGAGTGTTACTTCCCTCTGTGCATATGTATGTTCATTGGTTAGTTCCAATTTAATAGTGACTACATGTGGTGTTTCTTTTTCCATTCTTTAGATACTTCACTTAGGATAATGTTCTCCAGTTCTGTACAAATTGTTCCAAAAGGCATTAATTCATCCTTTTTATGGCTGAGTAGTACTCCATGGTATGCATATACCACATTTTGTTAATCTACTCATGAATTGATGGGCACTTCGGTTGATTCCACATGTTTGCCATTGTGAATTTTTCTGCAATAAACATTTGAGTGCAGGTGTCTTTTTGATAAAATGACTTATTTTCCTTTGGTTAAATACCTGGTAGTGGGATTGCTGGATCAAATAATAAGTCTACTTTTAGTTCTTTGAGGAATCTCCATACTGTTTTCCATAGAGATTTTACTAATAGAAAAAATTTTCCTTTCTCTCTGTGTCCATGCCAGTGTCTATTGGTTTTAGACTTTTTAGTAAAAGCCATTCTAACTGGGGTAAGGTGATATCTCATTGTGCTTTTAATTTACATTTCTCTGATGATTAGTGATGTTGAGTATTTTTTCATATGTGTATTGGCCATTTGTCTATCTTCTTTTCAGAAGCTTCTGTTCATGTCTTTTGCCAACTTTTTAATGGGTCTTTTTTTTCCTTGCTGATTTGCCTAAGGTGTTTGCAGATTCTGGTTGTTAGCCTTTTATCAGTTGTATAGTGAATATTTTCTTCCATTCTGTAAGTTGTATATTTGTTCTGTTGATTATTTTCTTGGCTATGCAGAAGGTTTTTAATTTAATCAACTCCCATGTATTTCTTTTGTTGTTGTTCTGATTGCCCTTGGGGTCTTCTTCATAAATTCTTTGCCTAAGCCAATATCTAGAAGACTTGGAAGAAATAACTAAGGTCAAAGCAGAACTAAACAAAATGGAAAACAAACAAACAAAAAACCACAAAAGATCAATGAAACAAAAAGTTAATTCTTTGAAAAGATAAATGAAATTGATAGACCTCTTGCTAGATTAACCAGAAATAGAAGCAAAAGGACCCAAATAACCTCAATCAGAATTGAAAAAGGAGATATTA
>NW_012139080.1:860571-861923 GCF_000956105.1 Propithecus coquereli | reverse complement strand
TACAAAAATGGACCCAAATATGGAAATCACTAGCAATGAGAATGAGAAAGACTGTAACATGAAATTTCAATGTTAATTTTTTTTCTAGCTGTGATGCCAAATATTAAATTTTCAACTTAAGAGAAGGAGGCCGTCAGAAGATACATTAGTTTGCTAGGACTGCCGTAGCCAGCTACCACAGACAGGGAAGGTTAAACAGCAGAAAATTGTTTTCTCAAAGTTCTGGGGATTAGAAGTCTGAGAGCAGTGTCAACAGGGTTGATTTCTTATGAGGCCTCTGTCCTTGGCTATAGATAGTCATTGTCTCCCTCTGGCTTCACATGGTCTTTCTTTTGTGTGTGTCTGTGTCTTAATCTTCTTTTCCTATAAGGACACCAGTCGCATGGATTAGGTTCCACCCATGTGACTTCATTCTACCTTAGATACCTCGTTAAAAGCCTTATCTCCAAATACAGCCACATTCTGAGGTACTAAGTATTAGAACTTCAACGTATGAATTTGTGGCAGAGGGCATGGAATAAGCCCATAAGCGAAGATAAGGAGTAATTTAAATAGATAAGTGACTACCTCTTTAAGTGAATTGCTTAAGGATGTGAATTTATTCAAGGACACTGAACATTATACAAAGGATATTAAATTAACCATCACAACATCCTGTGAGGTGGGCACTAAAATAGACTAAGTAAGATTTAAGCAATTTACCCAGAATCATGTAGTTTGCATTTGCCAAATTCAGAACTCAAAACAATATTTTCCCAGTTCAGAGCTTATTCTGCATCTTACCACAAGAAGCAATAATCACTTTCCAAGGGACCCAGTCATCAACTATTCTCCTATATCTTCATTTCATTTTTTATGAGATTAATGAGTCTTCATTTTGCTTAGTTTCAGAAATTATATGAGGATAAAATGGAGTTGTATAGTGTTAGTAAATAAATTTCACACGTGGAAAAATTGAGTGCAGAAACCTAAATGATGTTTCCATGTAGAAGACAAATAATAGAACAAGAAACATTTTGCCATCCTTTTGTTTCATTTATTTTTCCTAAAACACTACACTTGAGCTAGCCAAAAGGCCAAGAAGTGATCCCTAAAACACTACAAAAATCAATTTTGAGAAGCCCAGTGTTTTCCAAACTTTCACCAATGGGCTCTGCAGGGTTCTCTATGATATCTAAGACTCTTCTTAGTTTTAGATTTGAATTCACTTTAAGACCAGAAATTTTAATTGTTCTTTGTGAGGAAATCAAGTAAAGATCAGAGTTGGTAATTTGAGACAGTTTCTTCTGGACCCCGGAAAAACCTAATATATACAGTAATAATTACTATTAAATGTATCTTTAATAATGATT
>NW_012139080.1:858764-860521 GCF_000956105.1 Propithecus coquereli | reverse complement strand
AAAAATAATTCTATGCTTCATTTGGAACCAGAAAAGAGCCTGAATATCCAAAGCAATCTTAAGGAAAAAGAATAAATCTGGAAGCATCACATTAATAGACTTCAAACTATACTACAGGACTATAGTAACCAAAACCCTGTGGTATTGGCACATAAATAAAGACATAGACCAATGGAACAGTACAGAGAACCCAGATATAAAACCATCCACATACAGCCAATTGATCTTTGACAAAGCAGACAACAATATACACTGGGGAAAAGAAGCCCTATTTGATAAATGGTTCTGAGAGAATTGGATAGTCACATGCAGAAGAATGAAACAAGATCCATATCTTTCACCACTCACAAAAATTAATTCAAGATGGGTAAAAGACTTGAGTGTAAGGCATAAAATCATAAGAATACTAGAAGAAAATTTTGGAAAAACTTTCAGAATTCTTGTACTGACTCCTTCTCATCTGGAGCAGATGTTATTTTTCATTTGGGGATTTTCTTTTGTTTAGATGGATTTTTTCCCGCCCATTCATAAGGGTATATCTGTATCACGTGTTGGGTAAGAACCTTTGGCTTTGCTTGTAGGTGCTTGATGGTGCTCTAGGTTCTGGACGGTTGCCTTAGTTATAGATATCCTTAGTCTGGTGGTTTTCTCAGTTGCTAGTTGTTTATATGCTGTATCAGTGATAAGCTATTGTGTGGGCAGATTCCCTATCTCTTGTTAATGAGGGAGGATGAAGTTCTTTGGAATCCATTCTCTTTCCCCAGCCCTGTGATCTTCTTAACAGTGTCACAATTAGAGATTGACCTTAAAGAAAGAAGATTCAATTTGATGTATGAATAGAAGACAAAAAAAAAAAAAACCCATGATGGTTTCATGTGTGTAGCTAGTGTGGCCAATATCTGTGTTCCTTATTAATAACATTACTCAAAGATAATCAAAATGTAACTTTGTTTTCGTGGGCTCATCTCAGTATCCAAACAAAATGACAAATTCTACATCAGTAGCACTAATGATGGCACAGTGTTTAGTGAAGAAACTGCCATAGAAAGGGGGAGGGCAAGGCTCGCATCCTACGTCACGTGATAGAATTAAATTATTAGATTATTTATTTCACTGTGTCTCCTCTACAAAGTTCCTCTCCATTCCCCTGCACATCTCTCTCCTCCTACCTCTGGCTACACTCCTCCAGCCACCTTTCCAGATGTCTCCATCCTAGTTTTTTGGTGCCACAGTTGAAACATCTCACAGAGTCTCTGGTTTGCATCACCACCATTTACTCCACAAAGACAAATAAAAGACACTTCTAAGGTTCTACTCTCCTTTGAAGGAGAGAGACCATGAGGAACAACTGTAAATAATATAGGTGGAGAGCAGTGACTTAAAATACTGTACTCTTTTTCTTGATAGATGATAAAACATGAATACAGGGGACTGTGGGAAACTAGGAAAGCCAGGAGCATTGGTCAATATTTATTGTACTTCCAAAATAAAATGTAACAAGAAGGCAAGCTCTGACAGGTTAACCTTTTGAGAAGTTGTTTTCACACACCTTGGTACAGATAGCTTTACTACTGGTGTGTTTGATAGCCTTGCCTGTTTCTTCTTCACTTTCTTCTTTCTCGGCAGGCACACACACTGGCACCAATCTTTCAAACAATAAGAGATTTCCCATAGGTCCCTTGCCAGGCAAAGTTGAGCTGTAACAACTCGGATAGATTTTTGGATAAGATGGCTGTTTGAAAGCACAGGAAAAGAAC
>NW_012139080.1:843179-847464 GCF_000956105.1 Propithecus coquereli | reverse complement strand
TGAGCTTTAATTTTTAGGTGTTTTTCCACTGTGTGATATCTATTATACTGGTCCATGTATAATACAGTCTGAGTATTTCTTGCAGTGTAGGTCTTGTAGTGAGAGATTCCTTTAGTGTTTGCTTATCTGGAAAAGTCTTTATTTCTCCCTCATTTATGAAACGTAATTTTACAAGACACAAAATTATCGTCTGGCAGTTGTTTTGCTTGAATAAAAATGGGGCCCCAATCCCTCCTGGCTTTTAAGGTCTCCACTTAGAAGTCTGCTGTTAGCCTGATGAATTTTCTTATGTGAGTCAGTTTTTGCTTTCATCTTGCTGCTTTTAGAATTTTCTCCTTCATTTTGACTTTGGCCAGGTTGATGACTGTGTGTCTTGGAGATATCCTATTTGCTGTGAATCTTCCCAGTGTTTGATCACCATCTTGTATTTGGATATCCGAATCTCTGGGGATACCAGGGAAGATTTCCTCAATAATTACCCCAAATAGGTTTTCCATTCTTTCTGCTTTTTCTTCTTCTCCCTCTGGGATACTTATAATTTGTGTGGTATTTATAATTTGGTTCACTTCACATAGTCCCGTATTTCTTCAAGTGATTGTTCCTTCTTCTTTATTTATTTTTTTTTTTTCTGGATCTTTGACTGACTGGGTTTGTTCAAGAGCTTTGTCTTCAAGCTCTGAGATTCTTTCCTTTGCTTGGTCTAGCCTGTTGTTGACATTTTCTGCTGCATTTTGAAAATCCCTAAATGACTTTCATTTCTTTAAGTTGTATTTATATCCTTTCCCAGATTATCTAGCTCTTTAATAGGACATTTTCATGCTTTAATGTCCTTAAATATTTTTTTGGCTTCTTTATGTTGATTTTCAACTTTCTCTTCAATCCCATTGAACTTATTTGCCATCTATATTCTGAAATCCATTTCTAACATTTGATAATTTCCTTTTGGTTGGGGTCCATTTCTGTAGATCCACTGTGATCCCTTGGGGTGTCAAACGAGCTTGTTTTTTTCATGTTACCAGAGTTCTTTTGCTGGTTTCTTCTCATCCGAACGCCTTCTCTAAGCTCAGTGCAGGTACGTTTGTGGTGCATCTGCTCTCCTTTTCTGAGAACTCTCATAATCAATGAGAAGAAGGAGAGATCCCTTGGTGGTGCTTTTGTGACCTGCTCCAGGAGATTGACCCAGCAGGAGTAATGCAGCTGTTCTGTGTTGTTCTGTGTTGTCCTGTTCCCCTGCAATTGTCACAGTCCAAGCCAGTGCCGGATGATCTTCATGTGGAGTGGTGGATTTTTCCCCAGGCCACTGTTGGAACCTCAGGTGGGGAGCTGAGGGAGTCCCTCTCCATGGAGGCTGTTGTTGCAGGAGATTGGTCTGCCAGTGTCTCCCTATGGCAGTGACAGTGGCAGCAGGGCAAGGCTACCTAGGCAGTGGTCATGGGTGTAATGGCTGTAGGTGTGCCAATTGGTTCCAGATGCGACGGCAGCTGGAGGCTAGTGGGTCCCTAGCAGAGCACTGGAGCATGCGGGCAGATTCCTGCCAGGCAGTGGGTGGTAGCCACAATGGCAGGGTCACAGTTTCCAGCAGCAGCATGGGAGCCTCGTCACTGGCCCACAGGGCCTGGAGGCAGTAAAGTGCGCCTCGGGGACAGTTCTGCAGGGCCCGGTGGTTGTGCTGGGGCCTTGGGGGTCGATCCGCAGGGCGAGCAGCAGCGTGGGAGCCTCAAAGTCCAGGCAGCGGGTCCCATAGGCAGAGCGGGAGACACATGGGTGGGGCCATGGGGCCAGCAGCATGGGAACTGGGAGGGCGGAGCAACAGGGCATCATGGGGCCTGCGGGGGCTGGGCTGCGGAGCTTGGCTGCCCGGCAGCCCGGACACGCCCCCTCCCCAGTCCCACAGAGGCAGTCGCGGCAGAGTTTCTCAGGTGGGGTCTGTGGTGCCCGTTCTGCTCAAATCCCCTGTAGAGGGAGGGGTGCTTGGCTCTCAGTTACCGAGCTGGGAAAGCACCCGCTCTCCCTCCTCCCTCCCTGGCCTGACCAGCCGATGCAGAGGCAGCTGCAACTGTGCCGAGCCTTATGTAGACCTGGCGGTCTGAACCTGAGAGCTGGGAACGGCATCGGTTGTAGCAACCCTGGAACCGGAAGCCGCCTGCCGTGCCTGCTCTCTGGTGCAGTGCCACTGCGCAGACTCCAAGCAGCTCCCTGATCAGTGCAGAGGTCTGCAGCGGTGGGCGGGGCCCCTCACAGCTCGGCCACAGTGTCCGTGGGAGGCAGCATGGAGCCCCCGTGGTTCGCTTCTCCTGTCCTTCGCCACGTGTGGATGCCTCCCCCAGCTCCCTTCCTATCTTACCGAGTGGATCACCCCGTGACCTTCTCCTTCACTTTGAATGTCCCTGTCTTTTCTCCAGCGATTCGCAATGCTCTCTCCAAGAAGGCCCATCGGTAGGTGGGCCTCCACCTGCAGCTTTCAGTCCTCTCCGGGAGAGCAGCCAGTGCAGGCTGCTTCTATGTAGTTCGCCATAGTGCCCCTCGTGTTTTCATTTTTCTTAATCAAAATGCTCGTCTGTTTATAAATCTTTCCAAAGCACTATCATTTTGGCCTGTAATCACCTTAATTTTATAATTTTTTCTGTTTTATTAAGTTTTGCTCTTATCCTTATTATCTACTTCCTTCTGTGTTCTCTGGGTTTATTGTTTGGCTTTTCTGATGTCTTAATCCAAACATTTGGTCATCAATTTTAACAACAAAAAAAGATCTTCTTTTAAGTTATAAATATTCACACCCTTAGAGGGTCCCAGCTTCACGTAAGCATCTAAGGGTCAGCTCCTCCACATTGCTGCCGGCCCAATGCTTAATTCAATTTACACAATGACTATGTGGACATTTTTCCCCCCTCAACTATTCTGTCTTTTGCTATTTCTCACTATTGTTTGAAGGGAAGCCCTAAGAAGTATCCCTTACTGCTGAAGGGCCAGTAAGTCATAAAAACAATGTTTCTTTTCCTTTTTTGGGGGGGGATCTATCTCCTTTTATAATCAGACAAAAAAATCTGATCTACTATATTTCTGAAAGAAGTTATAATTTCCCTCTTTTCTTGCAGGTTTAATCCACCCATTTTACACAAACATTGAGTTTTAGCTTTATTGATTACATATGTGTTAAATTTTTTAAAATATTTTACCTGGCCTCTTTAAATGTTCTTGTTCTTTGCTTAAGTTCAAATTATATGCATTTGTTTATTTATTTTCTATTCCATACCTGATAATTCCAA
Organism: Propithecus coquereli; assembly: GCF_000956105.1. Classification (NCBI taxonomy): domain Eukaryota; kingdom Metazoa; phylum Chordata; class Mammalia; order Primates; family Indriidae; genus Propithecus; species Propithecus coquereli. The sequence goes on along the minus strand of NW_012139080.1, from coordinate 844,198 downwards.
CATCTGGTGGTACCGGGAATCTAATTCTGGTACTGAATGTTTTCATTGTAGCCGATTTCCTCATTATTGCGCAAATTTAGATCACAAGCACATGCTGGCTAAACTTTGTCTATGGGAGTTCTGTGAGGCCAGGGTTGAAGGTGTACCTCTCCACAGGGGATTTACTTTTGTGTTTGGAGCACTACCTAGCTGGGAGCACTTTAGGTTAATTTCTTTGCTTGTGTTTCTAGGACCACAAACAAATTTGCAGCCCAACACTGTGAAAGAAGATCTGGGGTTCTAAATTCTCAAGAGTTCCTGTCTTGTTTCCTACTCAGAGAAGAGGCCAACAGAATTTGCTTTCAGTCTTTCTTTGATAGTGAATGCTTTCTAATCCACTCTTTCATTAAAGATGAGACTAGATACAGGTTCTCAATTTGAACTTCCCATCTAGTATGGATCAGGTCTTACCTCTTGTTTCCCAAGTGGTCTCAGCCATCATTATAAGTCTTTAGGTCAGATGTCAGCAAATGGTGGCCCATGGGCCAGATCCATCCAGCTGCCTATTTTTCACGGCCATGATGATTTTCAAGCTTTTAAGTAGTGACATTTTAAATGGTTATATTAGTACCTACATAATATCTTCAATTTTGCCTCTTGGTCCACAAAGAGGATGTTACTAAAATGTTTACTGTTGGACCCCACAAGGAAAAGTTTGCCTGCAATCTACTCTCAGTATAGCCCCAACTCTCACATCAGAATAACGCTCTCCATTCATGTAATTTTATTTACATTCTTCCAAATCAACCATGTACATAAAAATAATTTAGACTAGTGTATCTAAGTATTTTATTTTGTAAGAGTTTTTTGAATAATCTTACCTATCATATTGTTCATAGTCCCATTAATAATGGCAAAAATTAAAAATAATTTAACATGCAATAAAGAATTGTTCATAAAAATTATGGAAGCATACACAGTGGAAAACTATAAACAGTTATTGAAACAGTGAGGAACAACTATTTTTATTATTATAGAAA
>NW_012139080.1:805226-842709 GCF_000956105.1 Propithecus coquereli | reverse complement strand
TATATGTGAAATATATACTTAAAATACATAAATGTAAATCTATATAAGGTTAATGCCCTCCTAAAGCTATTTGCTACAAGAAGTAGAATGGGGCCAGGAGAACGGCCAAAGCAAATTCTAAAACATCAGATTATTTGTATGTCATCTTCCTGGAACACCCATCTAGCTATGAAAGACCACAGCAAAAACACCTAAAAGTCCAAGGAAGGAATGGCATCCTTTATTAGAATCTCAAGGAAAATGTGTGCTTTTCTGTCCTGTGTCAAAGAGCCAAGAACCAAGCTCAAAGCACCCAGTAAAAGCCAATTCAAACAAAAAGCTTTTATCTGTGCAACTGAAAAAGTTAAGTTCTCAAGAGACTCCTGCATCAACCACCAAAGCTGCTTTCTTGTGGTTAAAAACAATTAACATTTGCAGAACCGCAAGAAAATTAAAACAATAGTTGTTTTACAAAGAAATAAAAACAGTGCAGCCAATTAGTGTCCTTCTTGTTTGAAAGAATGTGGGGAAAAGTGGGCAGAAGAACTGACAGGAAAGATGAAAAGGAAAAGGGAGAATAAAATTTTCCAGCTTAACAATCGAGCAGTCCTCTTCTGCGATCACTTAGTCCCTTGTCCACCAGGCCAATGGGAGGGTTTTCCCTCCTCTTCTTTTCCTCCCACGAGGCTGACTACCACCAGCGTTGCAGGGTCAGTTGCCTGAAGGAGTGTGGGGCCTACGTGTGCAAATGAGCTGTGAGCAAGGTGCTGAAGTAGAGGAAACTGCACGCTGAAAGGTCCACAGGTATGTCTATATGGCTAAGTTAACCAAACAGGTGTCATGGATGTTCTTAGGAGAAGTAGTTGGATTTTATTTGATTCATCTTTACTTATTTTGGGGACTGCATTGAATAAAACACCTCTCCAGGCTCAGATTAGTCTGCTGAGGGCCGATGCACTGGGAAAGCTGAGAGAAAATTGAGTAGTAGAGATGTCTTTATTCCTGACCAGTTCACCTTATTTCCCAAAGCACTAAGTCTTTCCCTAATCCTTTCTTTTTTATTGCAGAAAATACATAGAACATGAAATTCACCATTTTAATCATTTTAAAATGTGCAATTCAGCGGAATTTAGTACATTCACAATGCTGACCAACTATCACCACTGTCTAGTTCCAGAACACTTACGTCACCACAAAAGGAAATCTCGTCCATTAAGCAGTCACTCCCTATTTTCCACTCCCCCAAGCCTCTGGCAACAACTTTCTGTTTCTATATCATAGAGACTTTTTCTGTCTCTATGGATTCGCCTAATTTGGGTGCTCGTATAAATGGAACGTACAATGGGTGGCCTTTTGTGTTTAGCGTCTTTTACCTAGCATAGTGTTCAAATTTCTTCCTCGTTCATTCCTTTCTATAACTAAATTTCCTGATCCTTTTATTGGTCTATTTTCCTCATACTGTTTGCATATAAAATTAAAAACATATTGAGAGTGAAGCTCTGGTTTGATTGTTAATTTCTTAGGCTCATTCATACGAGAAATATGAAAATAAAGATAAAGCTGTGAAATGGTGATCTGCGGGAATCCTCACCCAATTTGATAAAAGTTTGGGAAATGTTGCAAAAATTTATTTGCTTTATTTTAAAACACATTTTAAACAAGAATTCTGGAAGGTTATTTTTGTTTGTTTTTTTTTTCTTCTCCTTGTCAGGTCGCTTAAATGAGTCAGAAGAAAATTACTGCCCGTTAAAACAAATTTTAAAAGAATTCTAATCATTCTTAATAGAGAAAAGGAAGTACATGTCACTCATATCTAATATGGATCTCTTGTCAAAATACTGTTTATGGTTTTAGCTACCAATAATGAATTGTGTTTTGTGAGAGTCAGGCAGTTGCTAAATTCCCAAATATTCCTTTTAAAAACTCTTCTACCAAATGCATTAATACAATATAAATAACAGAAGTTGATGGTTAAGTGTAGTTCAAATATTAGGTCTAAGGAATCCCAGTGGAAAATAAAAATCCTATATTTCTTGCCAAAATGTTGTCAGCTTTGGGGTGGCTTGCTAGCTGAATGGCACTTTTACTGTTAAATGGATAGAAGTTGTTTAAGAGATGAGAGCCAAATTTTTTTTAAGTACTTGTACATGTTGAGCACAGTTCTAGGGTCTCCTATACTATATATCATTCAAATCTCACCGTTTTACATTTTACATATGTGAAAAGCAAGGCTCAAAGTGTTTTAATAACTTGCCGAAAGGCACACAGCAGTAAATTTGAGCAAGAACTCAATCCCAAATCTGTCACACTGAAGTTTGAGCTATAATTTGACATTAATGGAAATAGCACTAAATTAAAAATCCAGAGATCTCTTTTATTTCATTCTCTGTCACTAACATTCTTTGACTGGAGATAAATCACTTCATGTATATGGGCCTTAGTTTTTGTAACTCTAAAAAGTGGAAGCTTGACTAGATGATCTTTATATGGTTTTCCAGTTCCAGAATACTCTTGGCTTCCTACAGTAATTGCTCTTGCAATATATGTATGCTGCCACCAAGTGGCAGTAAAGAGTACTGGTTTTTTTTTTTTCCGCCTCCCAAGTGGGGTGTACATTTGACATCAGACTTAACCATCAAAAGTTCATATATATTAATATAACCATAAAATGATTATGTAAGAAGGTGTTATTTATTTTAAATCACAGGCTATAAATTATGGCTCTATATCACATGAGAATCACCTACGGAGGTTTTTAACCATAGAAGAAATCTAGATCCTGTTGAATGATAATCGTTAGTGATGGGGCTTGAGCATCTGAGCTTTGATTTTTTTACTTCCACAGCTGATTTGGATATATAGCTAGTTTTAGGATAAACAGAAAGTGTAAAAGCCCCTTAAACTAACTGTTGACATTTTATAACTAACCTTCAATCTGCTTTCTATACATATACACATACAAAATATGTTACTTTCTAAATATTACCCTCCTTTGAATTCATCAAATATAATGTGTTCTAAACAACTTGTAACACTTTTTCCCTGGCCAACTTTAGCTTCCTTCTTTTCGGGTCATCCTCTGACAGCCCTAATTGTGCAGGTACTTCCATGAAACACCTGGCTCTACTTACCACCATTGAAACCCAACTTTTCTCCTGTCTCCCTCAATAGAGGAGTAAAACACTTTGTATACCCACACAAATACCTTATGTTATTCAAACAATAACTTTTGGGGCTTAAAAACTTCCTAGAAGGGAATGCTGCAAAAATGCCCACTCTAACTCAAAGAAATACTATAAAGTGAGTACTGAGATAAATTAAAACAACGAATATAATTTGTATTTAATCTCAGTTCAGATATCTGCAACATATATATCCACCAGAATATTGTGAGGACTTATGTTAGGCCAAGTCTTTCACATATTGGAGAAGAAAAAAAAATTCCTAAAATCTCAGCTGGGTCACACTGGTTTAATATTATCATTGGAAGATGCTTAATAAGTATATGTTACTTGAATAGCATTTCAATTGCTATATAATCAGGAGAATTCCTAGGCAAACACACATATAAATGCACACAAACACACTGACATTATTGACTCATCTCTCGTTATAAAATATGATATTTGAACATAAAATAGGCTTTCTTGTTTCATTAGTAATCATTCTTCTGCTTTTCCCGATTTTTTTCTGAAAATTTACTACAAAGTCAGTTATTGAAAGAGACAAATTTGAAATGTTCATATAATTTAAATATACACTTACAGCACTCAAAGGGAAGGAAAATAATTCCTGTTTGTATTGATGAAAATCTTATGTTACAGAAGAAGAAAACAAGTGTCACAATACAGAGACAGCAGAGTAGAGGAGGAAACATAGTTGCCTTTGTGCACCTCCTGGCTCCTGCACCCATTGCTCTAAGCGCATGATTAATACTGTAGCTGTATACAGAGCAATTGTAATGGGATTTATAAAGTCATATGGCCATTTGGTCTTAAAAGTCCAGAAAAGATTTATGAAGTAGAATCAGTGTTAGTTACTCTGGTTTTCTTTTCTCTGATTGCCTATTCACATCCCTTTTCCTTTGGGTTTTGTGTCTTTCTCTTTTTGATTTACTGGAATTTTAGTCTGTTTTTAACATTGCACATTTCTTCTCCCAGTCAGTTTATCAGCTGTCTATTAATTCTATTTATGAAATTCTTTGTTGAGTAGACAATCTTGATTTTTATATAATTAAGCTGGGACATTGTTTACTTTGTGACTTTTTTTTTTAGGGTCTATCGAAGGATTCTTTCTTCGCCCGTAGGGCACAAAGCTCTCTTCTGTGCTTTCTTCTTTTTTAACAGTTTTGCCTTTCCCGTGAAGGTCTGTATTCCATGTGAGTTTACTTTTGTATGAAATGTGATTTAAGTATCCAAGTTTATTCTTCTTCATAAGATGTACTGTATTTCCCAATTTCATCTATGAAACAATACTTTCCCAGTTTTTTCTGTAGTGTTCATTAATACATGGGTCAATTTTGAGTTCACGCTGCCCAGTATGGTTGTCACTAGCTTCTTATGGCTATTGAGTGCTTGAGACATGCTGTGAGTCCAAAAGCATACTGGATTTCAAATTTTCTTAGTTGAGAAAATTAAAAAATGTCATTCATTTTTTTATATTGATTATGTGTTGAAATGATAACATTTTGGTTACATTGGGTTACATAAAAATACATGATTAACATTTATATCACGTTTATTTTTTATAAAGTACTTATACAAAAAATTAAAAACACATATGTGTGGCTTGCATTATATTTCCATTGGACAGCACTGCTGTATACTGTCTTGGAATATGAGTTCCTGTACCATATGCCATACTTATTACGAAAATTTTTCTTGTTATCATATAGGGCAATGCCACCTTTTTTTGTTATTTTGTTTTTAATCTACTTGTCAACCTCCTTTTTGAAATCTACTTATAAATTCCAATTTGTCAAAAAAAATTGAACTAGCATTTTCATTGTGTATGGACTAAGTCTGTAAGATAGTTGAGTATACATGATATTGTTGGATGTTAGGTCATACCGTTCATGAACAAGGTCTGTCTCACCTTTTCAGAAATTTTTCTGTTATATTCTTTTATAGTTTTCAAATTTTCCCTACTCAGGTATTGTATTTATTTTTAGGTTATATCCTAGATTTATACAATGTGTGTGTATATGTGTGTGTGTTCTATATATAAAATGTTTTTTTGCAATTATGGGTGAAGTATTATTTCTTATTGCTCTTGCTTTTTTTATTTTTTTGGCAATGAAGTTATATTGATAAATTTTAGTTGCTGTTGTAGCCTGTGACCTAGCTGAACCATAATTAGTTCTAAGACTTTATTTGTTTATTCTGTCATGTTTGCTGAATTTATCTTCTATAAATAATAACAATTTTATCTTTTCCAATCTTTATTCATATAATATCTTCTCATTCATTATTACTATGGATTGCCAATGCTATATTAAATTATATTGTGATAATGTATATTCTACTTTGTTCACAATTTTAATGGAAATTCAACAAAACTTTTTCCATAAATTGTAATATAGCATTTTTTGCTTTAGTTTTATAATATATGTTTATCAAGTAGAGAAAGTTCTATTGTATTTCTTATATTCCAAGAATTTTTATCTTAAATGTTTTCTAAAGCTTCTTGGGAACACGTTAGTAATTTGTTAATACTTTTTCCCCTTTAATGTGGTGATCAACTTTCTAATGTTAAACCATCCTTGAATTCCTGGAATAAATAATGTATGATTTTTAAATATACAGTTAAAATTGGCTGGCAGATCTTTTATTTACAATTTTCTCAACTTGTGTTCATAATTGTATTGTCACATAATTTTATGTTCTTATGTTGTCCCCACCTAGTTTTGAAAATAAGCTGATAAAATAAATTAACCTTACCCCCTTTTTATTCAAGTTTTCTCATTTTTTGTCACTTTACATATGTCACAGTATATTTTCTAATTTTCTTGTAAAACATTATAAAAGCTAGTGGGAATGATCTATTCCTTGGAAATTTTATAGAAACTACCAGCAAAACTATATAAACTTTAAATTTGTTTGTTTTTATTTTTTGGTCTCCTTTTCGCAGGGTACTCTTTTATTTCTATTTCAATTTCCTAAATGATTATCTATTCACATATTCTATTTTTACTATTTCTATTAATGTCAAATATGCCACTTTACCTTTTTTCCCCAGAAAGTCATTCATTTCAGAAATTCATTCATTACATTTGTTTTTAAACAAATGTAGTAGCCTGTAATTAATTTACATGCTTTAAAATTATGTTTGACTCCAGGGATCACATTTATAGTATTTTATTTTTCATTTGGTATTTTGATGGTTTGCAGTTTGTCCATTTTGGATTTTTCCAATGGTCTTGCCAGGGGTTTTTCTATCTTATGAATCTTTCAAAGGTACAAGGCTGTTTTATTTTAGGGGTAGGGGTTGTTCTGCTCATGTTTAGGAGGGAGGGAGTCTTTCTTTCAAGGAGTTATGCCCTGACATTTATAACTTATTAATTTGATTTTTTTTTTGAAGCAGTATTAGTTCTTCACTCAGTTTGTAGGGTGGAAGACTTATGTTGTTTGTTTTCAATATATTATGTTTTAACAAGCATATATGTAAACCTATGAATTTCTTAGCACTACCTTAACTCAAATTTTAACTTAAAGTGTTTTCATTTTCATTTAGTTTTAAGTATTTAAGATTTTTTCTTTAGCTGTCCGGAGCCATGTGGTCCGGTCTGCTCATCTAAGATGGCCGACTAGCCCACGGGATGCGATAAAAAGCCCGCGAAAAGCTTGATGGTCTCCAGTTACCCATTGTGACATGGCCCTTGTCTGCCGCCCAGAGGTTCCCTTTTACGGAAGCCCCCTGGACACCAGCACCCCGGAAAGCACCCCCCTTTCTACTTCCTCCTTCTACCGTACTTAAGCCTCTGCCTTACTGCCAATAAATGAGACTTGATCAGACTCCTGTTTTGTCTCCATTTCTTGTGTCTTTCGCCTCTCCTATTTCCCACTCCCTCCCCTGCAGGTCTACGTTGACTATCCCGCGGGTCAGGACATTTAGCCTCTCTTTAACTGAAAAATCATAGTAGTTTTTTAAATTTGTTTTTAACAATCACATATATAAAATTAATTTATATGTATTCTTTTCTTAATTTTATGCATATGACACTTTTGTAGCAGGCTATATTTTATATGATGTGTTATTGTTTCTTTAAAATGTAATGAAGCTTTCTTTCTGACAACATTTTATTAAACTTTCATATAACTTGAAAATAATGATCTTGTTTGTTGAATGTAAAGTTCTTCCTGAATCAGTTTGAACTTATTCATGATATTATTCAAACGTTTGTTTTTGCTTACTTTTTGTCATTTAAGAAACTAGCACTAACATACCAAATTTTTATTTGAAGTTTTCAGTTTCACCATATGCTTCACTCTATTTTAGGTATATATATATGCTTATGATTACTATACATTCTTGGTCTATTATTTGTTTTACCAGTATATGTAATCTCTATGTGTTGTCATGTATTTTACCATGAATTCTATTTTATCTAGTTTTTAATCACCATACAAGCCCACCTTGTTTGATTGTGCTTTGCACCTGTTGCACGTTTTGCAAAATGGAAGTTTGTGACCCACCAATCTGCATTAAGCAAATCTGTCAGTATTGTTTTTTCCAACAGCATGTGCTCAATTCACATCTCTGTGTCACATTTTGGCAATTCTTAAAATATTTAAAATTTTTTCACTGCTCTGTGATCAGTGACATTTCATATTACTATTGTAATTGTTTTGGGGCACCATAAACCATGCCCATACAAGATGGCAAACTTAATCAATAAATGTTGGGTATGTTCTGACTGCTCCACTGACCAGCTATTTTCCTGTCTCTCCCTTCCCTTGGGCCTCCCTATTCCCTGAGAAACAGCAATATTGTAATTAGGCCAATTAATAACCCTACAAAAGCCTCTAAGTGTTCGGTGAAAGGGAGAATTACACGTCTCTTACTGTAAATCAAAAGCTCAAGATGATTAAGCTTAGTGAGGACGCCTTGTCAAAAGTTAAGATTGGCTGAAAGCTAGGCCTCTTGTGCCAAACAGCTAGCCAAGTGATGAAGGCACAGGAAAACTTCTTAACGGAAATTGAAAGTATTACTCCAGTGAACACATGAATAAGAAAGCCAAACAGCCTTTTTGCTGATATGGAAAATGTTTTAATGATTTGAATACAAGACCAAACCAGCTAAAACATTGCCTTAAAACAGACTAATCTCAAGCAAGCCCTAGCTCTCTTCAATTCTGTTAAGTCTGTGAGAGGTGAGGAGCTGCAGAAGAAAAGTTCAAATCTAGCAGAGGCTGGTTCATAACATTTAAGAAAAGAAGTCATTTCCGTAATATAAAAGTGCAAGGTGAAGTAGCAAGCTTCTTGATGTAGAAGCTGTAGCAAGTTATCCAGAAGATCTAGGCAAGATAATTGATGAAGGTAGCTTCACTAAACAACACATTTTCAGTGTGGATGACAAAGCCTTCCAGTGGAAGAAGATGGCGTCTAGGACTTTCGTAGCTAGAAAGGAGAAGTCATTGACTGGCTTCAAAGTTTCAAAAGACATGCTGATTCTCCTGTTAGGGGCTCATATAGTTTGATTTGATTGTCCCCTCCAAATCACATGTTGACATTTGATTCCCAAGGTTGGAGGTGGGGCCTATTCAGGTCATGGGGCAGATCCCTCCTGAGTGGCTTGGTGCTATTCTCACAGCAATGAAGAGGTCTCACTCTATTAGCTCTCATGAGAGCTGGTTTTTAAAAAGAGCCTGGCACCTTCCCTTACCCTTGCCCCTTCCTCTCTCACCATGTGATCTCTGCACAGCTGGCTACCCTTCACCTTCTGCCATGAGTGGAAGCTTCCTGAAGCCCTCACAGAAGCAGATGCTGGCATCATGCTTCCTGTACAGCCTGCAGCACTGTGAGCCAAATAAACCTCTTTCCTTTATAAATTGCCCAGCCTCAGTTATTCCTTTATAGCAACACAGACTAAGACAGGGGCTAATGCAGCTGGTGACTTTAAGGTGAAGCCAATGCTCATTTGCCATTCCAAGAATCGTAGGGCCCTTAAGAATTATGCCAAATCTACTCTGCCTGTGCTCTATAAATGGAACAACAAAGCCTGGATGACAGCGTATCTGTTTACGATGTGGTTTACTAAATATTTTAAGCCCATTGTTGAGACCTACTGCTCAGAAAAAAAAGATTCCTTTCAAAATATTACTGCTCATAGACAATGCACCTGGTCACCCAAGAGCTGTGATAAAAATGCATGAGGAGATTAATGCTGCTTTCATGCTTGCAAACACAACATCCATTCTGTAGCCCACGGACTGGAGGTGGTCTGGAGCCCAACCAACAATATCTCCGAGCTACACTTGTATTGGCTTTCTTTTAGCTCATACTGACTTAATAAATCTTTTTCCATCTTTTATTATCAACTTTTCTTTGTCCTATTATTTAAAGGATGAATCATGTAGACAACATGTTATTATATCATGTATTTTTAATCTAATCATTTGGTGATTGAATCCAACTGACTTATATTTATTGTAATTAAAATTATAGTAAGACTTTGGCCATTTAACTTTATGTTTTCTATTTCTCACACTTTCACACTTTCATTTCATTTTCTTCCCCCCCAGTATGGCCTTCCACAGTGAAGATTGTCTTTTTTTTTTTAAAGTTATACATTTGAGGTTTTTTACTTCTGATGATTAAATGTAATTTTTTAAAGACTTACATTTACATTGATTTCTCCCCATCAATATTTCAAACATCAATCTAGACTGTCCCTCAAACAAGAAAAGTAATCTAACATGATTTTTACCTTCCTCTGGTCTCCCCTTGCCCTCTGTATCAAGAATTTTAATTGTGAGTTATTATGAATATGCCACTGATCTGATCTTTGAGTTTGTTAAGACAATAAATAATACTTATCATACCTCCTGTATATTTCATAGCATATTTCTGTATTTATTTACTTATTTATGGCATGCTATCTTAAGTGTTTTCAAATGAAGTTTTTATATGATAAACCTTCTGATATTTTATGTGCCTGAGAATATCCTCATTGTGATTTCATGTAAATGATAATTTAGTAGGATATAAAATTCTAGGTTCAGCTTTATTTTCCATCAAAACTTTGAAATCATTATCTTCTGGGCTGCATGTGTGATCGAGAAACCTGATGGCCATATGATACCTATTGATTTAGAATTCATCTACTCATTCTTTCTTTATGGGACTTTTTTAATTTTCTTTTTGTGGTCTTCTTAACCTTTATTATAAATTCCTTAAATGTGGGTCTTCCCCTTTCCCATCCTGTTTGGCACACTTTATGGTTTTAATCCAGGGACCTTTCATGGTGTTCACAAACAGTTTTTATTTAAACCTGATTGTTCTGGCTTCAGATTGGGAATATTCTTGCATAGCATATTGCCAATATTTAAAATCTGGAACCATTTATTTTTAATTAAATCTGAAATTATGATTTCAGTATATTGTCCTCTTTTTGTGGTATGTGCGCCCCTCAAATGCCTCTATATATTCTCTGTGCTCATATTCCCCCAGAGTCACAAGCAGGACCTCCATACATGACCCTGCCAGTAAAACATTCCACAAACACTCCCAGTTGAGGGGACCAGGGGACTTGAAATGCACCTATTCTCCATCGCCAAGTTGGTGCCCTGGCACAGGGCTGCACCTCCCAGGAGCCAAAGTAAACTTTTCTTCACCAGAAAGTGCCATCTACTTGTCAAGCAAGGCCATATGGTATTATCTTTTCCTAATTTGTGTGTCCAGAATGACTGCATATTTTTAATTTTTCTGTCCAGAAGTTGTTCCTTTTATTTTGCTTTTATAACTTATCTACCTTGTGGGGAGAAACTTCTAATCTGTTTATCCCAAAAAGTGTCTTTTGCTATTAAATAATTTATACAAATGAAACTTTTGGGTATAGTGACCATATATCCTGTTGGCCTGGAACATTCTCATTTTATACCCATTTTGCCTGGGTAGTTATTCATTTCTTCTCCTTTTACTCTCAAAAGTGTCCTGGTTTTGATGATATTAATAAATTACATAGCCCATCTTACTTGCAGGTTTTCAGTAAGTAGCCCTGGGTATGCCTTACCTCCATTGCTAATGTGTACTCAGGGAGGGGTGGCCAAAGCCCAGGCTCTATTCTATGACTCGTTTAGTAACTTTGGGGAGAGGAGATTTGCCTCAGAATGGATGGGCACCAGGGCAGTGATCTTGGCTTGAATTACCTACTTGCTGCCCAGCCCCAACTAGGTTCGCAAGTCTACCTTTCGGAAAAACTATCTTCCCTAGACATTGCTCTACTTCAAGGGCTTTATTTACCCTTTCAATCATGTAACATTCAGAATGCAGGAGAAAAGTAGATGGCAACTCTAAAGCCCCAGGCAGCCTATTTACACCTCAGCCAGCCTAGAGACCAGCTATGCTGGGCAGGTGCTGCGATTTTTCTTATTCAAAGCAGCACCACTCCAGAATTTTCCTTTCACCAATCTCCTGACGGTAGCTCCAGCCTGTACCTGTTTAGACTCCTTTTTCCATCCATGTCAGGTCACAACCACTTTCATCTCCCCAGGAGTTTCTGTGGGATTTAACGTTCATTTTCCAGATCTACATATTAATACATTCCTCCACTTTGTCCAACATTGCTACAGTTGTATTTGAATGAGGCAACCAACAGCCCACGTCAAAACTCCTCCTTCTCAAAAACCCAAAACTCCTCTATGTCCTTTATTTTTATGATACTGTTGATTCCAAACAGCAAGCCTACACCTAATTAATTGCAGAGCCTGGAGCAAAAGAAAATACAGATTCCCATTCATCATATATGCAAATATTTAAAAGTGATAAATCTACCCAAAGCTGTTAGGTTGGTTCTATCCGCTTACCTTGATAAATATACCTTAAAAAAAATTGAAAAGGGCTAGTTAAAATTTATGTACAATGAGAGCTAGTTCTTATCAATTGCCTTTCACCTATGGCCCACCCACAATAGGCTACATAATTTATAGGACCCAGTGAAAAATAAAAATACAAGGCCCCTATTAATTAAATAGGAGAAAAGTGTTATCAAAGGTGCCAAAAGATGAAGTTTTTCCCTTTCTCCTATAGACTCGTTCTATCAACTGGTTCTGGGTATTTTGTATTTGCTATATGAGTAAAGAAAAATTAAAATTTTAAATGATTAGCATGAATCTTATCTTTTCATGTTACACAATGCCAATTTAAATGCAAATATTTTTATATTGTAAAGCCCTTATATCGCACCTTTTTATATTGTACAATGCCAGCTTTACATGCAAATATAGATGCACTTAACTCATCTACAGAATTACCTAAATTACATGATTTGTATTTTGTAACTCATACATGCATGCATATTTCATTGTTATCACCATAGTGGAAATATTGCACAAAATTAATTCAACTCCTTTTTAGTTCCCTTTTTCATGTGTGCACATCTACCAAAAATTTCTACCTTTGGCTTATTGATAAGTAAGGAAAGATTGAAAGAAAAGAGAACCATGCATAGCCCCATCTTTCTCCTTCCTTCTATGTCATCATTTTCAGTGTAAATGGTTGGCTAATAAAGAGAAGTAACATGAGTAAGAAAGGATATGATAGGGTTCCTTGCTCATTTGTGTTTCTTAGAACATCATTGCTTTCTTTTTGCTTTTCAAGCAAGTTCTGGTTCAAATGGACAGGGTGGTCTCTCAGGGCTATCAGCACCCCCATTTTGTTGTAGACCTAACACACTTACCTGTACTTGCTTTGAGTCTCACTGAAGTCCCATACATGTGAATCCACTAGATTCAATGCTCACAGGGCACCTTGAATGGTGTACGCAAACAAGGTGGAAAGGAATGGTAGTGGGCATCCACATGGCATGAACCTCATCCACTCCTGTGCATACTCAGTTGTCCTATTAGACTTCACATTCAAAGCACAAATTCAAGGATGAAATTATTAAGAATACCAAGACAGCAATAGCAGAGTGTTAAACTAAGTGTGGGGTCCTTCCCTGTGTGGGTGTCCGTGTGATTACACAGGTTACATACCCATGAAGCCAATTGTAGTCCCATCCTATTCCTCTTTCCACCCCGGGCTTCACTCTGTACATCCTCATGCATAGTTTATCCCACGCACCCAAGCTATGCTCCATTCCCTACAAACAGCTGTGTGTTGATCATCTATCTTTGGGAGGACAGATTCAGGGAAGAGCTCTGTACAGGCACTGAAAGCAGACTTGAGACCTTTGGTAGGAAATTTCAGGGTCCCAAGCTACCTGGGACCAAGCTACCATGGTTGAGACACATGGGGTCTGGTCTATATGGGCTTGTGCCCTGGTTCCCTAGTTCTCTTTACCCAAACACGAAAAGAGTAACCAGTGCCAGCCCAGAGTGGGACCCTCTCAAGCACAGGGCCTGTGGCAGGAACTCCACTTGTGTGGATCTTAGATAACTCCAAGCAGTCAGCCAAGGCCATCATTGTTTTTCTCATTCTCATCATAACTCTTCTTATTTCTAATTTAGGATTTTGCATAAGTTTCATCTCATTATGAATTTTAGTTTATTAGTATCATTTCCCTTTTGCTGCATGGCTCTCTTTTCATCTTTTGTACATGTCCTTTCTTAAATCAATCTTATTGGAGGGATACTTGAGCAGCCACAAAAGTCTCTGTAGACACCTACTCGGTTTCTCCCACACTTATATGATTAATTATAGTATTGTCAGAATTTCATTTTCTGATGTTACTGTAAATTGTCACAGCTAAGTGAAAAATCTAGGATTAGAAAAATGTAGAACTTTATAGTCATATGGGATCTATGGCTCAAGTAGTTATTAAGAGGCTTTTTGTAGGGATAACAGGTAATTGGTAGCATAATGAAGGTTAGATCCCAGACCTCCCAACTCCCAGTCTAATGCCCTGTATTATGCTCTTTCAAAACAGAATTATTCAGTGACATCTTGATGTTTTAACCTCTGGGTTATGAAGCTAGTTGATACCACTGATGAAATGAAGCTCTGGATTTGAGGATCCAGTAGAAAAATCAAACCCAGTATTACTAATGGTATTCTGATAGTGTCTGAAAATACATACAATGCATGCCTATGGCAGTCATTGTTAATCAAAGAAAGTCCTCTTTCCCTTAAAGATTTACACTTCTTCCCATTAACAATGAAAACTGGCACAAAAGATAAAATCTGTAACCATCCTATCTATATAACATAAAAACTGAAAATATTATACAGCCCAGAACACATATTCAGTATTAAACTGAAAACAAAGGCAACGTAATTAACTTACAACAAACATTTTGGAAACAGTATTTACAACAAGCTTTGGTCAATTAAATTCCTTGAATCAGTCAACAATTGCTATAATAAGGCTGTGTAATAACAAGCAATTTCCATTCCCCAACAAAAAAAAAAAAAGATTGCTTTACATACCAATCATTAACTTACATGGATCCACAGGACAGGTGGTGCTGTTGTGCTTTGTGCTGCAGGTCTGCAGTTCAAGTCTGCAACACCTGTGTTTTATGTACCTTGGACCAGCAAGTGAGCCAGGATTGGTTCTTCTCATGGTGGTGTCAAAGGTAAAGGATGCAAATAGATTCATGGGTCCTCTAAAGACTTAAGCTCAGAACTGGCACAACATAACTTCTGCCCACATGCCATTCACCAAAGCAAGTCACATGACCGAGCCAAAATTCAAAGATGGGGAAAGTCAATCACCCAGAATGAGACCATGCCAAGAGTGTAGATGCAAGAATGATGGAAGGATGGAGAATCTCATTCAACCTACCACTGGTCAGATGCCAACAAGAAGAAACAAGGGGAAACAATTTTGGAGTCATGCCTACAGACAATAATCCTACTAAAATACATTTGCTTGGTTCATGTGAGCCTTTTAAAACAAATCTCTACTACTTGTCAATTAATTGCTGCTGTGTGTTAATATTTCTTTTCTCAGGGAATCTAATGATTCTGTCACTGTGTAGGAGACATGGATTTTCAACTGCAGTTGATTCACTCTTTGCTTTCCTGCAAAATGAGCACCACCCAGAGGATCTAAAACAGATGTCCTTTTGATATTTAGTATTAATATTATGGCCATGCCATTTGAGCAAGAGTTTTTCATCACCCATTTTGGAAACCAGTTTTAAAAGCATGGCTTAATTGCTTCTAAATTTCAAGTCTTTCCTTAAGAAATCCTGATGGTTTTAACTCTTAACCTAAAGATTAAAAACAAACAAGCAAACAAATACCACTAACAGCATTACAAAATGGAGGGGACAGGAAATAAATTTGACCCCCAAGGACATATTAATTACATTATATCTATCATCTTTGAAAAAGGCTATTTTTCTCTTTTTTATTATTCTTCAAATGCCATAGTATACATTATGCAGCCATTCCATAATGGCTATTAGGATATAGACAATTCTCAGATATGGTTTCTGAGGAAGACTTTAAAGGAGGAAAGAAAGGGAAGCAGCTATTTTGGAAATATTATTTAACGAAACTAACACTGCAACATGGATCTGAACTTTTGTTTCGTTTTAAAAATAAATATCATATTGCTTCATGTTTTCAATTTTTGTATTTAAAATACTATGTGTATGGCTTTTCCTCAGACAAATGCAAGCTGTTGAGTCAGTTCGAAGTTTGGTTATCATTCATTTTTTGGTTCCTACTTTAAAATATTGTTTATATTAAGTTTAATGAAATCAATGAAAGGAAAAATGTCCCAAGCCTTTTATGCAATAGGATTTCCTGCCCTGCACGGGCCAGTTGTCGCTCTCATACCTGCAATTGGCTTTGTAAATGATCAGGAAAAAATAGCTGTTAGTGATGGTTTTTCAAAGTCAGCTTGGCTACAAGCCACCTCATGTTCTTTGTAGAAAAGTGTCATCAGGAGGAATTAGATTAATTTTTAAAGGCTCTTTACCCTTGGGTTTACTGTAAGAATTCATCATCTTAACACATCATGTCTATTAAGCAACACCATATTTTATATATGATGTTTATAAAATTTGGTTGTGTGAGGGGTTTATATTTGGCTCTTTCTAAAACTGCATGAGACAAGCAGGGTGGGAAGATGTTAACATATTAATAAATAGGGCCCTGATTTTAACAGTGGGAGAGACTTAGTTCTACGCTACATACTATTATGTTAAAATATTTTTTAAAATGAATTTAAGGCATTTAATTCTACAAGCTGATAATCATAAAGAGCTTTTACATAAACATAAGGTAAATCTCCAGGGTGGACATGACAGCTTAATATCACATCTTACAAAAACACCTTTCTTGATTTTTCAAGTTTAGCTTAACATCCCCACTTTTTGTAAAGACTTGACTACTCGTACCTCTATTATCACTGCTCTTCTTGTTCGACTTATGTCATAGTTATGTGTCTCTCTGTCCCATACAATCTTCGAATAACCCCACCAGAGTTATAGAGCAGGAATTACTGTGCCCATTTTGTGGAAAAGGAAACCGGAGCTCGGAGCATATGAACACTTTGCTAGCAGATGTACAAAGAGTAAATGGCAGAGGTGGGTTGCGATTTGAAGGCTTGTGACTGAGTTCCAAGCTTTTCGGTAAACCACGGAGAGCTGCTTCACAGATTGCGTTGTGTTCCGCAGCGTCACGTGTAGCCACTTCCACCAAGAAGGTGCCTGAAGATGTTGCTGACTTGAACAGGAACACAGATGATCAGCACTGTAGAACCATGGCTACTTTTTGCAATGTTGGAAGTGTAACAACGGGCAAAGCAAGAACAATCTAGGGAGATGCACAAGTGCATCTTCTGAAATGTTAAGCTTCATTTTTTTTTTTTTGACATTCACCTTCTAAATGACTCAAGTTCTACAACCTCAGTAATTAGCTGCTTCCCCTATCATTGGGCAAAAGGCCAGAGAAGATACAGTGGGAGATCACTCTTTTCTCTCTCCCTGCTCTGCAGTGTCAAAGAATAACCAGAACTGGGCAGTAGTTGAAGCAGTACAAACAGATGTTAGTCAGTCTATTGCAACAGGGGGAAAGAGGCCTCAGTACAGAACTTGGCTCAATTCTGAATACAGCAGGGGCAAGTGGGAATGACAGCCAAGGAATAGAGTGGGGATCAGTGGATGGAAATTTTCTGAGAGGTAACAGCAGGGGTAAGGGGGATTCTGGCTAAAGCAACCTAATAGGATTCTTGCTGAAGACAGGCCAGGGTGAGCAGACATCACCTGGGGAAGGGTGGATGACGAGGACCCTGATCAGATCCAGAATGATCAGATATCGAGGACAGTGGGTTCTTGGCTAAACTGACTTAGCAGGGTTCTTGTTAAAACTGGATTTTATAAGGAAGTACACAGATAACCCTAGCAGAGGGTTCCATGTGTAATCAAGTAGAGAATCTTTGTCAACAGAGAGCTCTTTGCTCTCGGGGTGAGCAATAAATTTGATGATGGTGAGGTGATACCAGAGAGATTTTAAAAACAGAATGCTATTTTCTGGCTTGACCTTGGAATTTGGGGGGATAATTGATTTCAAGAGGCCCCATAAATTAAGGGTAGCTATAAACTGAACAATAATGATTAGGCGTCAAAATTGTTTCTCAAATTCCTAGTTTAAAGACTAAGAGCCATGTAACCCTTGATAACTTAACCAGCAAGGGCCAGTTTACCTGGCAAATGGCACACTGTAACAGACCTTCCAACTTTTCCATGATTAATATCTAATGGGCATATTTTCTATCCATTGTAAAGTGTGTTTCTCATTGTCACATATTTATTATGAATTCCTCAAAATTAAAAAAAACGAAGTTTAGTTATTTGACACACTAGTGTTGAGATTAAAAATTTAAGAAAAAAGAAGCTCTTGAGAGTTTCATTGTGGAGAGCAAGTCTTGCCTTGGCCAAATAATTTCTTAAGGTAATCCTTTCTGTGTCATTGATAGAAAGTAGAGGTCACGTCAGCTGCTTCCAGACTTAAAATATTCTGTAGTGCAGAGAAAAATATAAATTGCCTCCTTTGTTGCTGCCTAATTTTAGTTTGCCAAATAATATGTCTTTTGTTACTTTGCAAGAAATTATTTCTTAAGAAAGAGATCACATTATTTATGTTGTTTTACACAATTAAAAGAAAGAAAGAAAGAAAGAAGGAAAGCTCATGACCTACAGGATAGTGAAATGCAATTAGTAAGAACAATATGAAGTTGGAGATGGATTATATCCTTGTAGAAGACATAAGGAAAAAACTGCATGTATATTCTATATATGCTATTAGAGAATGTTGGTTTATAATGTGTTATATTTGTTAAACACCTTTACAAATATAGTGGGAAATGTGATGATTTCTTTGTTGTTCAGAGACACAATGATCAAAGGAGAACAATCATTCATCCATCTATTTATTCAATAATATTTGAATGAGCACATACTATGTGCCTATCATGGACTGATAAGACATGGAAAAGCTACAACCTCAGTAACATTAGCTAACCAACTTCTTCTTTCAGCTAGGCAATTTTAAACAGCACAAATAGCTGATAGATTGAAAAGTTATGTTCCTTATTTTCTTAACAGAAGGATGTCCCCCAAAGGCCCAGGAGTTGAAATGTATTGTTTACTGTGTAAAATAAAAACAACAATGTTTGCATCCTGTTTCCATTGGGAGATTAAAACACAGTGGCCTTTAGCTATAGCTCAGATGACAATGTCCCTTAACTTTCAACCATTTATGACAGTTGAGCATTACTACCTTGGAACTAGGGAGCTATAAAGCAAGGAGACAATGTTAGAGTTAGCACACTAAAAGCAGATTTCTAATTCTGCATAACTAGCATGCATTTACTTCATTAACTAGCAGTTACATTTCCCACGCCTTCAATTAACACTGGTTTCATTTTAAATGCTATCAGTTAAGACAAGATGCGATAAGAAAACATCATTGCCAAGCAAGCATTCCTCAAACACCAGCTGATTTATCTCCTTGGCAATTCATTAAAATGCAAAATATATTGAAATTGATTTTCAGCACTTTCAGGCAGGAATGTTTGTAATAATGTTAATTTGCAAATTTCCTCTCTCTCTCTCTCTTTTTTTAAGTCTCTGTGCTGTAGTTGCCATGTTTAGCTGGAGGCTATTTTTATTGTGCAGACAGAAAATGAACAGCGAACATTTATTTCTCATATCTTTCAGAGAAACCTGAGGTGCATGAAGATATTTGTGCTGTAACAGGCATAGTCAATCTCCTTCACTCCCTTTAGTTGCTGTATATCACCAGCAAACTCCCAGCTAGTCCTGCTGTAGCAATTAACCTGCCAGTGCTCTCTCCTGTCAGGCTTCGTAATAATAAACGCCTCCCCCCACCACCCCGAGAGAGACAGAGCTATAGATTCTGGCTCTGCAACTTCCATAGAGGCTGAATTATTCAGAATCAGCATGATTAAGAAGATGACATGGTATTAGTTAAAAAGACATACTTTTTTCTCTCTCTCCCCTGACTGAGGTTTAAACCTATTAAGGTTTAAAGCAGTAGAGGCAGCTGATATTTCCCTCTTTGGTGCACAGGTCCTAAAATAGGAACTCTTGAAAGACTATTTACAATACCTTGTCAATTCCCAAGATCATGAACAAAAGTATAAATACCAGGAGGGAAGTGTCAGAGTCAAAATGTACAGCTCACGTAAATTTAGGAACTAGCTAAAAATAATATTTTCACCCCAAAGAGACAAAGAGAACAGGGTTTGTTTCAAGTAATTAGTCATGTTTCAATTGTTATTCTTATAAGTATAAAAAAAACTCCTCCCATGTCTGTGTTTTTTGGGTCAGTTTCAAGTGGATCAAATTGGAATTAATTATAAATTGAAAATGCGGATATATAATCTGTCAGATAACAAGTTGTTAGACCCTAGAAATAGTATATCCCAAACAATAAACCTTGTGTTTATGAGGATGGCAGTATTATAAATGTCATAATGGATTGCAAAGGAACCAGCTGTTTATATTCTACTATCGTGCATGAATGAGAGAAGAGCAAGCCAGGAAATAAAAGGAGATTGAGGAAAATTTACTAGTACCAAGTCACAGAAAAAAGCCCAAGGAACTCAATTTTTACGCATTCCCATCCAATTTACCCTTGCTGGTGACTTTTGGGGGGAAGTGTAGCTTTTGAAACCAATTGTATTATTCCACTTTAAGATGCCTTCTAGTATATTCAATAGACCCATCACAGTTATATGTTCCTTTTTCAGTCTCAAGCTGCCCTCACCATATGAGATTGGTTACTGTCTGAGGACTTTCAGAGAAGGATTTGAATGCAATTTCAAAGGCCAGACAGAGCAGCTTTCAAAACACTGCAAGCTTAGGAAAGCAGGGTTAGTGGCCCAAGAGGGGTGAGAGACCGGCTTTCTGTTTCTCATTTCACTTCAAGCTAAAGCACCTCTGATCCCAATCCAGTGAAAGGGAGGCAGCATGGCATTTCTAATTGAATGACCCCACCCACCCGAAGCTCTGTAAAATGGCAATTATCAGTAACTGCATTATTGCCAGCATCATCCACATTAGCCCTTGGAGACCAGTGATTCCTTTGAGAACAGAAACATTTTGCTCTTCTCCGTGTAATTAAATCTGGGTCCGCCCATGAGATTTCAGCAAATAGCCAGGCTGCTCAAAGACGCTTGTTAGCAGGTTGCCATTTTCTGCGCATCAGGTATGAATCATAGGTGCTTATTATGCAAAGATCTTATTTCAAGTCTCATGTCCCCTTTTCTCAGCCAGAACTAGAACCCAGCAAAGGGATTCAGAGTAGGGGTACAACTTAACTTTACAAATTAGGAGTGTTGCTTTATGGGGCATTACAGCTACTCTATTTAAAAATCCAATCCAGAAGATAACATTACTGCTTGTCGTGTTTGCATTTTCAGATAAGGCACCTTACCCCTGGCTGCAGGTTTCTTATCTCTCTAATATTCATGGAGCGGTAGCTTTTAATTAAACCATCCACAACTCTGTGTAACTCAAAATGTATATTTTACTGCAGCAGGAGCCAATAGTCAAGAAAAATTCTTTATTTTAAATTTATTTTTAAAGCCTGGGTAGTTTTATTACCAGTGATGTCATGGACAGTGTTGTCCTGCAAAGATGACTAAATGTCGAAGCCTCATGTTTCAAGAGACATGAAGATCATATCAGGGGTGTCCCAAAAGTTCATGAGACTCTTGACTTCCACAGATACAATATTCCGAGATCTGACTTTGTCAGAAATTCAGGAGGTTCATGAGATGCAATCATTTGTCATTTTCCTCAGGCATAATTTTATTCACATGCATGGCGGATCTAGAATGTGGAGGTGAATCACTAGATTACTGATATCTCCAAATTGACCATCTGTCTTCTTCAAATATTATATGCCTCGATTTCCCCAACACAGGCTCCTGATTTTTTTTCCAAAGGCCACATTTTCTCAGTTCACTGGTTCTCTTTTTATTTCCATCCTCTAAATGTTAAGGTCTAAACCACTTCTCTTTTCAGTCTTCTCACTCTCTCTAGGTCATCTCATTTATTCCCAGGACTTCAAGTTCTATGCGTACGTTGATGATTCACAAATTCAAATTACCCCCTCGTAGCCCACTCTTGAACTCATAGAACTTCAAGCCCACTCATAGAACTTCAAATTCAGAAGCATGCACTCAGCTGCCTACTTGCACACTGGATATCCTGCTGGCACTTAAATCCAACATATCCAAAACAAAATTCATAATAATAATGATGCAGATAATATTTAATATGCATTTAATATTTACATTCATAATATTTACAAAACCCATAACAGGAAGGAGGCTATCATCTTTCTCATTTTACCAGTGAGGAAACTGGGAATGAAGAAGTTAGTTGTCAAAAGTCATATGCTCACGAGAAGCTGTGACTTGAGCCTAAGTGCATCTGCCCAGGGTCTATTCTTAATCACCACCCCCATGCTGCCCACCTCCAGTTTCCTCCTTCACTTATTTAATTCTTCTAGTGATCCTTCCTATCTCAATGGTACGATTTCTTCTTCAGGGTTGCCTTTCCTGACACTACAGAGTAACTTGGGTTTCCAGACCTAGAGTTCTACAATTACAAAATACCCTTTTTTTTTTTTTTTCAGAGAGACTACAATCATATATTTGATTTTTAATCCTCTCAACAGCCTGGGAAATACAATGGACAGACATCAGCTCCATTTGCAGTCGAGAAAACAAAAGGAAATAAATGGATGAGGGAGAGGACAGTTCAGAGAGAGGGAACAGCGAGGGCGAAAGCCCTGGTGGGAAAGACAGTGAAATAAAAGTGGCATTCTCGGGTTACATTATATTTAATAGAATGATTCCCTTTGAAGCTAGAACACAAAGAGTGAAAGAGAAGAGGCAAGAGGTAAGAGAGGTAGGTAGGTTCTCAATCACAGAGGCTTTTCCAGCCCATGTTAAAAATCTGAAAATCTATTCTAAGGATAGGACAAGAAATATTTAAGCAACATCCCACACCAGGTGGGAACTTTTGTTTTACTTGATGAACCTACGTAGACACATCAATATCACCCAAAGTCTGTAGTTTGTATTAAGGTTCACTCTTGGTGTTGTACATTCTATGGGTTTGGACAGATGTATGATGACATGATATATGTCCACCATTGTAGTACCATGCAGAATAGTTTCACTGCCCTAAAAATCCTCTGTGCTCTGCCTGTTCACCCCTCTCTTCTTCCTAACCCCTGGGCAACCACTGATCTTTTTACTCCAACTGTAGTTTTGCATTTTCCAGAATGTCATATAGTTGGAATCATAGCATATATAGCTTATTCAGAGTGGCTTCTTTCACTCAGTGATGTGCATTTAAGGTTCTTCTACATCTTTTCTTGGCTTAATAGCTCATTTTAGTGCTTAATAGCTTCTTTTTAGTGCTGAATAATAATCCATTGTATGAGTGTACTATGGTTTGCCCATTAATCAATTGAAGGACAACTTGGTTCCTTCCAAGTTGTGGCAATTAGGAGTAAAGTTGCTATAAACATACATGTGCAGGTTTTTGTGTGGACATAAGTTTTCAACTCCAAAAAGAATAATTGTTCTATCCCATGGAAATAGTACATTTTGGAAGAAACTGTCTTACAAAGTTGCTGTACCATTTGCATTCCCACCAGCAATGAATTCCTGTCCCCGTTGCTCCACATCCTCATCATTATTTGATGTTGATGGTGTTACAGATTTTAGCTGTTCTAATAGATAAGTAGAGGTATCTCATTAGTGTTTTAATTTGCAATTCCCCGATGACACATGATTTCGTGCATCTTTTCATCTGTGTATTTGCCATCTACATATCTTCTTTGGTGAGATGTCTGTTCTTTCTAGAGGCTCAAGGGGAGAATTTGTTTCCTTGCCTTTTTCAGCTTCTAAAGGTTGTCTGCACTCCTTGGCTGGTGGCCCCTTCCTCCACTTTCAAAGTCAGTGATGAAGGTTGAGCCCTTCCCTCATGGCATCCCTATGAACTTAAACTTATCATCACATATTTCTTTAACTCTCTCCATTTCTGCCTCCCTCTTCTTCCATTTTGAAGAATCCTTCTGATTACATTGGGAGCACCCAGATAATCCAGCATAATCTCCCTTACAGTCAGCTATTAGCAGCCTTAATTCCCCTTTTCTAACATATGCGTAAGTTCTGGGGATTAGGATAAGGACATTTTTTGTGGGGGGGATAAGGACATTATACTTCCTACCACAGTACTCCATAAATATTTTCTATTTATTGTTATTTAAGGGGAGTAAGCACTTACAGGCAACAGGAAGTCATTACTTATGAAATGATTAATATTGAGATAATAAAATCATATAGTGCTAACATTCATCGGGTGCCAGGCAGGTGTTGGGGGGCAGGAGGGATGGGTATATTCACACCTAACGAGTGCTGGGCACACCATCTGGGGAATGGACATGCTTGAAGCTCTGACACAGGCGGGGCACAGGCAATATATGTAACCTAAACATTTGTACCCTCATAATATGCTGAAATAAAAAAAATTTATATTGTAATCAAAAAATAAATAAATAAAAACAATTCAAACAATTAAAAAATCTTCCTGATATTTTACAACTGTCTTATTCCCACTTAATTCAATAGCAAAAATTTTTTCTTTTATCAGCTCAAGTGTATGAAGTCTGTTTAAAATATTTAACTTAGTTTTCATTGAAACAAAAACTCCTATCTTTTCATACTTACCTGGGGCCAAGAACTTAGCCGATATTTAATTAAATTACATAATAACAGTGATAATTGTACCTGAGAATAAACACACGAAGAGAAACACAACTGACTGTTGGTAAACATATAACTCAGCTGGAGAGGCAAGAAAGTTTGGGCTCAACAGAGGAACACCAACTGGTGATAGGCACACAGTCAGTACAAGAGAACATCAACCCCCGTGTTTTGCAGAGGGAATAGAGATTGTCCATTAATCTAGTAAACCAGTTAAGTGGAAGTTTTTACAGAAAGCTTCTACTTATCTACAAACAACAGAATGCAGGCTCTGTAAGCAGACATGGGTTCTAATTCCTTCTCATTCATGTCTTACAAATTGTGTTACCTTGAGCAAATTAATTAATGTCTAAAAAGTTCTGTTCCCTCCTCTTGTCAAATAAGGGTTAAGATACTTTCTACCTCAAAGTGTAGTGGCAAGTTTGGAAATAACATAGTTCTTGCAGGTAAAGAGGTTCACTGGGCAACGATTTTGTCAATCACAAATATTTGCACACCACTTTCATTACTTTCTTGAATAAATTCCTAGACATAAAATGTTGCTGAATACAAGTGATTACAATTCTCATAATTTTATATACAATTATTATCAAAACGGTCTCCAGAAATATATCCTAATTTCACTTTTAACTACAATGTATGACAATGCCCATTTCCTTAACAAACTTGCTAGGACTCTTTATTATTTAAAAATTGCCATTTGAGTTGCTTAAAATAAGTACTATCTGAAATTGTTCTTCTCATTTGAATTTCCGTGATTATTTGCTTTGGGGATTTTTTTCACGTAAAATTATATTAAACTATTGATTTCTTCTTTTTGTGAGTTGCTTGTTAATATTCTTACCCCATTTTAATTAGGAAGTTTATAGTTTTCTCAATGATTTGCAAGATTTTGAAGTATTAAGACCTGTGTCTTATATGCCCTTACTTTTTCTGATTTATGTTTCTCTTTCTATTTTATTTATGTCCTAAGGATATCCTTGAAAGACAATTCCCAAATTTCCTCTGTCCTTTGGGAGGAAAATCAGTTTTAAAATACCATCTGCCTGAGATTTCTTATGGCTAGTAAATTTCCTAATGATATTATCACACGCAATTCAGTATTCATCCAAGAGTTCATCTGAATGTCTAATAATCATTTGACTTGTTAAGAAACAGTAACTATTTTCAGAAAATTTGTTTCTTTTTTACACTCTTCTCATACCTTAGGTACCAAACCAACTGGATTTGTGATCCCTGACTTGTTTTCACCAATCAATTTCTATTCTTTTTTAATTGCATATTTCACTAGGCTTTGCTTTATTTAGTAACTGTTACCTAAAGCTTATTATTACAGCACCTCGGTCTGTTAAATAACGTCAACATCCTTCCTGTCACCTCAGCACTTCTAACCCCCCTCCTCATATCCCCCTCACTGAATAAAAAGCAACGGGTTTTTTGTTGGAAGCTTTGAATGAATAATTCATTTGGCAAAATCGTCTGTGTTGTGCATGTTCGGAAGACAGAGCACTTCTCTTGTCAGTCACAATGGCTTGGGTAGGACTAAGTGCTGTTCAGTGTGTTCTCGGAGTGTACCGCTGACGGCGGGCTGCTGAGATTGCCAACTGTGTTAATCCTGACCATCCTTCTTTGTCTTTTGTGACAGGAAGATTAAGATTCAGGGTCTTATTCAATTGTAGCAGTTGGACTGTATTTCACTGTATTTCACTTTGTTGTTTCAAGCCTTCTTTTAAATTACTGACAGATTCTCATCATCCCTCAAACCCTGTGAAATCCTGACCTGGAGCAACTTGCTCCTGGGGCAGCGTGGAGAGAGAGGAGAGAGTATGACCCTTCCTATCAGAGACTCTCCGGTTTGGGTTCTGCATTTGCCACTTATTAAATTGGCAGCTTGGGCCAGCTACATAACCTCGATGAGCCTCAACTCTCTTATCTGGAATAGGGAAGGAATTACTGCTACATAGCAGTTTGTGTGTGTGTGTATGTGTGTGTGGGGGGAGTGGATTTCATGAAGAATGTTTCTATGGAAGCACCTAGCACTCTGCCTGCAGGATGGCAGGTTTGTGGTTAATGCTCACATCTTTTTAATTAATTCCTTCTTCACCATTGTCTCCATCTTTCTATAGTCTGTTAAACATGTGCAAAATACTAATGAACATGTGATTTTCCCACCTAACAATACTCAATATTTCCCTCTTTTCATGAGATAAATCCACTCTCCCCAGCATGATCCCAACCAGCTGCCCCTTCCCTTCCTACCTACCTGATGGCCCAGTGGACCATCCACGTGGAAATGTTATTTACTTTCTCCAAAGCATTTTAAGTAAGTTCAGTTTCCAGACCTGATAGCTTCCACTCTCATACATTATCTCATCATAGGCTAATCATCTGGCTACGTATCCATCTCCCAGTTGGACATTGTTTGGCTTATAGAAAATGACTCCAGGAATTTTTAGTGAATGAATGAATGAGTGCATAAATGAATGAATGAAACATTGACCATTTTGAAGGATAATATGGTAGAAATTTTAAAAATACTCAGATCATGGTGACAGAAACACCAGGAAATGCCTGTGGCACACCTTGGATCAATTATCTGTGAAACTAGTTTTTGAAACATGTTGATAAATGCTAGGTCCATTGTTCTCACTGTTTACATCTGTCCCCCACCCCCTTCCTCCCTGATTGCTTTCTCCAACTGTTTACTACTTCCTTCTTTCTGCTTTTTGAAGAAAGTAGAATGAAGAGGGATGATTTGCAGAATCCCTCCGGAGGCTGGTAGCCTCTGCTGTGTCCTTAAATGGAATCCAGCCTGTTTGTTTTACTTGCTGAGTCTATAAAATAACCTCACAAATGTTAACAAGTGACTAACCTTGGCTCTGTTAACCCTCTCCTTCCTGGCTCAATGGTGGAGGCTCTGTTGTGCATCTTGTCTTGGAAGGTACCTTCCTTTTTCCCTCTACGGGGGATGTATTGCCTTAACTGGTGCTGACTAAAACTCTTAGGCAGCAAGCCACATATTATAAAAGTCTTAAGGGATTTTTCTCCTGCAGTTTTTATGTGATGCCCATCGATTTTTCAGGAAGTGTCCCAGCACTTTTTCTGTCTCCCTCAGGAGAAAATCTAGAGTTCTAGCACAGAATGTACCATCTGATCAGACTTCCATGCTAACATTGTATATATTTATGGATAGGTCTGTACACAAGAGGGCCTATGCCCTCTCTCAGAAGACCTCAATACTGATGATACCAACATTTGCTCAGAGGAAAAATAACTTAGGAACTCATACGTGGACAAGACTATTTTCTTTTAACTCATGTCTTAAAGCAAAAAATTAGACTGAGACTAAAAGGGAATGCTATTTGAGATGAGCTACTCGTCATACCTTCCACTTTTGTGTACTATATGCACAAGTGTGCATGTGTGTGTCTATTTGATATCTGACCTTACAGAGCTGATGACAGAGAGGCCCAATATTCTAATGAAGGGGATGAAGATGAGTGGTTTGATTTTCTTTGAGATACCAGTGATAGCAACAATGACAATAACATAACTACCATTAACGGGGTACTCATTGTGTCACACTTTGCATGCAATATTCTATTTCATCAGCAAAGCCACCTGTAAAATAAGGGATTATTATCTCTATTTCACAGAAGAGAACTGTATGCTAAAGCTGATGCTAAAGCTCTTGAGTGGCTTGTCAAACCCCATCCAGTAAGAGGACAAGGAGAGAATCAAACAGTACAGTTCCAAAATCTAACATTTACCACCGCACAACACTACTTCCCACCAGTTCAATAATATCCTGCTTCTTTCTACAGCCCCTTTTTCCCGAATTATTTAAAATATAATGCTATCATAGTGTAACAAATCAATAAGAACAATGACTCCTTGATTTGATAGCTCAGAAATTCACCTTTTTGTTGAAATGGGTTTTGTTTAAAAGGCAGAAGCCTGGAACCCACCTGACACCCGCTAGAGGCAGGACGTTGGAGTCTCCATGAAAACACCTCCTCCGTCAGTGCTGGTGTAGCCTGCCTAGCACGTTTGCTTGGGTGCGGGGTTGGGAACCATGTCTTAGAATCTAGGCATTTGGCCAGGGGCTGGTCTGTCACAAAAAGACTGGCACGTAGGAACCACTTAATAAATTGTCGTTGAACTGAATTGTTGAACCATCGGTCTCTAAAGTGATACTCCCCACTGATGAGAACCATTTTCCCTTTAATATTTTGCAAGGGGAAATACGCTCATTCCCACCACGCAGCTCAGCCTTTAGGGTTTAGGGCAGACAGGCAGCAGCAGTAGAGCCTCTCAGCAGAGTTTCGCATCAAGCAGAAGGACTACGCTCAAGGTAGACATTTTCTTTCCTGGGACAGTACCTGCCCCTGTCATTAAGGTTTATAGGTATTTGTATATGTCATTACTGTTACCAGTTTTTCCTGGGTCCTGGGGAGAATCAAGCTGAATGCCAGTAAAATACAGCAAGCTCCTAAGAGAAAGATGCTCTGTAAAGATATAGTATTACTATAAATTTCAACTACTTCTCCCAGCCTGAAAATGCTGTCCTGGAGAGAATGATCACTTAGCAGTCATTGGCTCATTTCCCAAGCTAGTAGGAAACCGACCTGACTCCCAGGCCTGGTGAAAGTGGAGGAAGGGGGTCGCTGGGCTCAGAGCAGACAAAATATTAACCAAAGGGACACAATCTATGTGTCAAATCATTATCAGTGATAAATGCAGCCTTCTCAATACTTGGTGTAATGATAAAAAAAACACGGACCTACAAAACTCCATTGCCTGTTCATAAATGGAATATCATCTTCTTAAAGGAGTTTGTCCTATTTTCTGATTTTCTTACTGCTGCTCCCAATTTAGCATGTGGCAGCATCAGGGCGACTGATTCTCTTCTTTACCCCTCGAGAAGTATCAGTCATCTCGATCTCCATCAGATTTTCACAGTAGCTATTTGAACAAGGAGAGTTCCCTTGGAGTTAATCTTTTAAACTTAAAGGCAAAAATCCCTTGAGCCCATCTCATATACATGAGACTGAATGTCTCTGCACTGCTCATAATCTTAGAGAAGTGTTATCTTTTGGCCTGCAGATAAATACAACATTTCACCAGTTTCTGGGTATCTCATACCCAGTCGGGGTGTGATACCTAAGTAAAAACCAATGTTCTAGAGAGAAATGGGTACATTTGCAGACAGACAAAGGGAGTGTTAATTTATAAAGCCATTTTAAAAAAGTAATGATGCCATGTGATCAAAAGACTTGGAAATATTAATAACATGTATGACATGCATTTACATTATACATATATGTATATAAATATAAATAAATGATAGAAAAATATTTAAAATGTAAAAATATAATACAAACATATCTAATGCATTTATACTATTCTACTGGGGACTTTGTCCTGTTCCACAAATTCTATGCTGACATCTCTCAACCCTCTCTCCTCACTCCACATTTTGATAGAGAACTGCCTTCCCAACCTCTCTTGGATGACCAACGGGCATCTCAAAACTGCACTTCTGACTCTCCCTGACAAACCTGCTTGTCTTGCAATCTTCCAGATCTCAAATGGGAACTCCATTCAACCATTTGCTCAAGGCAAATCACCTTAGGATTCTTGTGGACTCTTTTTTCCCATAGCAACCAAGATATTCCGTTGTCCTGACTCTCAAAATAGGTCGAGAATCCAGACACACCTTACCACTTCCATCAGCCCCACTCT
This sequence comes from Propithecus coquereli, assembly GCF_000956105.1. NCBI lineage: Eukaryota > Metazoa > Chordata > Mammalia > Primates > Indriidae > Propithecus > Propithecus coquereli. The sequence continues at coordinate 812,556 of NW_012139080.1, read as the reverse complement.
TCAAAACCACCTTGGAGGTCAGAAGCAAGGTCTGCCGGGAGTTACACATTAGGGAAGCACCAGCAAATCGATGCATTTGATAGCCCTGGGAATAGAGGAGATCCCTTAAAGAGGGAGTGAGGAGAGAGAAAAGAATGAAACCCAAGAAAAAGCTGTGAGGAACTTTAACATTTAGAGCTCAGCTCTAGAAGGCAGAAACTGAGAAGATTTAGAAGGACGACCCAGGCCCTAGCTCCATTAGAGTTGAGACCACGTTAGATTATCACTGGAGGCAAAGCTGGGTGTGGTCTAGGGGGAAACAGCCCCATAAACCCTTACGCAGCCTGTTCCAGAAACATCCAGTCCTGCAAATAGGTGCTTTAGCCTAAGATCACTATAAGAGAGGACTTGAGCCCCTTACACAGAAAGCTATAAGCCCCATCCATCACCCCAGTGGGGCCAGGTCGTGTGTTTTTCATGGAAGAAAAATGAAAGAAACAACGCGACCCTTGCCGGGCTGGCTCCAGCCTCAGATCATTGTGGGGAAACCCTAATCCAGCGCTGCATGGCCTTCTCTGTTCTGTCCCAGGGCAACGGCCCACTTGGCTATCACAAGATCCCAGTTCGTGTGGGATGGGCCAGGCTGCCACCCAGGAGGCTGAGCTGGAGGCAAAGATGATGGAGTTCCTGGGAGAAAATCGCTGAGTGATGTCACAGGGGGAGGCTGAGCCAGATTCGGAGCTACCATCCCCACAAGCCTCAGGCCTCCAGCACCCTGGATTCTCCAGGTGAGTACACGAGAACGGAGGATCTGTAATTTTAACTGAAAAACTCCAGAGGAAAACTCCCCTGAAGGCACCGGTGGATGGAGGGACTGTAGGAGTGCACAGGCAGAAAAGGAGCCTGCAGGCAGCCAAGTGGTGTTTGTCCCAGGAGCAGGCAAGCAAAACCATGCATCACCAGGTTCCAGAGCAGAGACAACAGGCAGCGGCAGAAGAAAGCCCTCCTTCTACTGCCCATCCACATCAGAGAGGGGAAAAGTCCTAGGGAAAACTGGATTTCCTCTCTTGGAAAGGGTAAAAGATTCTCAGGCCCATTTAGACTTCAAATGTTCTTATGAATGTTAAGTCCTGGGATATATCTATCACATCTCTTTTCCAAATTGTCTTTAATAAGCATGAACCACTTTTATTTTTTTGAAATTAATAAAAAAGAAATTAAAAGGGAACGACCATATTTTTTTCTCTATATTTCTAAATGATTTACTTACATTCGTATTACAAATCTTGTGTAGGGTAGTTGGCAAATATCCCATTTCATTGACTGAAAAATGTAGCACTGCAGAGATTAATGAACCTTTTAAAGGTCAAAATTCTAAACACTAAATCCTGTGGGTTATTTTTCCCTAAGCACGAATTCCTTATCTCAACGTGTTCAAGCAATTGCCAAATCATAATTTCTGCTTTGTCCCAGATTCTAAGACGGTAAGGGCTGCACTGGCTGATTTGAGACTAATTATTCAGAAATTAAAATTGGCGTCTGGCTTTATTTCAGTTAAAATGCAGTTGACGGTGATTATTTTCCTTTCTCCTGCCTGAAGGCTTCTCTATACCTCATGTGTCACTGGCTCTTTCCTGAGGACAGACATCAGATGGAATCTTCTTTTTCCTAGATTCCTTGAGTGGGAATATTCTTTTTTATCAACAAATAGGTTAGGAGTAACTCTACTGGATGACATATTTCATAACAAATAAAATTTTATAAAATAAAATTACAGATGTTAGTGCCACTGGGGGCTCGTTTACATGAATAACATCTATCTGTTTTGCTTAAATTTCATGTTTCACAAGAAATTCATATTAGTAAATATTGTTGAAAAAAACTAATGTTTTGTTTTTAGTTGACTTATCTATTTTCCTTCCGAGTACAACGTAGGGGCAAGCGGGGAGGAAAAAAAGAAAATCACAATCATCCAATACTAAACTGTCAGTTATTATACAGTTTTATGATAATTCCAGAGACAAAAATATATTTTTGCAAGTGTTTTTTTTTTTCCCCTGCTCTTTCTTTTTTTAAAGATATGCCCTCCAAGTGCCAGTAATTACTCCTGTAGGCAGAATCAGAGAAACAAAATTGTGCCATTAAGAGCCGAGAGGCAAGAAATGTTCTTTAGAAAAACATTTAAATGAATGTGGTTTCCTACTGAGTTATGGTTTTGCCAGACAAGTGATTTTTTGACCAATTCTCAAGTGTAAGCCTGAAACAAGTAAACATTATTGCTCAAGCTTCTGGCTTACAAAAAACATACATATTATCTCATGTCTACTGTAATTTCACGTTGAGCACGGGTACAGTCTTCTCTTAATTAGTCTGGGGGAGAGGCCAAGGAAGGATGGGCCAACAGCGAGCATGGAAGAGTAAGTAGGTAATAGCTTGACAGGGAAGGAGAGGAGGAGATTCGGTGAGGTCTGCTCTGTTGCTCCACGGTGAGACTGGCCAATGAGGCTGGGATGGCAGGGTCTGCCAAAAACAGAAGAATCAATGTTTAATAAGCTTTGAAAGACGAAGCAAGACTTGGCAGTCATTTAATTCAATGATCTTCCATTTCAGCAGAGAGGATTCTCAACTCTGGAGAAGTAATGTGGTTTGCCCAAAATTAGACAACTGATAAATGAAAGAGTTTCTGCTTCCCCTGAAAGTTGTTCTATTATTCTCCCAACTGCCTGTTTTCACGGAAAATCCAGATGGCAATGGAATCTACCTGGGGTCTATTAATAGTTTGCTTTGCTTTGATATAGGAATCAATGCAGACATTTGGGGAGAATGGAGAAGACTCTTTTTTTTTTTTTTTTTGACAAGGCAGGACTAAAACTTTGGCTTGAACAGAAATAAGTTTGAAGATATCAAATACCCTATAACCGGATCAAGCCGATGTGGGCGAGGAGGGTGGGGAAGACTGGAGTTCGACACTCATACAGAAACAAAGCAGAGGGCTGAATATCAGGAAGTGATGGTTGTTTGTCAGGAAAGGCTAAAAGAAGGTCTAGGGACAATAGCTTTGCATGTCAGGCGCATCTATATAAGAGCTGAAAGCTGAGGGGAAAGAGGGTGGGTTTCATTGACAAGGTTCACTGATCTCTGTCATGTGGGCAGGTGGGGACTTCCCAAGCATTCTTACCTGGGAAGTTTCCCACTCCCTCTGGGTCTTAAAAGGGTACCTTGTGTTCTGACCAGGGCTTTCCACAGAAGTCCAGTATTTTTGCTTCACTATCAGAAGGCAACATTCAAACCAGCAAGAGAAAATAAAGTTTAATTTACAAAACCGTTGGGACGCGTGAAGGCTCTTTTTTCCTATTCTCAACCAGCCTGTTTCTATATATGATGTTTATTATGTTCTAAGTTTATTAAGCCAGTGTCCCTTTTTAAAATTTTAGGCCAATTAATAGTACATTTCTATCATGTAGCTGACACCTTTTAATTGATGAGGTCAGAAACATTGAATTCAATGTTGTTCATTAAAGCAGTCACCATTTAAAACCACTAATAGTTTTTAAAAATGTCAGATGGGCGGCAACTAGGATAAAGATCACTGATGACAACATAACCTCTTGTGTCTTGGCCACACCTTAACCCTCAAGGTCAAAGTTTAATTACATCAATTAAAGCTCACAAATTCAGTAAGAAGCATGGGGCTTAACTTCTTCGCAGAAATGGTACCCAGTTCAAATCAGCCGATGTGGCTTTTTAACCCCACTGTTCTCCCAGCTTCTAGAACAGAGAATCCTGCTTGAGCTATGTGTTTACACATTTGGTGGCAATACCTCTGATTAGTTGTATTTTTGAGCTGCAACTCATTACCAACGGTGTTTTTCCAACTTACGAGAAAAACTAGGCAATTAATTTTGTTGATGCTATTGAAAAAGGCTTTTACATATTCTTGCATGATGTGTAGTGCCAATATAATACAACGCCATTATCCCTTACCCACAAAGGCAAAATACATAAACTCTGAAAATCAAAAATTTTGATTTTGCTTTTTAAATTAGCACCATATTTATTTAATGGTAAAACCTGACTTGAACTGATATGAGACTATCTGGAGTCTATTTATCTCATTTAGTGTAAATATTGATGCTTTTTATTGTAGAAATCTTAATGAGTTTGATTAGGGGGGAACTGCCCTAGATTCCACCGAGGGTCATTACATAATGTAAAATTTGTGTATATGTGTGTACACTGTATTATCTTTGTAAAATATGAAGAAAAAATAAATTCCCCAACCCAACTGGCCTAATCAGTTTTAGATAAAGATGAACCAGAAAAAGTAACATTTGAATATTTTCTAAGATTATAGAAAGCGATTTTTGAAAATTGCCTCTACTTAAGTGAGCAATTCCCATTGTTGTTGCTCATACGTTCAGACTCTTTTTACCCCTGGAAGATTTTGTTTGGGTTTTTTAACACTATTTTTATCTTTATTTTACTCTTCAAAATTCATGTACCCATGGAAAACCAGCAGATGGAGAACACTAGAAAGTGTCACATACCAAATCTGCAGTGGACATTGGCCACACAGCCTTTCTGATGCTATTAGGACAGTGCCTTATGGCTGTTTACCTGGTTACTTCGTATGATGAGAGATGTATTTAATCAAACAACATTTAATATTTGGCCTCTTTGCTGAGACTGTCAGCAAGGGCCTAATTGTGAAAAGAAATGCTGTTTATCTGACCTATGCCCAATGTATGGCCCAACACCTTCTTTCCCATTCATTCCCATTGCAATCACAAAACTATGCATGAATCTTACCCACTCTTAGCAATAACCACTTTCAAAGGAAAAAATAAAAATCTCATATCTTCCCAGATGTGTTCTAAAAATAAAGTCTTTTTTGCTGTTGATGTATTGCTTTACTTTTTATAATTTTGGTGGGAATCAGAATTGTATTTAAAAATCAATATATTAGTTTTTACTTGCCTTTCATAAGGACAGTGGTTTTATTTTTGTGAAAATGAGGACCAGATTATATATCTTAGGTTTCTGGGCAAAGAATGTTAAGTAGATATAATCCCTTATGAGACTGTGATATTGAATTTCAAAAGGGTGAGGAGAGAGAGAGGGAATGCACACAACCATAATATTGAAAGGCACTGTTTTGGCAAGAAAAAGTTTTCAAAATATTCATTATGTACAAGATTGTCTGTTCATGAAGATCATCATCTTGGGCATGTAACTTCCTGTTAGAATGAGAGAGACAAAGAGAGAGTGAGAGTGTGTTCTGTGGGCTGGGAATATTCCACTCGGGTTTCGTTCAGTAAGAGAAGAGAAACGGTATAAAATCCTAATGTATTGGTTTTATTTTCCTCATTGAAAACAGAAAAGAAGGAAGAATTTTAACTCAGTATATTTTCAGACTGTGGACTGGAAACCAACTGAAGTTAATTTACAAGTCGACACAGAGGAAAACAAGTGGGAAGTATGAAACCTATCCATATTCATCTGGGTGCATTTAAAATGCATTTCATTTCAAAAAGAACTCTTTAAGAAGTCCACCAACAGTGTGTATTTCACGTACATAGTCATGTGCTTTCAATAAATGGCTATTTCTTACGAATTCAATGGAAACTTCAGTGGGGAAGAAAGCAGAAACCACGAAGCCACAGGGATGTCACAACTCCCACGAATTAATGCTACTTCAGAAAAACAACTACCAACCTTTAAACAGCAAATGCAAAATGTCAAGTAAATCAAGTACCTACCATATGCTAAGACTGTGTTATGAAAATGTTAACAAATAGTTAGGTATTATTACAGTGAAAAAAGAAAACACATTGCAATTGATGGCAGCTGGGCAAATTATTCAACAGCCATATAAACCAGGCATAAAAAATGATTTGGCAACATGGGAGAGAATTTTATGCATCTCCCTATCATAGTCACAACATTTTTAAGGGTATTTCTGTTAATCCTTTAGGTATAATTGTATTCTTTTAACCCGATGTGAGGAATTGGCATGAATTACATGAAAAGTGAACCAGCTAGTGAGACTGGTGGACATATTGCCTGCCTGGAGATATTTGTGAAACAATCTAGATGTCTGGATTCAAAAGTAACATGCATCCTGGATGCTCATCTATCTATTCATTCTTCCCGTAATTTCCTTTTGACACATTTAAGCTGAATGTTTTCCCTACTTTTCTGAGAAGGATATTAAAAAGCCTGTGGTGCTCAGACTATCTATTCTGACATGGCACACTTTACTTATTCTCAGCTAGATTTTATAATTAAAGTAAGAAATGTACATACAAAATAGCAAAATGCTAAACAGTGAAAATAATTATTCCTCCCATCCTATACCATCCCACAGAGAACGACAGTTTAAAGGTTCTTATGTACATTTTCTGGAATTTTCTATGTATTAATAGATCATTGTACCCTATGTTCCCCTCTTCCATAACTTTCTTTTTTTCCCCTAACAATATATCTTGGAGAAAATTCTATCAGCATGTCAGGACATAAGGAGGAGCCACATTTAAAAAATGGCCGCAAGGTAATCCATTATATAAATATACCGTAATCCTTTCAGTTTCCTATTAATGAGCATTTTAGAATATTTCTAGACTCTTACTACTAATAACAATGGATACATATTTTTGCTTATACATGTTGGACACTTCCATAAGAGAGATTCCTAGAAATGGAATAGCCAGATCAAATAGTATATAAATTTAAACTTTGAAAGACAGTTCTAAATTGTGTTTCAAAGTGGATGTTCCAATGTACATTCCTGTTAACATTGTTTAAAATTGTTTATTTCCTCCACATCTTTACCAATGATTTTTTTGGTTGAATAGAAAGTTAAAATGCTATTTCAGAGTTGTTTTAAATTTCAATATGAAATTATAGCTAAAATTGAGCATTTTTTCATATATTTCTAAGCTATTTGTATTTTCTTTCTTGTCATACTATTTATTCACATTCTTTCCCTTTTCTCTACAAAATTCTTTACTCTTGCCTTAATGATTTAGAATAGTTCTTTAAATGATAAAGAGTTTAATTCTAAACACAATCATATTGCTGCAAATATTTTTTCTTTTCTTTTTTTTTTGACATTAGGGTATTTGAGACTAAATAATTTTTAGATAGAAAAGTTTATCAATTTTCCTCTTGGATCAGTGTTTAATTACTTTTCCTGAAAAAGACAGAGAAATTTTTACAGAAAAACAAATGACTATAGTTAAGTAATTACAAACATAGAACAAAGTTTCAGTTGCCTTTCAAGAAGAAATACATTTTAGAGGAAAATACTAATAGCTTAGAAACATATGAACAGATATTCAATCTCACCCAT
>NW_012139080.1:771426-805176 GCF_000956105.1 Propithecus coquereli | reverse complement strand
ACTGAAAGATTAGATCATCATGAATTTCATCTATAATTTGTAAGGAAACCTTAGTTCTTATTTTTGAGAGTATTAACGTAAGATTCGGCAATGAGAAATTTGTTTCTACTGGTTTCCTTCTAGATTGAAAAGTAGCAGTCACCTCTAGAATCTTTGAGGTGCCTGGTACATGGGAGAGATTTAGTAACACAGAGAGTCTTTCATCTAAGAAGCCCTGTGGGTTTCAGTTTGCTCAACTGGAGGGACCTAATGGAATCAGTAGGGCCTAAAATATACTATGTCACGAGGAAGCTTTTGTCATAGCTCATTTTGAGATTTAACTTGCCCTTTGCATCTTAACAAGTTGTCTTACAGCTTCCTGCTCACCTTTGACAACTTGACTAAATTGGACACCTCTAGAGGTTCATGGTTTGCCTATGACAAAGACTGTGCAGGCAAAACCCCAGCCTGCGATGGAATTTAACTTTTTTAAAGTAACTAAATAGAACACAAGATTGTAAAACAATAATATAAGGAAATTCTAACACCAAAAGAAAGTGTAACTTGAGCCAATGAAATTCAAAAAGTCAGTTATAGTGGACAAAGTCAGTAGTAGAAGACAGAAACCCTTAATTGCCATTTGTGGAAAAATTATATGGATTCAAGACTATAATAATAGACATCCCCACTACCACTTACCAAATTCAATATATACATTCCTGTTCCCTGAGTCACCTTTTCTCCATAAATGTTTGCTACATAAAACTAAAACCTTCCCAAATATTAAAAAGTAAATTTCTATTCTCTGATTTCTTTCTCTAAACCTCTACTGTCTTTTATATTCAAGATCATACTGATTTGCACCTGACAGTTCTCTGTTTATATTACAGGTGCTATTTCGTCTCCAGCTACATTGCGAGAGTCACAAAGGAGGGGCCACATTATTTACTTTCTGTTCGCGTTGTGCCGAGTGAACTACTGTATAAACAGATCTCAGCATTATTGATCAGTTGTACTTGAACTAAACACACGTTCTCATGGCTGGGATCTACAGAGCCATCATCTCAACAAAAGCTTTTAAAAGTTTACCAGAGTGACAAGACAAAAATAGCCTAAATTCAGAAAATTAATCACCCTTATCTTCAGTTCTAAAGAAATCTGTTACCAGAGTTTCCTGATCCCGGAAAGGTAAACTGCAAGCAAATGTTGGTGGCATTTCTAAACAGCATGTGGGATAAACCTCTGTAGAAATTACCATCAATAGGCACAACAGGGAAGCACAAGTAGGAAGATTCATTTTCCTCGATTTGACTAGTTCAAATGAGTTTCTCTGCACAGACCAATAGATGTGGTTCTCCAGTAGAAATGAAAAATTTAAATGCCACTAGCTTCATCACAGTTCAAAGGAGATGTTAGAACGCGTATTGTTTTCTGTCTGCTCCCCCCAAACCTTTGCATGTATGTGTGCGTGCTTATGCACATGCCAATCCTGAAAAATAACTCTGTTTGCACAGGAGAACCTTGTTTTACTACACTTCACTTTATCCAAGTGAATATTTATTCAATATTCACAAATATTACATTTTTCACAAATTAAACTTTTGTGAGAACCCTATGCTGAGCAAGCCTTTCAGCACCATTTTCCCAACAATATGTGCTTGTTTCATGTCTCTGTGTCACATTTTGATAATTCTTGCAATATTTCAAACTTTTTCATTATTATTATTATATCTATTACGGTGATCTGGGATCAGTTATCTTTGATGTTACTATTGTAATTATTTGGGCACCACAAACTGTGCTGATATAAGATGACGAACTTAATCTATAAATATTGTATGTGTTCTGACTGTTCCAGACTGGCCGTCCCCCCATCCCAACCCCCTCCTCGGGTTTCCTCATTCCCTGAGAAACAACACTATTGAAATTAGGCCAATTAATAACCCTGAAGTGGCCTCTAAGTGTTCAAATGAAAGGAATAGTCCCACCTGTCTCACATTAAATCAAAGCTAGAAATGATTAAGCTCAGTGAGGAAGGCATGTCAAAAGCTGAGATAGGTCAAAAGTTAGGCCTCTTGTGCCAGTTAGCCAAGTTGTGAATGCAAAGGAAAAGTTCTTGAAAGAAATTAAAAGTGCTACTCCAATGAACACACGAATGATAAGAGAGCAAAACAGCCTTGTTGATGATATAGAGTAAGTTGTAGTGGTCTGGATAGAAGATCAAATCAGCTACAACATTCCCTTAAGCCAAAGCCTAATCCAGAGCAAGGCCCTAACTCTTTTCAATTCTACAAAGGCTGAGAGAGGTGACGAGGCTATAGAAGAGAAAGTATGAGGCTAGCAGAAGTTGTTTTATGAGGTTTAAGGAAAGAAGCTGTCTTAAATGTAACATAACATAACAGTGCAAGGTGAAGCAACAAGTACTGATGTAGAAGCTGCAGCAAGTTATCCAGAAGATCTAGCTAAGATCATTGACAATGGTGGCTACAGTAAACAACAGATTTTCAACATAGATGAAACAGCTCTATATTGGAATTGATATTATGTAGGATTTTTATAGCTGGAGAGGAGAAGTCAATGCCTGATTTCAAAGCATCAAAGGATAGGCTGACTCTCTTGTTAGGGGCTAATGCAACTAGTGACATTTTAAGTTGAAGCCTGTGCTCATTTACCGTTACAAAAATCCCAGGGCCCTTAAGAATTATACTAAATGTACACCACCTATGCTCTATAAATGGAACAAGAAAGCACATTGGTTTACAGCATAGTTTACTGAATATTTTAAGCCCACTATTGAGTTCTACTGCTCAGAAAAAAACAAAGATTCCTTTTAAAATATTACTGCTCATTGACAATGCATCTTGTTACCCAAGAGCTCTGATGGAGACATACAAGAGGATGAATGTTGTTTTCAGGCCTGCTAACACAACAACCATTATGTAGCCCATGAATCAAAGAGTGATTTCAACTTTCAAATCTTATTATTTAAGAACTATATTTTATAAGGGTATAGCCACCATAAGCAGTAATTCCTCTGATGGATCTGGAAAAAATAAATTGTAAACCTTCTGGAAAAGATTCACCAATCCAGATATTATTATTAAGAATATTCGGCTGGGCGCGGTGGCTCACGCCTATAATCCTAGCACTCTGGGAGGCCGAGGTGGGCAGATTGTTTGAGCTCAGGAGTTCGAGACCAGCCTGAGCAAGAGCAAGACCCCGTCTCTACCAAAAATAGAAAGAAATTAATTGGACAGCTAAAAATATATAGAAAAAAAAAAAATTAGCTGGGCATGGTGGCACATGCCTGTAGTTCCAGCTACTTGGGAGGCTGAGGCAGGAGGATCGCTTGAGCCCAGGAGTCTGAGGTTGCTGTGAGCTAGGCTGACTCCACGGCACTCACTCTAGCCCAGGCAACACAGCCAGACCCTTTCCAAAAAAAAAAAAAAAAAAGAATATTCATGATGGATGGGAGAATGTCGAAATATCAACATTAACAGGAATTTGGAAGAAATTAATTCCAGCCTTCATAGATGACTTTGAGGGGTTCAAGACTTCAGTGGAGGAAGTTACCACAGATGTGGTAGAAATACTAAAAGAACTATTATAGAATTAGAAGTGGACCTTGAATATGTGACTAAATTGCTATAATCTCATGATAAAACTTGAACAGATAAGGAGTTGTTTCTTAGGGATGAGCAAAAACATGGTTTCTTGAGATGGAATCTCCTGCTGCTGAAGATGCTGTGAACATTTTTGAAATGACCACAAAAGATTTAGAATATTACATAAACTTAGTTGAAATAGCAGAGGCCAGGGTTTGAGAAGATTGACTCCAATTTTGAAAGAAGTGGGTAAAATGCTATCAAATAGCATTGTATACTACAGAGAAATCTTTCATGAAAGGAAGATCATATGGCAAATTTTATTGCCGTCTTATTTTTAAAAATTGGCACAACCACCCCAACCTTTAGCAACCACTGCCCTGTTCAGTCAATAGCTATCAGCATCAAGGTAGGACCCTCCACCAGTAAAAAGATTATCACTGGCCAAAGACTTAAATGATTTTTAGCATTTTTTAGCAATAAGTTATTTTAAATTAAGCTATTTACATTGTATTTCTAGACATAATGCTATTGCATGATTAATAGGCTATATAGTATAGGATAGTATAAATAAAACTTTTAAATGCACTTGGAAACCACAAAAAAAAAATCATGCAACTCACTTTATTGTGATGATGTGGAACCAAATATCTCTGAAATATGCTTATATTCTCCAAACTCTGGATTCGAATCTAGCTACCCTTGGGTATTTTTTCCCAAAAGCACGTAAAAGTCTCTCTAGCCGAGACTAAATTTTACCTCTCTTTTGAGGGCCTTCTTGGTACTGCTGCCTTTACCTGCAGTCTAGATGGATTTTCTGAATACCTAGACTTGTATGTACATGAGGATTTAACCCTCTGGAGACTAGACCCCTTATCTGTGTTACTGAGCCATTGTTCCTTCTGTTCTTCAGATGACGTGGAGATCGTGGTTCAGGGCCAGGTGCCTAGAACGCCAGCCTCCAGCCCTCAGCATGAGGAAGGGTTAAGGGCACAGGCCCCACAGTCACCCAGGCTGGACTTGGGCCTCTGACCATCAGAGAGACCCTGGACAAGGTGCTTCTACTGTTGAGCCTCAGAATCCTAATTTATAAACTGGGGGTTAACAGAGTAAGGATTAAATGAGATAATCCATTTAATATGTTGTTTCTTATTTCAGTCCTTCAGTGTCAGGACTTGTGTCAGGGCAAAAGTACTGGGGCTGTGACAAACCCCACCAGGAAGCAGTTTACTTCAATTAGGAAGGAGGGAGGTGGCATCTAGGACCAATCCTTAGTTGGCAAAGCCTAAGATTATAGCCTCACAGTTCTAAATAACCACAGCAGAGTCAGAAGATGGGTATTTTTGTTTAACCAAGAATTGGAGAGGTTAGCAGAGTAAGAAGCTTCCATTAAGAAGCTCTCATTAAGCTAGACTAGAAAAGAGTAGAGATGCTGACAGCTAGTTTAGAATAAAGGGTAAGTGCACTTTAAGAAAGTGGAATGAGGACGCGGCATATCTAAAGAGAGTTGCTACGAGGTCCTCAGAAAACCGTTGAAGGAACCCATGATGGCTGGGATGCGTGGGGCAAGTGGTGCTTACACCCTCCAGAACAGGGGTCTGCACACTTACTCTGTAAAGAGCCACATAGTAATATTTTCAGTTTTGTGGGCAATATAGTCTCTGTTGCAACAACTTAATCTTGCCATTATAAAGTAAAAGCAGCCATAGAGTTATGCAGGCAAATAAGCATGGCTGTGTTCCAGTAACACTTTATTTACAAAAACAGGCAGCCACTGTATTTGGCAGACTGGCAATAATATCTTAACCCTTCCTTTAGAACAACAATTATTGTTATTATTATTATTAATTAAATGCTTATTATGTGCCAGGGATTGTTCTGGCATTCTTTCTAATTTTAACTTATTTTCTCCTAACACTGTGAGGAATATACCATTACTGTTCCTATTTTACAGGTAAGGAAACACGATCAGAAAGTTTATTTTGCTTAGGGTCACATAGCTAATCAGTAGCAGGCAGGATCTATGCCCAGGCCATGTGGCTCCAGAGACTGAGTGCCCTTGATCTCTGGACTGTAGTGCCTGTTGAGGGGAAGGGGCAGGGACTATTCCAACTACCTGTTCATCCCCATCTTTTCCTAAAAGGACATCCTAACAGTGGCAAAGGTTAGCGGGATTGTGACTTTTTATAATAAGTATGCACCTGGAGCCTATTTGCCTTGGCTACTTATGTGTGCTCAAAGACACTAAACTCCTTAAATAGGCCAAAATTCCCAGCTGAATCTGGCTCCTGTCTCGCAATCCAGTTTTGCACTAAACTCTCTCTTTTCCTCTGCATTCCCTCTCACCAGCCTTCCTTCTTTTCCTTGAAGGTTTCCATGCTGCTGATTGCCTTAAGGTATTTGCCTATGCTGTTTCCTCTGCCTGGACTGTTCTTCTCCTTCTCTTCCTTCGTCTACTTATCTCTGATTCATCCTTCAAAAATCGTGGTTAAATCACCCTGTCTCTACAGAAGCCTCCCTGACCCTGTATCTTGATAGCAGCCTGTGACCTTCTTTTACAGGATACTGCCTATGTTAACAATTTTACATTAGTTTTGTCTTAAATAACTAATAATATCTAATAAAATATCTATAAATTAATAATAGAAAAGCTCACTTTCAGCTATGACTCTTATTTTTTTTTTCAAAAAATTATGAAAATAAAGCTATTCAGAGCTCCTGCCCCATTTCGGAGGACTACTGGTTTAACAGATATTGTGACAATATTATTTGATCTGAAGTATTTCCAACCCAAGCAACATTTCACACATATTTCACAAACCCAGCTGTCCATCCCTGGAGTAAATAACATTTGTTTTTGAGAAAAAGCAAATACAGACGAGAAGCTAAGTAATTAAGAATTTATTATAAGTGCTTAGATTTCTCCAGGACAAACTCTCAATTCCCAAGGATTTTTTTTTTTTTTTTTTGATCATCACAATTCTGATCATCACCTTCTTCTGTCCTTCTCTTGAGAATCAACAAAAGACACAGCATAACAATGTTTTACTAAAGAGGATATATAGTTTTTCTATGTTAAGATGGCAGGTTGTATTTTTTAATTCTCTTTAGTTTTCATAGCTAAAATATAACTCTTATTTAAATATATGAATACATTTAAAATAAGCCTTACATTTGCTACATATTCACAGGGCTCACAATTGTATATTTTTGAGGGCAAATTCTTTTACCTCTGTAGCTTTTTAAGGAAATGTGGAAAAATGAGTGTAAGAAAGGCAAGCACTCCTAGATCTTTCACAGGGAAGGGAGAGGGAGCTGCCCAGTTCCTGGAAAATGAAGTCTACACTAACTTCATATACTCCAAACCCTATACCCTAAAACAAGAGGTCATTCCAGGGTAATATACATAAGAAAATGTTATTGATATAAAGTCAAGTATAAAAATTAGAAATCATGTAAAAATTTAATATAAATAATGGCATAAGCAAATTATAATGTGTAAAAATGAAAATAGTTGTAACATTAGCAGGGAAATTTTTGGAGAGTGTCTTTCCTTTAAAAATTTAATATATTAACAATAAATTAAAGGGAAAAGCATACAAGGTCTTCTATAGGCTTTAAATTCATCATATATATGATCTATGATTTGGTTTTGTGGCCTTTGAACCTGGCTTACAGTAGGCTCTCCATAAACATTTTGCCAGAGGTGAAATAAAATTTTTCCCACTTTGGAAAGAGTAGGATCATTTGAATCATCAGAAACAAAGTGAATAGAGACAATAACTTCATCTCTTTTGGACTATGATATCCTTTTATGTGTTCTACATGATAACTCAATGACCAAGAAAAATTTTTGAAATAAAGACATTAAATTAAGTTCCTTTAAAATATTTTTAATTGAGTTTGGGACACTCTCAGTGCCAACATGGCTACAGTGATCGAAGACTTAGATCACGACACTCAATTCCCTTGAATACGTGGAAAGCCTTCTCAAGAAGGATGGGTTCAAACAAACCCAGACTGCAAAGACTAAATAAATACCTAACTCTTCAATTTCCAGAGACCAAAGAATATACACAAGCATCAGGAACATCCAGCAAGACATGTTCTCACCAAACAAACTAAATAAGGTACCAGTGACCAATTCTGGAGTGACAGAGGTAGGTGACCTTTTTCACAAACTATTCAAAATAGTTGTCCTGAGAAGCTCAATGAACTTCAAGACAACACAGGGAAGGACTTAAGAAGCCTATTAGATAAATTTAACACAGAGATTGAAATAATAAAAAAAAAAAAAAAATCAAGCAGCAGAAATTCTAGACCTTAAGAATTCAATTGACAAACTGAAAATGCATTAGGGTCTCTCAACAGCAGAATTGACCAAGCAGAAGAAAGAATTAGTGAGCGTGAAGACAGGCTATTTGAAAACACACAGTCAGAAGAGAAAAAGGAAAAAAAAAATAAATAAGAATGAAGCATATCTACGAGATCTAGAAAATAGCCTCAAAAGAGCAAATCTAAGAGTTATGGCCTTAAAGAGGAGATAGAGAGTGAGATTGGGATAGAAAGTTTTTCAATTAAATAAGAAAAGAGAACTTTCCAAACCTAGAGAAGGATATAAATATTCAGGTGCATGAAGGTCGTAGAACACCAAGCAGATTTAACTTGAACAAGACTACCCCAACACATTTAATTATCAAGCTCCCAAAGGTCATGGATAAAGAAAAGGTCCTCAGGGAAGCAAGAGAAAAGAGAAAAATAACATATAAAGGAGCTCCAATAGTTCTGGCAGCAGACTTCTCAGTACAAACCTTACAGGCCAGGAGAGAGTCATATGACATATTCGAAGCACTGAAGGAAAAAACCTTACTCCTAGAATATTATATCCCGCAAAAATATCCTTAAAACGTGAAGGAGAAATAGACTTTCCCAGACAAACAAAAGCTGAGGGATTTCATCAACATCAGATTTGTCCTACAAAAAATGCTAAAAGGAGTTCTTCAATCTGAAAGAAAAGGATGTTGATAAACAATAAGAAATCATCTGAAGGTATACAACCCACTGGTAACAGTAAGGCCACAAATACACAATACTCTGTTGCTATAATTGTAGTATATAAACCACTTATATCTTGAGTACGAAAACTAAAAGACAAACCTGTCAAAAATAACAACAACAACTTTTTGAGAGATAGATAGTATAAAAAGACATGGATGCAAACAACAAAAACTTAAAAAGCCAGGGGGTTGGAGTTAAAGGGGAGAATTTCTGTTAGATTTTTCTTTGCTTATTTCTTTATTTGTTTGTAAGCAGAATTGTCATATGTTTAAAATAATTGGTTATAAAATGTTTTTTGCAAGCCTCATGGTAATCTCAAATCAAAAAAACTTACAACAGATACACAAAAAAATACAAAGCAAGAAATCAAAGCACATTACCAGAGAAAATCAGTTTTAGCAAAGTTAAACAGGAAGGAAGGAAGAAAGAGAGGACCGCAAAACAACCAGAAACCAAATAAAGACGGTAGTAAGTCCTTACCTATCAATAATAACAATGAGTGTGAGTGTATTAAACTCTCTAATCAAAAAACATAGAGTAGCTGAATGGATAAAAAAATCAAGAGCCAACTATATGTTGTCTGCAAGAAACACACTACACCTATAAAGACAGACATAGACTGAAAATAAAGGGATGGAAAAAGATATTCCATGCAAATGGTAACCAAAAATGTGCAGTAGTAGCTATGCTTCTATCAGATAAGATAGATCTCAAGACAAAAACTGTAAAAGGAGACAAAGAAGGTAATTATACAATGACAAAGGGGTCAATGCAGCAAGAGGATATGACAATTCTAAATATATACCCAACTCATATATACACCCAACACTGGAGCACCCAGATATATAAAGCAAATATTATCATAGTTAAAGAGAGAGATAGATCCCAATACAATAATCTTTGGAGACCGCAACAGTCCACTTTCAGCATTGGATAGATCATCTAGACAGAAAATCTACAAAGAAGATTAGAATTTATCTGCACTGTAGACCAAATGGACCTAATAGATATTTACAGAATGTTTCATCCAACATCTGCAGAACACACATTCTTCTCCTTAGCTCATGAATCATTCTCAAGGATACATTGTGTTAGCCCACCAAAAAAGTCTCAGAAAATTCAAAAGAACCTGAAATCATAAGATGTATTTTCTCTGACCACAATGGAATAAAACTAGAAATCGATAATAAGAGGAACTATACAAACACATGGAAATTAAACAATATGCTCCTGAATGACCAAAGGGTCAATGAAGAGATTAAGAAGGAAATTTAAAAATTTCTTGAAGCAAACGAAAATGAAAACACAACATATCAAAACCTATGGGATATATTAAAAGCAGTAATAAGAGGAAAGTTTATAGCAATAAGTGCCTACATCAAAAAAGTAGAAAACCTTCAAATCTAACAGTGCATCTCAAAGAACTAGAAACACAAAAGCAAACCAAACCCAAAATTAGTAGGAAAAAATAAATAATAAAGATCAGAGCAGAAATAAGTGAAATTGAAATCAAAACCGGAAAAAAAAAGGAAAGAAAATAAAAGATCAAATAAACAAAAAAGTATAATCAACAATAAGTTAGGGTATACTTTAAAATAGCTAAAACAGTGGGATTAGAATGCCCCTAACACAAAGAAATGTTAAATGCCTGAGGTGATGGAGACCCCAATTACCCTGATTTACATTAATTTACCTTGTATGCCTATATCAAAACATCACATGTATCCTATAAAGGTATACAACAATTATGTACTCATAACAATTAAAAATTTAAAAAATTTAAAAATGGGAAAAGAATTTGAATAGATATTGCTTCAAAGAAGGACCCAATGTTCATCAAATGATGATTTGATAAATAATATAAAGCTATTCATATTATGGAATACTATTCAGCAATAAAAATGAGTGAACTACTGATCACATTGCTACAATATAGATGAGCGTCAAAAATATTACGTTAAGTAAAAGAAGCTAGGGACGAAAGGCCATGTGTGGTATGATTGCATTTATGCCAAATAGCCAAAAAAGGCAAATCTATAGAGGGAGAAAGTAGTTTAGTGGTTGTCTAGAACTGGGGTTGGGAATAAAAATAACTACAAATTGGTGTGAGGAATATTTTTACGATAATGAAAATGTTCTAAAATTAGATTTTGGTGATGGCTGCAAAACTCTGTAAATTTACTGGAAATCATTGAGGTTTACATTTGAAATGGGTGAATTTTATGATATGTAAATTATACCTCAATAAAGCTGCCTTAAAAAAAAAAATGTTTCCACAGAAAAAACCCTGCAGGTCCAGATGGCTTCCCTGTGAATTCTACCAAATATTTGAGAAACAAATACCACCAATATTACAAGAACTCTTATGAAGAATAGAAACATAGAAAATACTTTCAAAATAATTTTGTGTAGGCCAACAGAACTTTGGTACCAAATTTGGAAAGAGTATAACAAGAAGGGAAAATTACAGGCCAATTTCATGAACAGGGATATGAAATTCCTATACTAAAAATTAGCAAACTAACTCCAACATTATATAAAAAATAATATCACAATGTAGATGGGTTTATGTTAGGTAATAACTGAAAATCATTCTGTTTTTGAGGATAAAAAATTAATAAAATTCAATATCTTTTCATTATAAATGAAGAAAGACTTCTTAGCAAACTGTAATAAAAATTTCCTTAATCTGTTCATCACCCATCTCTAAAAACTTCATAGCATAGTACTTCATGGTGAAATACTGAAAGGTAATTCCCTAGGATTAGAAAGGAGACAGGAGTGCCTGGTATCGTCACTTCTATCTAATATTGCTCTAGAGTTTGTAGCTGATGATGTTAGTCAAGAAAAGAAATAAAAATTATAAATAAAGGTATAAATGAAGGAAGGTTGGAAAACTGTCATTATTAAAAAATGATTATGTATGTAGAAAAACCCAAGAATGCGTAAAGAATTAGAAGTAAGTTATGAAGTTATCAAGGACATTAGATAGATAAAAATCAGTATATAAAACATGCATCAGTTATATTTCTGTACACCAGTAACCAACAATTAGAAGATGGATTGTAAAAATGATAGCATTTTGGGGAGCAGGGATGCGTTTCCAGTGAAAACCAGAAAACCAGGTAGACAAATTCCAAAAGAACGCCTGGGTGCATGGCTCGTGCCTGTAATCCTAGCACTCTGGGAGGCCAAGGCAGGAAGATCACTTGAGATCAGGAGTTCCAGACAAGCCTGAGCAAGAGCGAAACCCAGTATGTACTTAAAACAATAGGAAAATTAGCCGGGCGTGGTGGTGTGGCCTGTAATCCCAGCTATTTGGAGGCTGAGGCAGGAGAGTCATCTGAGCCCAGGAGTTTGAGGTTGCTGTGAGCTATGATGATGCCACTACACTCTACCCAGGGCAACAGAGTGAGATGCTATCTCAAAAAAAAAAAAAAAAAAAAAAAAAATTCCAAAAGAACCGTATCACTAAAAAAAAAAAAGATACCATTTATAATAGCAAAGATTTCAAGCCACCCTGGGTGATAGCCAAAATAAACAGCAGATAGCAGAATCAGATTAAGCAGAACTTTAGATACCAGAATTATCAAATGAAACTGTAAAGTAACTGGATTTCTACATTAAAAATAAAAATGGCTTAAAATATAAGAAAGGAAAAAACACTAAGGAGATACGGAAAAGGAAATAAATATGTACTTTAGAAGTTAAGAAATAGATATAAAATTTTTAAAAGATAAATTAAATAGCAGATTAAATAGATTAAGAGAGATTTAGTTATTCCAAAATGGATATATTTATTTTCTAAAATGTCACATAAAGAAATAAAGTGATGGAAAATATTAAAAAGAAGTTAAGAGACATGGAATCCAGAAGGAGAAATTCTAGAATGAAGACTATAACTTTTAAAGACATGGTACTTGAGAATTTTCCAGAACACCTGAAAGACACTAACACTCAGGTATAGACATGGATGGATATTATAAAAATATTTTTCAATGAGCAAAAAATCAAGTCACAAATATATATATAGTTTGATTTCATAGGTAGAAATCTGAAAAGCATGCAAAGCTAAAGGATCTAACATTTAGGGATTCCATCAGACATCATGAAACTACTGAGAAATGCATGAGAATGGAAGATGTGATTCAGTCATAGCCTTTAAGTGGTCCAGGAGGAAATAAGAACAATCCACAGGTTTTTGTTTGTTTTAGGGAGTGAATTATGTTCTACATATGAAGCTAGGTGGTAGAAAAATGACTATTTGCATTCTTATTTATGTTTATACCCTTTGCAAATACATGGGCACTTTCAGGCAATTCACAGAAAAAGAAAATATAAGTTGCTTTCTAAAATATGAATGCATAGTCAATATTACTCAATGCACAACATATAAATTAAAATAATTAGGAAGTATTTTTCACCTATTAGAC
Organism: Propithecus coquereli; assembly: GCF_000956105.1. Taxonomy (NCBI): domain Eukaryota; kingdom Metazoa; phylum Chordata; class Mammalia; order Primates; family Indriidae; genus Propithecus; species Propithecus coquereli. The sequence continues at coordinate 792,101 of NW_012139080.1, read as the reverse complement.
TTAGATAAAAAATTTTAAATGTGAGACTATAGAGTTGACCAAAGTGTTCATTGGCCTAAGTGTAAGTTGGTTCAAACACTTCATAAAGCATGCGGTACTATTGTTTATAACACCAAGAAATTTACCACTCATAAATGTCCGCCAGTGGGTACTGATTAAATAAATATGGTGCATACATAAAATGTAACACGATGTACTCACTAAAAACAATGAAGTAGCTCTATATGTGCTGATAGATAGTGACCTCAAATATTAGCCAGTAAAAATAGCAAGATACAGAATTGTGAATTTACAGTATGTGGCTATTTATGTGAAAAGGTAAATATATGTCTTTTATCTTTGCAGAGTCAAAAAACATTGCTAAAAGGATAGCCACACAAACAAAATAAAAATCTGGTAAAAATGGTTAACTCTGAGGATGAGTAGGACATTGGTTCTAGGCTAGCAGTTGTACCGTCTTTTCACTATCATCTCTTTTTTTTAATCTCTGTATTTTTTATCATACACAAAAACTACCTTTCAATTGAAAAAAAGACATTTCGTACAAAGATTCACATATGTACAGGAGTGTAGCATGATCACAATATGAGAACAGTCATGTCTGTCTCCGTCTCTGTAATAATACCCTCTATATTTGGAATTTATTCATACCCAAAGTAATAATTCAAAATAGCTTAACAAAAGTGGGTATTTGTTTTATCCATATTTTACACTTCTCAAGTGTTATCATCAGGAAGAAAAACCTATTGCATGAAATTTCTAGTGCTTCCTGGGTTTATCTTGCTCAGAAATAATGGGGAAAAAATGCTGCTTTGAACATTAAAAAATAAAAGTTGGCTGAATCTCTCCTTTGAAATGTATAAATATAAAAGCAAACAATGGAAATAATTTTAAGATACCTATTCTGGGATCCACTCTCTAAAATCTGGTATGTTATTTAATTTCACTTTTTATCAGTTGTTCATTTGGGGTCAAACTTTCTACAGTTCCATAATGGAAATTGCCACTCTATTTTCAGAGGCGCAGATGGTGGAAAAACGTTTCACAAGTAAACCATTTTATTTGAGTGGAACTGAATTAGCTTTTCCAACCCACAATTTCCAAATACGATGTCAGAAATGAAATACACCCTTCTACATCCTAGTGATGTGGCTCTGGGAAAAATCATGCCATTGCTCAAAAATACAGTCTCCTCTGCAAAATGAGGACCCCAATGCCTGTGTTGTGGTGTGGTGAAGATTAAATCACGTGGCACATTCCTTAGAAAGTAAATGCAGGTTGCCTGGCACACCTTGGCGCCTCCAACCCTGGATACTTCTCAGCATCCCTGGACAGCATCTAAAAGCACTAATGCCCAGGCCCCACGGAGACCAATTAAATCAACGCCTCTGGCCCTGGGCCCAGGCATCTGCGTTTTTTCAAGTTCCCTGGGTGATTCTCATGTGCAGCTCGAGTTGAGAACCACGGACTAACACTGTACCAGTTCCTGACATATCCTCCAGCTGTTAAAAACACTGACTTTATTGATAGAACATCGATGAGGTTGTGAGGATCCACAAGCAAACAAATGGAGCAGTCATCCATTTGCGGTGGCATACGCGCGTGCTCGAGAACTGAGAACTGCCTACGCTAACCTGTGCGGATGCCACCTTATCAGCCTCTGGCTGGGTAGCAGGAAGTAGTGACATTTTAAGAGGAGAGAAGGAAGAGGAATAGGTGGAAAGGAGCTTGTGTTTTAAAAGCAGAAAATCTGCTGTTGTTTTAACATAGCACAAAAGACATATGACAAACGAGCATGCCACAGGTATCTGCTGTTGCAGGTCAAAATCAAGCCTAACCTGCCATATTTCTTTCCAACACAATGACGGTGACTCTTGAAAATTGCTACCTGTCCCCTCCCCCCAGCCTCACCGGGAGCTCTCACTTTCCCTTTACTTGCTATTTTTTCTGCAGTATGTAGTTTGCTAATTATGTTTTTTTAATTGACTGTATATTTATATTGGAATGTGAACTAATGTGAATGAGAGTAGCTCTAAGGCCCCAGTTATCTCTTAGAACATTGAATTTTTTTCCTAAACTTCTCCAAAATAAGAGACCTACCCCTAAGGCAAGAACTTTTTTTAATAAAAAGAGATTATGCCATGTATCAAAGTATAGTGTGATAGGAAGAATACAAACTAGAGGATAGTACTTTGAATCAATAATTTAGAAAAGAAAAAAATATGTGCTCTCCTCAATTATATTACTTTCCACATGTGAGGCATTCTTTCCCATATGTTGGCCTATGTTGATTAAAAAAAAATTTTTTTTTCCCAAATTTGCTGGATCCTCCAAAATATTTTCTCTGGCCATTCCTTAGAGATCACTATTGCAAACTGGTCTCTAATTCTCTGGTATGGCTTAGATTCCTTTCTTTAATAATTGGATTCTGCCAGCTGTTTTCTAGCCTTCAGCGTTTCCTCCAAAACTAAGTCAACTTGTAACAATGTAAGATAAAGCTTGTCGTCCTTTTATCTTTACTTTCTTTAGAGTCTTACCAAAAATCTTATTTACTCCTGGGGGCTACAACAAATTATCCTTTCCTGTTGTTATAGGAGAAATCACACATGTGTGTTGTGTAACCGTAAGCAGTGCAACATGTCATTCCTTTAGTAAAAGGTGAGCTTGACCTTGCTCAAGACAACCCTGCACACTGTTCAGTGTTCTCTTATTAAACTGTGTATACGACTTGGGCCAAGCAACTTCACCTGCATGGATCTCTCAGTTCTAAAACTCACTTATAAAACATCACCAAAATCCACGTCAAACTTTTTTCCTTTATGCTCATGACTGTTTTATAAAAATAAATTTGTTGAATGTAAATCATTTAGTACACTTGCTGAACTTGGTAGGATGCAAACAGCATTAGTTTGAATGATCTCCCACGGGTACTTTGAAACGTTCTCTGTAGGAGGCAACGTTTCCTCCTCCAGAAAACATCTCCAGCAGGTCCGATAGATTCGGAAAGTCTCATTTTCTGTGTTAAAAAGTCTACTCCAGTCTAAACCTAGGCTTTCACATGATATCCAACATAAACCATCTTCTCTGCTCCCCATATTCAAGGCTGACCTGAGGTTTGATAAGTATTATGCTATCACAAACGGATAACCGAAAGCTACTTTTGCACGCTGATATTCTGCCAGTTCGCACCAGCCCTGAAAGGCATCCTTTCTGGTTAGTCAGCGTCATGCAAGCCCCACTAATTGTGAAATAGTTTGAATATCACTCCTGGCTTTTTCACTCTCCTTTCTCTCCAACCTCTTCCACTGCTTCTGGCCAGAGCTTTTACTAGTTCTCTCTTGGATATCAAATGTCTTCTGCCTATCACAGTAAATATCCAAATGACAACCTTGCCATACTGCACATGATTTGGTTTTTGGAGATGCACATACCCTGCTTGGTCAAGATCCTTTCAAGACTTTCCAAGCCTGGCTACCTCCTGCCGTGTCTTATGGAAAAACATGTATCCTGGCTCTTCCAAATTGGGGAAGTGCAGCTTGAACCACTACTCATTTTCGGTCCTCTTTTTTTTTGTTTGTTTTCCTGCAGGCACCTCCATCCAGCCTCAGGTATGTAGACTTCTCCAACTGAGAGGCAGATACCTGGCTCTATGCCCCTCCCCAAACCCAGGGGACACACTTCAAGCTCTCCCAAGGATTATTGCCTCCTTCATCCAGGAGCAGCTCTGGGCAACCTACAAGGCTCAGAGCTCTTCAAGCCAGAGTGACATGCCAGTCTCCCTCTTGCGGACACCCTAATATTTAGTTGTGGGGCCCCACTCCCTTGGCATGGAGGGAAGAAGCATTCCCTCCCCTTCCTCAGGGAGAGAAGCAAGAACTGTCATTTTTATTCAAAGGATATTTCCCTTGCCAAATCTACTTTGGAATGTCTGACCTTTTCTTACCTGGGCTGTTGGAGTGATGGTGGCAGAACTGGGTTTCCACTTCTAGCAAACTTTATGGGGTTAGGTTCAGCACTTTTCTGTAGTATATGGAAAAACTTTTTCACCCTTTACACACTTCACAGCTTTGGAACTTTTGCTGAAATTCTAAGATAACAGAAAACATTCCCATTCTGTTACATTTTACAATCTTTTGCACACAAGTCCTTTTTTAAAAAATGCTTAAAGGATATTTGGGATCTTAGAATTGTTCATTTCATCATTGAGTGAACTCAGGAAAATAGTTATTCTCTCTAAGTCTCAGCACATTATATGTAAAACGAGCTAATATGAAATTACCTGACATGGTAATTATGAGATCAAATGAGTTAATCTGTGGAAATTCTAGGTAAACTTTTTAGTCCTATTCAAAGATTAGTTAGTATGTTTAATATAACCTGAGTAAAGTAGAAATTAAAGGCAGTTATTAAAGTGATTCAGGCTCACAAAATGTCTACCAGTAGGTAACTTAGAAGATACGCACCTTAACAACAAAATCAGAAGAATACAGACAACACCACATACCCCAGCCTTCAACCTAATTCTTTTTTTTTTTTTTTTGAGACAGAGTCTCACTGTGTTGCCCCAGGTAGAGTGCCGTGGCGTCATCCTAGCTCACAGCAACCTCAAACTCCTGAGCTCAAGCGATCCTCTCGTCTCAGCCTCCCGAGTAGCTGGGACTACAGGCATGCGCCACCATGCCCGGCTAATTTTTTCTCTATATATTTAGTTGTCCAATGAATTTCTTTCTATTTTTAGTAGAGACGGGGTCTCACTCTTGCTCAGGCTGGTTTCGAACTCCTGAGTTCAAACAATCCGCCCACCTCGGCCTCCCTGAGAGCTAGGATTACAGGCGTGAGCCACCGCGCCCGGTCCAATCTAATTCTTAGATGAGTCCTAAAGTGTTTTAAAATTCATACACAGCACAGAAGAAGGAGGAGAAGAAGGAAGGGATGAAAAAAAAGAGAGGAAAGAGAAGACGAATTATTATATTAAAGAAAAGAAAAAATATAAAAACCACCATAAAATGCTTATTAAGACTACACACACACACACACATACACACATACACAAACCTTCTCTTGGCAAATGCTACCCACTTTTGAAACATTTACTCTAATATTACCATCCAGCTTCCCTCTTGCCCTACCATCTCTAAAATATTTCTTTCCAAAATGCTAAAACCCATATATTTCACTCACAGTTTTCCAGCTATCTCACACATTGGCTTTTTTGTCTCTCCAAAATTTGAGATGAAGACTGGTTTTTATATTTTGCAGCTTTTGCAATGCATGACAGAGGGTTAAGTCTATAGGTGACACTTAATAAATAAATTTAGATTTACTTAATAAATGTATATTCATTTGCCTCCATTCAAATCAAAGTGTGACACAAACCCAGGTTGAGAAACCTCAGGGTAAATTAATGTGTAGCAGATTTGATGAATTCTACACAAAATGTAGAAAAAATACAGATTAAAAATACAGATTGGATAAAGACCTAATACAAATGACCCCAGCCAACTGTATCGACATAGGAGCCTATGAGATTCTTGATATTTACAGTAAAACTGGAAATACTGTGTGATATTTTTGTACTTCTGTTTTTGTATCAGCACTTAAGTGGAAACAAAGCATAATATTTACATACACACACAAATATCTGCCGAATGCAGGTAGCTATGTCACTATTTATATGAAGAATTATTTTTTTCACAACCAGAAAAACTCACTTTACTTTCAGGTTTAGTCTTGATTTGTATCAATCACTTCATTCTTGTCTCCTTTGAAGCAGACAGAGGTTGTGATTTCTGTTTGGTAAAATGTGAATTCCTAAATGTTCAGGGTGTTAAGCCAGTTAAAAAAAAGTTAAACCAAAGTAAGCATTTAAGAGATTACCCTGAATCAGGGACTCTGCTACCAGTTTACATCTTTTACCTCTTAAAATTACAAGAAGTCTGCAAAATAGCCACAATAGATCTTGAGGAAATAGGTTCAGAGAAGGTTAATTAATTTTCCCGAGAATACACAAGTCTTTGTGAATGTCTATGTCTGTTTTCTGATCACTGTTCCATTTTGCATCCCCAAACCAACTTCGCCAAGTCAAATGAGCATTGGGCATTAATATTCTGCTTCTGTGTGAGAGGAAAGAAAACAGTAGGATTGTGAATGAGGCTGAGAAATGACGAATTTCCAACTGGGCCTCGTCTACGCCTTGATTTCATTATATCTGCCCTCACCCACGTTTTTAGGCCACTTAGACTGTGTGGTTATCCCCTGTACAGGGCTCAAAAATCTAGTTCATGGCCCCCAGCAGAGAACAACATTGTAGCAAGTGTGCGGAGTGCCTTGTGCCTGCTGGGAATGAGGGTGGGAGGAGGGAAGCATAGAAACCCAGAGTCTGAAAGACTCAGGAACAAAGAAGAGGGCAACAGTGGTGGGTCAGCTAGTTCATACACTGCAGTCAGAGGTAAGACTTGAATGCCGTGGACAAAAGGACGGAGCAGCGTGGGAAGAAGCGCTTTCCTCAGTTCTCCTTCAGAAGATGCTCTTCCACTGGCTTCCTGTTTGCCAGTCATCCCGCATGACCCCTCAACTCTGACCTCTCTAAGTGTCCATGTGACTTTCCTCCCTCCTTTTCCCTCTTATGCTGTGTGGCTGTCCTTCTTTTGTCCCTCCATCTATACCCTTCCCAGTCCTAACTTTCCTTCACGTTCTTCTGTGTTCTCTACACCTGGATTTTATTTTACTGGCCACGAAATGGAATTCCATGTTAATAACAGCTGCTGCTCTTACCACCAACATTTATGAAGAATCAATTGAGCCTCAAATGTTTTATAAGAATTATCTTTAATTCTCACAACTCTCAATGGGAAATACGATTATTCATATTTTGCAAATGAGGAAACTGGGAGTTGAAAAGTAACTCATCTTACCAAAGTCACTCAATTAAAATATTCAGAGTCATGATGTGCACCTAAGTTTCTCTTTTTTTAAAACAACTTTTTGAGATGTCATTCACATACGGTATAATTGAACAGAGCTGTGTAATCATCACCACAATCAATTTTAAAACATTTTTACAACCCCAGAACAAACCCTGTACCCCCTAGTGATCACCTCCCAATTCCCCCATCCCTCCAGCTGTAGGTAATCACTAATCTCTCAGTCTCTGTAGATTTTCCTATTCTGGACATTTCATATAAAATAGTCATATAATAGTCATATAATATGGCCTTTGTGATTACTGCTTTCACTTAGCATAATGTTTTCAAGATTCATCTATGTTGTAGCATGTGTCAGTACTTCATTCATTTTTATGACTGAATAATATTTCATTGGACCCATTTTGTTTACCCATTCATCAGTTGATGGACATCTGGATTGTGCTACCATGAGAATATTTATATATAAATTTTTGTGTGGACATGTTTTTATTTTTCTTGTGTATATACCTAGGAGTGGAATTGCTGGGTCATATGACAACTACGTTTAACCTTTCAAAAAACTGCCAGACTATTTTCCAAAGGGAGCTGCACCAATTTACATTTCCACCAGTGTATGAGAGTTCCAGTTTCTTCACATCCTTGCCAACACTTGCTATTATTTGCCTCTTTGATTATATAGAACCTTGACTAATGTACCATCCTAGTGGTTGTGAAGTGGTATTTCAATTTGGCTTCTATTTGCATTTCCCTGATGGCTAATCCCAGACTTTTTTTGGAAGTGCGTCTTAAAATATTTATTACAGTTATTAAATTCAGTGTTAAAATCCTTGATCTTATAGTTGTTTAAAATCACTAAGATAGAAAAAGGAGCAGATATATACATACTAAGCTTACATGAATGTGCATATATGTGTGTATACATGCATGTTTGTACATGTTTATATATGCATGTGTATATATCTCAGAACTATTGAAAACATAAGTTCTTGGGTTAAATTGCTTGAGGTCAAATTCAGACATTGCCACATAGTACCTGAGTAACCTGAAGCAAGTCACTTAATTGCTCTACATTCATTTTCCCTACTTGTGAGTGGGGACAAGAAAAGTAGCATACATAACTTGCTTATCATACTGCCTCCTAAATAGCTTTTTTACAAATATTAGCTCAATATTTCTGTATTTGTTGATTCTTTTACAATAAGGAGATGTTTCAAGTACTGTGTCATTAAAAAAATCAACAAATTATACATTTTATATTTGTACATACATTTGTTTCTAAACATTTGCAGCCAATATTTTGGTTTAAGCTTTAATAGATTCCTCCTCCTGGATCAATGTCTCTCCATACCTAATCGCTCACCCCATCCTTCAGAATACTACTAAAAATTCTCCATGCCAAAAGAAAATAATTTTAAAAGTGTTATTGCAAAACAGCATCATCAGTTTTCATAGCAAATGCATCCCATTCAATGCAGCTCCAAGAAAGTTCCCAACCCAACCAAAAGCAGAAGCACCTGTGACAGTGTGTGCCCTCGAAGGGCAGCAGAACTCGCCTGCCTTTCTCCTCCACAGCCTCCTGATTTAGCCCCTGCACTCCCCACTCGTCAAACCTGGGAGCAGCAGAAATAAGCAGCACAAATTGGCAGATAATGCACCTTATTTCCATGTAGAAGCAGGTGCATTTTCCTCAGGATAAGTGGCGCGATGACACTGATCCGCTCTGACAGGCAAGCTGATCTAAAATTACTCAGCACACATCGCCACTGGCTGGGGGAGATTCTCCCAGGAGCTTATTCCGAAACTCTTCAATCCCTCGGGTGCTAATTAAAATTTACTGGATAATATTTGCAAAGCTCAATGGCCCTAGTTACAGCAATTATCAGTTACTAAATGTTAGTGCCGGAGATGTCACCTGATGATTGGCTTTTTTATCCAAGTGGATTTTCCTCTTCCCCTCCCCTGATTCTTTCCTTTCACTTCTTCAGGAAACTGAATGAACCAATGTCTCAATTGGCTTTGGGGATGGGGGGATTTTGCCATCCTCCACTTAACAAATTCTTTTCTCATTGAACCACTAGTCACTGAGGAATCTGGGTTTTAAACACAAGCACCAGATGCCACTATAGAAGTACAAAGCTAAATTGGGGGCCTCCCTCAAAGCCAGGACCAAGGAGAAAGGATACTCCTCACTTACCCGTTTGCCCCAGTGACTGCATCAGCTTACACAGGTAGAAAAAGGGCCTGGCCAACATCTGCTCATCTTATTGTGTCATTGTAAATGATTGCTCTTGAAATGAGAGGTGACATTTCTATACAAAGGAGATCCAACCAATTTCTGGAAATGCCTGCCAAACCAGCCATAGGTAAAGGGCCCAACCACCTTGTACCATGCTGTGATCTTAGTTTCTATAGACCACATGAGGAGTCAATTGTTGGCATGACGTGCAGATGCATTTGCTGTATTTAATTGAGTTCATAATGCACTTGATGGCCTTCATTAAGCAGATATAATCTGTGGTTAGAAATAAGATGGTCCAGATTCTCTTTAAATAAATGACTTTAAAATTAATGACAAACTTCTTTTAAGTTCTAATTCAGGAAAGGCAATAGATCCAAGGGCATTACCGCCAAACTCCATTCTCTGTGGCGGCGGCAGCTTTTGCTCTGTGCTCATATGCCAATGACAAATTTTTGCCAAGACACAATGTTCTCAATTGTTTGTTTGTTTATTTCGAGAGGAACATTTTTCCAGAGTTCTCTTGTAAGAGGAAGAGCACCAATAGTTGTAGAATATCTACTATTCACCAGACATTAATGATTGGCACTTAAAAAAAAGACATATCTTTCTTTGCCTTGGCCCATCTGTAATGTTGGCTCTTCCTTTCCCTTTTTAAATCAATCTCTCTTGTATGTACAATATCATATAGGAACAAACTTACATTCTTCTTAAGACCCTAATATTAAAAACATTTGTGATGAAATTTCAAAAGGACGTGATGTATCTAGCAAATTCCAAAGAAGGCTTGTGGTCTAACTTGCCTGATTTTCCGTCTGGTTAAAGTAGTTTTAATGAGTATGTCTAATACCTACTAAACCAAATAATACTTTTAAAAATTGTACAAAGAAGCAAATTCATCTGTATTGTGAATAGCTATTTCCCTGGGCTAAACTGAAGATGAAACACTTTGCAGGAGTGTTATCCTCACCACCACAAAACATTTACTAAGTGTCAAACAATTGTTGGGAACTTCTCAATATTGATCTTCAAATTGTTTCATACATGGAGACCTGAAGGATGGGAGAGAGGGACTTAACCAGGTGAGAGTATGAGGAAGAACACTGCAGGCCAAGGAAGCAGCACATGCCCTTGAGTGGGAAAAATAGTGGCTGGAATATAGAGTGAAACGTGGGCATGGTAGGCAGGGGTTGGATCATACGGGCTTTGTAACCTCGGCCTGGGTCTACATCCCAGGAAGAAACAAAAATAACTCAGATGGTTTAATAAAGAGATTTCAATAAAAGGGGTCCTTACAGATGTGTAGTCAGTAGTTAGGAAACAAGGGTTGAGATCCAGGCATCCAGAGAATAGTAAGGAGAGGGAATTGAACTATTGGAGTCCAGTGGTAGCTGGACCTGTCGAGGGGAGTCTGCCCACATTGCTGGCAGAGAAGCAAAGCAGAAACAGAGAGGCAGCAGGAAAGAAACACCTCCCAACACTCTCTCCTCATGCCTTGCCAAGACATCCTATCCAATGTCTTTCTTTGAACACAGAGCAGAGCAGAGAAGGACAGAGAAACTGGGGGAGGACAAAATAGCAAACAGAGCATAACTAGCATATTCTACTTTGTATTCCATCCTAAGGAAAATGAGAAGGCCTTGAAAGATTTTAATTAAGAGAGTTAAGTGTTTTAAAATTGGGCAATTAGGTCTTTTCTGTTCTAGGTTTTAGGAGAAGACCACAGCATTTAAATGTACATTTGCTTCCATATTGACATTTATTCACTGGGTTTAAAAAAAAAAAGTGAGATGCTTCAGGTTTGTTGTAAGTTTTAAAATGAATGGAAAAAGAATATCAAGACTGAAGACAAATTTGGATACTCTGGTAACAACCGTAAAAGACACTGTAAAACCCTGTGAGCGATTCACAAGGCTTAGAGAATGGCAATGAACCCGTCAATGACCATGTGGAAGACGGGGGGGCGGGGTAGTTTATGTTGTCTGGGGAGTTAATTTTGCAAGTTTTCATCAAAGGATTTGTTTAAGCTCAGATGTTTCCTGTTTTTGACAATGAGAGTTACAAAAGCTGTTCTTTTGGGTATTTTTTCACTGTGGGGTGGTGTTTTCAACATTTGTTGAAAGGAAAAAAAGAGAGAGACTCTTTAAAGCCATTTAGGTTCCACGGAGATAGGTTGATTTTCTGACAAACTTAATTTCTGTGTCACCATTTACCTAAAATTGAGATCTGGGAGCCTTTCGAGGGAAATTCTAGACCTTTTAGTTAAAAAACAAACAAACAAACAAAAAAACTATATAAGGTTTATATTCTATGAGTGAAGGAACCTTGAAGAATCCAGGAAGTTTTCTAAATCAGTGATTTTGATACCTTGCTACATGTCATGTATGATCTAGGGAGATTTTTAAATTGTGAATTCCCAAGGCCCCCTGAAAACCAACTGAAACAAAATCTGAGTAAGACCCAGGGCTCTGCATTTTTAGAATGCCCCCTCGGTGATCTTAACATGCAGCCATGTTTGGCAATCACCATAGATATAATTCAAGCTCTCAACCATGTGTATTTTAAAACTTTAGATAATTAAAATGCTGCTGATATTAGCCTATGAGTTTCTAGCTCCTTCTACCTACATTCGATTACTCTCATACTCAAGTGTCAAATTTAAACACATACGGATGGACTCAAACTTCTAAAATCCCTAAAATTGAGTTGACCTCAATGGATGGCTTCCACTCTGTGCAATGCCAGCATGTGCACCTTTGGTAATGGCCTTTTTAAAATAGCACATAACACATAATTTTAAATGTGCTGGAAATTTGTTTTATTATTAATATATTTTGAGTGGCTTCTAAAGTGCTCTGAGTACCTAGGCTGGGGGTGGATATATTGAGGGAAGTTAAGAAATAAAATGATCATTATTATTTACATACCGTAGAAATTCTTGGCCTAGTGCTTTGGTTCAGAGGTAATTGCAGTCTCCTTCAGTGACAGCTTCAATGAAATGTCAATCACTGTCAATAAACAGTATCCTGAAACCGACCAAAATCTTGCACTTCAATATGGTTATTGTCTTCAAACTTCTTTCCAGCCATCAAATACTCACCTGTGCCCTGCATTTTTGGAAGAGGATTTATGTGAGACCTGCCTTGACTTATTCCGAAGCATTCCTCTGATTTGTGTTCTAGCTCAGGCTTTATTAAATTGTTCTTTCTTTTTTGGCCAACCATGGACCAAATATTCAATCGTACTCAACTTGGAATACAAAAAAATCCCTGGAAATTTCATGGTTACCCTCCTACCCCCATCCTCTCCATATAATAGCAACCCTAAAGTAGATATGAGCCATCATCATGTGTTTCTGTGTAAACTACTTCTGAGCTTTTTGCTCTACAATTTATGCCACTACAACAGTATGATTTTCATTACAAAGCTATTAAAGCAGAGTGGACCGAGCATAAGCAACCACTTTCACCCCGGTCTAAAATCCATTGAAATGAAACAAAAGCTGTTTAAAAATATTCTACAATGTTACTAGAAAATAAAAAAGATTGCCTTAGATGAGCACAAAATTTTGATGAATTTCTGAAGAATAGAAAGCTAATGGAAATGAAATAGGAGCTACATTAAATTGTAATGAAAATACACAAATACAGGGTAAAGAAATGGTATTGAAATAAAAATGGTTTAAGAGAATATTCAAGGTCAAAGAAGCCAGATAATGATGATGAGACCTTAGGTAATTGTCAGCTCAAGCCATCACTTTGTACAAATGTTTTGAGAGGAGAAAGTAATTCTGTTTGCTCCCAGAAGGTATAAGTGAATGGTTCAATAAAGCCAGAGAATTCCAGGTAGCTAAAAGTGCAAAGAGAGAAGAAGACAGTGCCTTCAATACTGCAAAGCCTGTGAGCATTGATATTAGGTAAAAAAAAATAATAATAAAAAGAAAAAGAAAAAAACTGCAAAGCAGGCTGCAGTACACCATGTTCTGCAGTATTTCTGTCCCTTCAAAGACCAGGTTTAATCAAAATACGCATCCACAAACAGATAACCAGGAAATGTTTCTAAAAAATATTAGCAGATAAACTAAGAATCATCAAATGCCTAAGGAAAACCAAAACTACAAAAGAAAGATCCTCAGTTTAATAAGTAGAATACTAAGGTGGAAAAATACTTAATGGAACAAGTAGACTAAATTCTAATGAGATTATAATGATATGTTTATCATATCTATAAAAGTATTTTCTGAAAAAATAATCTGAAAACTTGGAAATAAAAGTACTGTACATTCAAAAAGTGAGTTGAATAGCAAAATGAATTAGGCTGAAGAGTAACTTAGTGACCTGGACAATCATGCAAATTATTTCACAGAACACAGTGTGAAAGGAAAAAAATGATGGAACTTACAATGAAATAGAGTTGCAGAGAATAGATCCGGTAGACCTGAAATCCATTTAATAGGAACATCAGGAAAAGGAAAAGGGAACCTACAGAATGGAAAGTATATATATAATCAAGGAAATAATAGAAAATTTTTTTCAGAGTAAATGAAATAAACACATTGAAAAGAAACAAAGTTGTCAACCTAGCGAATGAATACAAATCCAAAGCTAAATATATTCAAGGTGTGATTCCACAAGCAAAGGCTAAAAAATCAACACTCCTAAAATATTCCAAAAAGGGAGAACTTTTGCGGGTTCCCTACAAAAGAAAAAGAAGCATATTTATTAGCAGCAGACTGCTTCTTGACAACATTGCATACCACAAGAAAATAAAACAAAAATGACAAATTTCCAAGAAAAAAAACTCCATCTGAAATATATTTGATTTCTACATATTTTGAAAAGTTTTAAGTAACCTCAATTTCCTTCAAGACATTAATACTAAGTCATGATGAATCAATATTATGGAATATTACTCCATGACTTGACAAAGGACAGCAATAAGCATTTAGTAGCTTCCCTCAAAGTGACTGCCAATTCCAAAAGCAGCGGATATAACTTGAGAAACTGAGCAGAGCTTTCAATAGACTCAAAGGTCTGAGAGCCAAAAGCAGAACTCAGGTCCTACCAGGTGGGAGGGTCCTTGTGAAAGCCCATACTTTCAGGTGATACAGCAAGTAACACTGAAGCAGAAACAGGCCAGCGCCAAACAGGGAACAAAGTCTAGGTACAAATAACTTTAAACTTTTTGAGATTTAGGTAATCTGGAATCATTAGTGTCCCTAGAGTAACAGCCAGCCAGAAGCAAAGTGAAGCCTCATTAGAGGAAGAAAACATCATCCTGAGTTCAAATTATTTCTGCAACTTTTTATACATAAGCTTTGGCATTCTGAAAAAAACAAAAAACAAAAAGAAATACACAAACAAAATTTAAAAAAAACAACAACAACCAGGCATAGAAAAAGAAAGAAGTGACTAAAATCAAAGGAAAAAAACGCAGAAAATAAAACAGACCCACAGGGCAGTCACATAACGGCATTATCAAACATGAATTCTAAAATAGCTATCATCACTATGTTCAAGAAAACTAGAGGGAAAAGACACACCTAGCAAACCTCACTCAATAAGAAATAGATAACTTGAACAATCTTATATCTATTTAAGAAATGAATTGATGGTTAAAACCCTCCCAAATCTCCCAATATAGAAAATTGCAGGCCCATTAATATCTCACAGTTCTCCAGGGAAGAATTTCAGGCACAGTGGGCTAGAATTCTCCACTCAGGGGCTCACAAGTCTAAAACAAGGTGTTGGCAAAGCTGAGTTCTCATCAGGAGCTCCGGTCCCCTCCAAATTCCCACGGTTCTGGCAAGATTCAGTTCCTTGTTGTTGTAGATCTGGGGTCCCCATTTCCTTGCTGGCTTTTGCAGCAGTGGTTATTTTCAGCATCCAGAGGCCACTCACAGGCTTTTCCATTGGGCCCTCTCCATCTCCAAAGCCAGCAGTGAAAAATCCACCTTGCATCAAATCCTTCTCATTCTTCCAATCTCTTTCATCAGGAAGAACCCAGTCTCTTTTGAGGGTTTACTAGATTAGCCCCCCAAGGATAATCTCCAACTCAAATAATTTAGGATCTTAATTATATCTGCAAAGTCCTTTCACATCAACACCTAGCTCTGTGCTTTATTGACTAACTGGAAGGTCAGTGTACACCAGGGGTAGCAGTCTTAGGGGCCATTTCAGATCTCTGTCTATACCACACCATTATCATCCATTTCCGAGTATTATATGTTTTCCCTTTCAACACAATGGTTGTTTAGTAATTTTTATTTAGCATACAAATAAACAAGGTATTTTAGTCCTCATTTTGTTTCCCAACTTCATCGCACTATGTAAAAGAACAATTTCTGTACAATATTGCTGGTTTTAGATTGATTCTTAATTCATTTATGGCTTAATAGATAAGTCTTATTTTAGAAAAATTCCCAAGGTTGTGCATTCTCTGATTGTGAATTATGGAATTATATGTCTACATAGCTTAAATCTCAAATTGTTCAAGTCCTTAATATCTATTTTTGTTTGTCTGGTTGTGTAATCTGTTTCTAAGAAGGATGTCTTTGATATAGCTATTTTCTCTAGAGTACTGTCAGTTACAGTGAATATATTGTGAGGCTTTATATTTTGAGAGTGTATTAAATTTATTATGGAAATCATTTATTTTTTCAGTCTATAAAGTTTTTTTGCCTTTAATACATTGTTTACCTTAAGTTATATATTGTCAGATATTATGATTCCCACACCAGTGTATCTTTATCCACCCTTTAACCTTCAAACATTCTTTGTGTCTTTAAGTGTGTTTCTTGAGCATATGCATTTATTATTCATCCTTCAGTTTTGTTCTTTTTTCCTTTTTTTAGAGATAGGGTCTCACTCTGTCGCCCAGGCTGGAGGGCAAGGTCTCAAATTCCTGGGCTCAAGTGATACTCCCACCTTGGCCTCCCAAAGTTCTCGGATTACAGGAGTGAGCCGCCCTGCCCTGCTCTAATTCTCAATATCCATTAGACAGACAGAGTTTTCTTTTGCTTGTGTAAACGTTACACATTCTTTTTTTGTTCTCATGTTTGTTCCCTTAAGACTAAGACTCAAACTCATGTTTACCTTCTCTGATTGGTTCCTTACATCGACATTCTGTTACTTTCATGAGAAAGGAAGTTCAGCTTGCTTACATGCGTGTCCTGTGGTCTGTTAACCTCCTCTACTGTATCACCCCCATCTTTGGACATGTCCTAAAATTTTACTTCAAAAGTTTACTACAATGGACATACCTTCTCTTTTCCTTTTTATTGGTTCTGTGCTTTCCTGTTAACAACACAAACTACCAAGATATTTAATCACTCTCTCTATGCCTTTTGTATCATCCTTGCCATATATTGCTGTTCTTGTTTGAATGCACTCTTTAAAAGAAGTTTCAATGTTAGTTTTTATGTAGTAATCCTCTAAATCCCTGCATATCTAATAGTATGTTTGTTATTACTTCATATTTCAATGATAAATTGACTGTACATAAAATTCTAGATTAAAAATGATTTTCCGTCAATACTTTAAAACTATTTCTGCAGCATTGCTATTGAAAAGTATAATATCAATTCAATTCTTCTTTTATAGATGATCTGTTCTTACTCTCTGAGGAGTTTTAGAGTTTTCTCACTGACTTTTCTAATCCTAGAGTTAACCAAAGTGTAGGTTTTTCCTTATATTTTTGTTTGGCAGTCACAGTTTGAAGTCACCATTTTCTTCAATTGTGGGATATTTATTTCCATTATTTCTTCAAATATTTCCCCCTCTATCTTTATTTCTTCTTGGACTCCATTAAAAAGGTTGTGGGAACCCCTTTTTTTAATCTTCTAAAAATCCTACTTTTATCATATATATGCTTTTTGTCTCTTTATTCTCTTTTGCTGGCTTTTGTGAGCAAACTGTCCTCAATCTGAACTTGTACCTACATATTCCTACTTCAGCTAAATCAATGCTACTGTTCATCCTGTCTGTTTTGTATCTTCTTTGAATGCCTACATTTACTAAAACTTTATGATTTCTTGCTTTGTTGCAAATTGCTAATACCCTACCCTTATTTGTGTACTAATTTATCAGAGTTATTTTAAATGCTTGTTATACATCCAACTTGGAGGAGAAGCAAGAAATGAGTAGGAAGGTGAGGGCTGTCTTCTTCACTCTCCTTTCATGACCTTCACAGTCAGCTCCCTGTCACAGCCATCCCTCATCTCACACCAGTTCAAGGTAGACTTGAAAGTGTTTATAAATAAAACCCATGAGAAGTCATTGTTTAAATAATTGACTAATTATGAGAAAATACTAATAACACACATAATATACAAAGAATTACTATTCAGAATATTTGGATAGTTCCTGAAAAAAAAAAATAGTAAAAAAGAGGACACTTTGTTGGAAACTTGAACAAAAGATATGAGCTAGAATTTTCCTAAAATTAAATGTAAGTGACCAATAAATACTTGGGGAAAAAAATGCTCATCCTTAGTAAAAATCAGGGAAGTGAAAATCTAAACAGCAACAAAATACCATCCTTCACATTAGATTGGAAAAGCTAGTGAGAATGACAACATTTAATATTGTTGACATTTTTAGGAAATATACATCTAGCATTCTTTATGGTATCATATTAGACAAGAATTTTTGAAGGAAAATTTGGCAATGTCTATCAAAATTTACAATATGAATGGCTTATTAACTTGATGATTCCATGTCCAGGACTCTATCCTATGATAATAATATCACATGTGCACAAAGGCACATATGTAACAATTATTCATTGTAACATTATTTAAAATAGAAAATTTGGAGAAAGAAACTAAATGACCATCAGGGAAATAGTTAAGTCAACATATAGCAATACCACTAATATATTTCATATAATTGAAAGTGCTATATATATATGTGTACTGACATGTAAAGATCTCCATAAGTGTAAAAATCAAGTTACACAATAATTCAAATATTGTGATAATTATGCAAAACAAAAATATACACATGCACACATCCATATTTGAACTTATTTGGAGAAAAGACTGGAAATGTTTACACCAAAATTGAAACTGCCACGGTCCTTAAAGAGGGATGAAAGACAAAACAAACTATTGTGTAGAATTATTCTGTTATTATGTCTCTGTGTCTCTTTTATGTCTCTATTAATATATTCTTCTATAATTATGTTTCTTTCATATAATTTTGAGACAATTTACATCCTCCAAAACTGTTCAGAACTTATAATTCTTAAATCTGCCTATTATTCATTAGACTACCAGACCCCTCTGATCTTAACTTAATTGGAAGATCTTACTTCATTTAACTGTAAATATTTACAACCACTCATAATATGGAAAGACAGTAAAAGGGATAGTGAAAACTATAAAGGAACAGATTTAAATTTTATACAAAGTTTGTAAAATAAAATAAAAATTGTGTATCATCATCAATCCACATAAAAATATATGTGACAGTGGATAAAATCAAGAAGAAAACAAAACGAGAAAAGTTTCGATAACAGGCAAATAAGACAATTAATTATTTTTTTCCCCAAAATAAGTAACAGTCTTTTCTCTGGTTGATTCTTCTTAAGATTTCATGGCAACAAAATGTATAACATTTTTATGAGAGAAAAATAATTAAGTCCTCCATTTTTGCACTATTCTTCTGAAAGTCTGGTGTGAGAATCAGGAAATTAAGTTACATGGCCAACTTCACACAGATGGTTATTAGTGAAGAACAAGAATTAGTCACAGATCTAATTAGCTCATATGTCCTGAAAAATCCACTGTTTCTCCTAGTCATGCCAAGCAAGATCTATCTTGGTTTATCCTGCTTCATGCTACCTTACAACCTAATAATAGATTTTCTCTAATCAATCATGGCTAGAAGCTACTACAAATGTTCCTAATTTTTCTTTGTATTTTCTTGTACGTTCCTTGTATTTTCTAGTCTCAATCGAACATGCATTCTCACTATGGACAACTCTCTATTTTGCTGTTCTTTCTTCACATTGCGGTTAAGTAGCTCCTTTTCCTCCTCCCATAGATAGTCTGAAATGTTCGCACTTCTCTGGTAAATTCCCTGGTTATTGTCACATTAGCAGTACTAAGGAAGGAAGTTATGCACTCAATGTATATTTTAGGGCCTGTTCACTTCCCTTTCTCATTTGGTTTTGAACCTGCCTTTGAGGTAAGCAAACCACAAAATTATAAAGGATGAGATAGTGAAGAAGTTGATCTTAACTTTTTTTGTAACTGTTAAAAAGAGTAAAAATCAAAAGGTGTTTAATAATATGTGGAAAATGTCTCAATTTGATATTATTTGTCATGGTTTTCATTTATAGAATAGTTGAATGAAAGGAAGATATAGATAAATGTAATTCATGACTGATCTTTTGATTGCTTTTTAATTTTCATAGATATACATATGGATTTTTGATCCAGCCAGAAAGAACATAGTAGCCCACGGAGGGGAGAGAAGTATCTTTGCTTAGAGGTAGGATCAGGGGTTTGGAAATGTTCACATCAGGTTCAAGGAGGAAATTTCCTGTAATGAAGATGATTTTCCAAGCCAATATTGGGGCAGCCTTCAGTGACATGAGCGTCTGGAATTACATATGTATGCTGGGGGTAGGAAACCAAAATGAGAGGGTATTTGTGCTTCGTCTAATGATGGAAGGTAGGGAGCTACTGTTATATTGTCCATGTAGTATGTTTCTTATACATAAACATAATGTACTAATGTATAAATTATTGTAATCTACACCCAAGGAGCTGTTAACATCTGAAGAAACCCACTCTGGAATTCTCATTTCAATGGTTACCTAGTGTTTGAAGAACTCTAGTCAATAGCCCACACTTAGAGACTGCTATGTAAGAATTTCAAGTATCATTAATGAAATCTACACTAGTGGTTTCATTTATTAGTATAAGGAATAATTTTTCACTGGTGAAATGAGTGGTCAAAATACATGATTGGCCAGAAAGACTATTCAGCCCCCCAGACTCTTGGACAAGAAAGGTATGAGAATGCTGCAGGCCCTTGCTCTCTTTGGAACTTTCTGGAGAACACTGTGACTGACCCAACTAGATATTGGCTGAGACTGAGTTCTTAGAATTCTGGCTTCCACCCTCAAGTGAGTCCTTCACCTCAGGTGCTTGTGGGCATGCCTGAGGACAGAATGGGGATTTCATATGTGCTACAGTGGATTGTGCCTACTTACTAGTGGATTACTGTAGTTTGGTCTGAGATTTGTTTTCACTGTAAATTAGCATCCAGTGAAAAGACCTTATAACTTCTACATATTTCTAATCTCTTGTGATATCCTCCAAAATACTTTAAAATTGCTGAAGGGCCAAATTGACTTAAGTCAATTCCTATCATCTTTTATCTGGAGAAGAATACAAATATGTTCCGAATATCTGCTGTGAGGGCTTTAGGGTTTTATAACTATTTTCTTTTTTGTCATTTTCTCTATTTTAAATTTGGTATAATGGTAGACTACCCTCAATG